>NC_037683.1:102477580-102825211 GCF_003255815.1 Theropithecus gelada
TTTTTTTTTTTTTTTTTTTTTTTTTTGAGATGGAGTTTTGCTCTTGTCACCCAGGCTGGAGTGCAGTGATGGAGCGATCTCAGCTCACTGCAACCTCCGCCTCCCGGGTTCAAGCAACTCTTCTGCCTCAGCCTCCCGAGTAGCTGGGGTTACAGGTGCGTGCTATCATGCCTGACTGATTCTTGTATTTTTAGTAGAGATGAGGTCTCACCATGTTGACCAGGCTAGTCTCAAACTCCTGACCTCAGGTGATCCACCTGCCTTGGCCTCCCAAAGTGCTGGGGTTACAGGCATGAGCCATCTCGCCCAGCCTCCCTCCAGTGAATTCTCATAGCAGCCCTGTGGTGTGGGTGCTCAGGCGAGTGCTGAGCTGCAGAATGGTATTCAGAGCTCAGGGCTCTCCTGTGTGGCTGCTCTGCATACCTTGGGAGGAACATGCCACTCCAAAACCAGCAGGGAGGGTTGGGTCAGCTCCCTGGAGTCTGGCGAGCACTTGGCTGCTCTCAGGGCACAAATAGGTACATTGCCAACAGGTTGAACTTAGGCAGTTTAATTTGCAGAAGAGCTTATCTTTTAAGTACAAGTATTTAGGCATTTTAATTGTTTATTTAAATTTTTAAGATTATTTTGAAAGAACGGCAAGAGAGAAAGCAGCAGCGTCTCCAAGAAAATGCTGTGAGTCCAGCTTTTACCAGTGATGACACACAAGATGGAGAGAGTGGTGGTGATGACCAGGTTCCTGAGCAGGCAGAGCCCTCAGGTACCAACTTTTGTTTGTGCCTTAAGAATAATTTAAACGGGAGCAACTATGAAAAGGATGAGCTGTGCTGAGCAAACTCTCCAGGACTTGGCTGACAACTCTTGCTTTTGTGGGGAAAGTGGGTCAGCACTGAGCTTCCAGCTTTACAGGGAAGGGAGGTCCCCATGGTTGGGGGCATGTTTCTAGTCCCTCTGGTTCTGGGATCTGTGAGGCACAGAGGTGAGGATCCTCCCTTCCCACCAAGTTTGATCTGTGTGATGCTGGATGGTCCTCTAACTTGAAGTGGTCATGAGAATTAACACCGCTAGCTGCACAGCTGCTTACCAGCAGGTATAGGAGACGTAGGGGCATGAACACAATTGTGTGTTTTTAAGTAAACTTCTTACTCAGTTATACGTTCAGAAAAGTGCACAAATCATCAGTGTACAGCTTGAGGACTTTTCACAGTGACCACTGCATTCAGATCAAGAAGCAAAACGGAGCCCAGCAATTGCCTGTGCCCTCTTGTCAGAGGCCTCCCTAGGAGACGGTGCCCCATGGCAGCCCCACCAAGGGCTGTGGATGTGGCTCTGGTGCAGCTGTGTGGTGTGCTGCTCTCTTTGTCCCCTCTCCTTCAGTCTTATTGGCAACATGGAGATGTTGTTTATTTTCATTACTGTGTAAAATTCAGTTGGACGAATGTACAGGGTTGTGGATGGGCATTCAGTCATTTTCCAGTTGGGGTAATTAGAAACAGGGTTGCTGTGGGCAGTGTTGTATGTGTCTTAAAGGACACAAGCACTCATTCCCGTGGGGCATTACCTGGGGGTAGAGTTACTTGAGTAGCTCCTGTCCAGTGGGTTTCTGACTGTTCTACCAGTTAAGGCCGGGGGAGGCTGAGAGTTGCAGGTGCTCCCCATCTCCACCAGCCCACAGGGCACTATCTTTTTCAACCTTGCCATTCTTGTGGGTGTGGTATATGTTTTTTCATTCCTTCATTTGGTGATCTGTGGCTGCAATTGCATTTTGATAGTCAGTAGAAGTAACTAGTTGGGGACAGTAGGCTATCACTGCATCAGATCTGGTATGTTTAAACACACACCTCTTGAGTTTGTCATAGTTTAGATGTTGGAGTTCAGCTCTTTCTAAAGGATTATTTCAAAAAGAAATGGCCTCAAGCATTTGAGAAAAAACTTAAAACTAAAAGCCCGTTTTTTAAAACTCCCTGATAAGAGATTCTTCAGGTTAAATTTCAAAATCAAAAAATAAATTTGGCCACTTAACTGCACACTTAAAAGTGGTTAGAATGGTAACATTAATGTATATTTTACCCTAATAAAAGTGAATGTGTAAGTAAATTGGGGGGAGGCACACCTCCAGGCATGACTGCCTCCACCAGCCTTTCTGGTTTCCCCAGGCATCCTCGTCTGTTTTTGCTGCCTTCTGTAAACCTCTCTGCATGTTGTCTGTGGATGTGGTGGTTGTGTGCAGGGACGGTCTGGTTGCATCGGGGAGACTGTATTGGGCCAGCCCCTCAGTGTGTGCACTGGGCCTCACAGATGTCTTATGATGACTTTTTCCTCCATGAAGGGCCAGAGGGGATGGACGAACCGATCTCCACTCCTGCGATTGAGGGCAAGTCTGAAGAGCCTCCAGGCACAGAACTCCAGAGGGACACAGAGGCCTCCCACCTTGCTCCCAATCACACCACCTTCCCTAAGATCCACAGCCGCAGATTCAGGGAGTGAGTGAGCCCCTGCCTGCCAGGGACTAGGGGAAGATGGAAGTGCTTCGGTTCAGTGTGGCATTGATACCTCCCATAAATCCTTGTTGCTGGACCACACTGTGCTTTAACCCTCATGGTTGAAAGAAGCCGGGTACCTGATTACACACATTCAGGGAGAGCCTAATCGTTGTGTCTGATTCTGCTTCTACTGAGTTTCTTGGGGTGTTAATGATGGAAGAGGGGCCCTCAGTCCAGGTTTGAAGTTGGGGGAATGGATAGTGAAGTGACCGCGCATCACCTTTGGGCCCCTTTTCATGGTTTAATCTCTGTATAATTTCTTAGGCAGCAGGATTCCTTTAACCTTGTGTGCTCACTCTGCCTTCTCCCCTGCCCACTTTTCTTCCAGGGTAGTCTCCCAGTATTTATCTTTATGACAGGTTGATGCACAGGGTAGTGGCTGAGATGGGGACCTGTGGCAAACTATGGTGGGGGGTCAGGGACCAGAGAAATTTGTCCCTTGTAGTTGGGAATAGGGGGAAGATGCCCCAGTATTTACCTTCCATGAAATTAAATCATCAGTAATTCCACAGTTCTGGTTAGTAGTACTTGTCGAAACGTGACTTCTTGTCTGATGCAGTCTACGTCTCTTCTCCCTGGGGTGGGATGGGAGCAGTGCGGCAGTGTCACAGCCAGTGGCACAATTCCTGATGTCTGTTTCTTTCAGTTACTGCAGCCAGATGCTTAGTAAAGAAGTGGATGCTTGTGTTACCGACCTACTCAAAGAACTGGTCCGTTTCCAAGACCGTATGTACCAGAAAGATCCAGTCAAGGCCAAGACTAAACGTCGACTTGTGTTGGGGTTGAGGGAAGTTCTCAAACACCTGAAGCTCAAAAAACTGAAATGTGTCATTATTTCTCCCAACTGTGAAAAGATACAGTCAAAAGGTAAAGGCACCGTGGGGTCCTGTGACATGTGGGCCCCTGTGTGAGTGCCTGGTGTGCCCTCATGGTCGCCGCACACTTGGGTGGCCCATGCCACAGGCCTAGACAACTCGTTTTCTTTGTGGTTTTTGTTTTTATTGAGTAACTGTTTCCCAACTGCATTGACCATTACTAAGTACCTCTGTAGGGCAGGTGGGTCCTGTGGTCCTGCACACCAGGGGCCCAGCCAGCCCACACAGGCCTCTGGCATCAGGGAAAGACATGCCTCTGTTGTGCAGGCCACTACCCTGGGGCTGGGATTGTCACTGGTGACTTGCACCACAGAGGTGCTGTGCCTGGCAGCCAGGCAGTACCTACCTAGGGCTTTCGTGTACTTGACATTTAGTTGTTCAGTCTGGGGTTGACTCATCCGTTTGCTTGTTACAGATGTGGCTTTGTCTAAATACTTTGCCATTTTACTTAAACTGGAATGTGTGTTTTTGTTTTGTTGGATGTGATATGCTGGGTCAGGTAACAGTGAACCCTCACCTGTGACATCGCATGTTTACCCCCTGCTTGTGCTCTCTTGGCTCCTGGAGGATTTGCCTGTCTGTGTTGTGTCCTTCTTGAATTGAGCAATAGGAGAACTGATAAGAGCGGAGTGGCATCGCTCATGGACGCCTGTCCTTCATCTCCGTCTAGGCTAGGGAACACTCAAAAGCCCCTCCCTGACCCCATTCCTTTCTCCTGCAGTGTCAAATTCAGCTTTATAGAGTCCCACTTTGAGATAATGCATCCACATCCTGGGGCTGAACCCTCAGAGATGATGTTTTCCAGTTACTATTTCATATCTAAAGCCTGGAAGTTTGGTGACGTCTGAGGCCCCTAGCCAGCAGCTCGTCCCTGTCCTAACTCAGTATGGGTCCAGCATCACCAGTGACCAGAATATGACAGAAGGGATCTCAGTGACCCACCCATCTGATTGTGTGCCCAGAGGCCTATCCTGGTCATTGGAGAGGACAGGCCACATGCTTCCCTGGCTGTTTTTGTCAATGTTGTACATGTCCACAGCTAAAGGTTCAAGTAGTCCTATAGGGCTTGTTAAGGGAGAGGCAGGTTTGGGCTCTTTCCCTTTCCTAGCAACTGCACCTATCAGCTCTTAGCCACATTGTGGGATATTTCCTCCATGTCTCCATATAATAGGCTTGTGAGCTACGGCTTCACATGTTTTCAGTTTTAAGTATTTGTCATCTTCCCAATAGAGCAAAAAGGCTTTGCTGTTACTTACCCTAATGTATAGTTTGGGTTATTGTTCTTGTTTTGTGGTGGTTGCTTAATTGTCTATATACTTAGTATTAATGAAACCTCATGCCCTCAGCCAGCTGCCTCAGTCTCCTCTAAGACAGTTGGTTACACCAGGCGTTCTGCAGTTCGTCTGCTGAAGAAACCTTCATTCCCAGCTCGCTGCACCTCATGCAGTTGCCACCCAGGGATACCCTTGGCTCTCACCCTGCTCTTGATAAGGTGTTGTTTATGGACTCCTTCTTGGGCTGCGCTCTTGTTTTGTTAGAGTGCATCCTCCAGTGGTTTAGGAGAAAAGGATTCATGGGAGGCATATTTTGAAGCTCTTGCTTGAAATCTAGAGTCTCTGATTCTTGATCCTTTGTGACCATTTTGCACCCCCCGCTCTCTGGGGGTTCACTGGAAGTGCCTTGTTCCTGGGGTTATAGGATGTGAGACAGCTTGCATCCAGTGTCTTTGGCTCTGGGACATGTTGAATTTTTGCTTTGAATCCTCTCTTCCAGTCCCTGCCAGCTCTTCTTGGAACTATGTCAGGGTTGGGACTCCTGGACTGGTGTCCTCACATTATTTGTTTCCTGCTTCTTTTCATCTCTTTCTTTTGGTTTCATTTTCTGTTAGGATTTCTCAACCATATCTTGTAAACTTTCTGTATAATTTTTTAGTTCTGATATTATTTTTATTTTTTAGGAGCTGTTTTTGTCCTCTGAAGATTCCTTTTTTTAATCACATTGCTGCTGCGTCATGGTCGCCTCTCTGGGAATTTTAATGATGTCGAGTTCCTCTCCCTCCAGTGCCTCTGTTTCCTCCAAGTAATTCAGTCTGTTTGTTTTGACCTCTCATGGTGGAGGTTTTCCAGATGTCCTCTGTGTCCTGGTTTTCTGCGCCTAGTTAAGAGCCACTAAATAGCCGACTAGAAATCCGGGTGTGTGGCTGGTGTTCAAGGCTGTGAGCAGTATTGAGGGTGATGATTCTCAAAACTGTAGCCAGCATCAGAATCACCCAGAGAGCTGGGGGAAACACAGATTCCAGAGTTTCTGCTTCAGGAGGTCCAGTGGGCCCAAGAATTTGTACTTCCTGCAAGTTCCCAAGTGCTGCTTCTGTTTCTCCAAGGAGTGCACTGAGAACTTCTGCTGTAGGATGATGTGATTGGGCTGCTTCCATGTTGGAAGTGCCCCCAGGTGTCTCTGTCTCCCCTAGGGCTGGTCACATCCCCAAGGAAGACTTCTCACTGCCTACCTGGAGGGACAGGCGAACTTCACCCTGTGAACTCATCCTCTCACCACCATTAGATGTGTGGTTCGTTATGTCCTGCATACCTGTGCTGTGCCTCACCAGAGGGCTGCAGCTGAGGGACTGGACACCGACTTGCCTCTTTGCGAGTGTTCAGCCAGCCCTCTTCACCTGTGCCTCACCCTGTGCTGTCTGTTCCCAACCTTTGGGGGATTCTGGGGTCCAGGCTGTTCTAGGCTTTTCTCACTGTTGGCTTAGGTTGGCTAGCCTAGTTGCCCATTTGCATTTCAGCTTCTGAAACTTTTCGCTGTTGTCTCTCACGTTCTCCCGTGGATTTGTGTCTTTAAAAAACAAAAAGGTGGAAATGTATGTACTCAGCCTACAGTCACCCCACTTTCTTAGAAGACCTCATTCCCCTTCTCTGCCTTTGCCAGATCATGGGGCTAGGTTTTTACTTGGTCAGCATCATAAGGATTTGTTGTGTATTTAAAATGCATTTGTTTTGTGGTTCCAACATGTGTTTGCTTTGAGGCATAAGGGACTTGATTGTATATTTTATAAATATTTGCCAGATAAGATAGCCAATGGCTTGCAATCATCTTAAAGATAAAAATTGATGTTATAGCCTTGAATTACGTTGAAGTACTGTATTTGCTCTGAGTGGCATTTTGCCTAATAATTCTGAACTTAAACTTTGAAATGGAAATTATCTGAGCCAAGCATCTTGCTTGACATAGGCTTTCTTGTGGAACTTCAGTAGTTGGCCCTTGCCACGCGTGCTTTCAGCTCACTAATAACAGGTTGGAGGTTGTTTGAGCAAAACAGTCTGGACTTTGCTGCTTGCATTGGGTGTTCCCAAGGCTACCACCAGGCTCAGTGATGTGCCAGGAGGACTCACACGACTCAACATAGAGTGGTACTTTCAGCTGTGACTTACTATAGTGAAAAAGCACAAAGCAAAAGCAGCAAAAAGGCACATGGGGTTAAGTGTGGGTGAAACCAGGCTCCAGCTTCCAAAAGTCACTTTTAGTGACATCACATAGGAGACTGTTACTATCCCAGAAACGAGTTAAGAGCCCGTGGGAAGTGTTGTCTACCAGGGATATACATTAGAGACTCAGTGCCTAGGGTTCTGTTGGGGGCCAGTCACACAGGCATCCTCTGCGTAGCACATACAAAGTTGCAGACTCCAGAAGGAAAGCAGAACCACAGTGTTTGCACACCATGGAGACGCAGTGAGTTACTCTTACCAGTTAGGGTGGTGGGAACCCTCCCAAAATCCAAGTTCACAGACCACAGCCAAGGGCCAACCTGGCAGGCAGTCTTGAGAGGATAGTAGCCAGGCCTGCTCTGTTAGGGTGTCACTGCACACTGCTCAAATAAATTTTCAGATCCACTCCCAGGAGCTGGGGCGGACACCAGGCAGAGACCCTCCAGTGGAGACATGCGTCTGATGTTAGGGGGACTTCATATGTCTTCCCTGACAAACTGAATATAGATTTCACTGTAAGTATATCTAAGGAACACAAAACACTCCACCCCACCTCTGCCCCATCTCCCCTTTTCCCAGCCCATCCAGAACTGGTCTATTTCTTCAAAGTTTCTGTTCCAGGCAGCTGCCTCCTCATCACTTTGAAAATGCTTTGGGTAGATCAGGGGCAGGGGGTGGGCAGAATAAGGGCTGTGGGCTTAGAAATTAATCTCCCATCCAACTAGATGCAGAATGAGTTCCCAGTTTCCACAGTATGGTAGGACATGCATTGGAGAAGTTTCTATGTTGAAATGAGAGGATCGATATGTAATTAGGTTCCAGGTGATACTATGCTAATTGTAAACAGTTGTTGTTTCTTACAGTTGCTCTGTAAGGACTGGGTGAGTATCCTGTAGGCCAGGTGCCTGGCCTACAATGCTGTGTGCATTGGTAACTCGAAGGTGTATGCTGTGCCTTCCTCCAGAGACCACTGTATTCCCTCCCAGGGCGGTATGGGCATCCTCTCCAGGAGTTTTTATTAGCAGTTTTCTTATGAGGGAGGGTCAGCATCAGGAGCTTGACATTTTCTGTGAATTGTTCTTATTTGTTGCCCATTTGCTTTTGGGATGTTGACCTCTTTTAGATTGATTCGTACCTTTTTTAAAGTTAGCCCTTTGGGTAAGAGTTGCAAGTGTTTTTTCTGGTTTGTCAGTTTTGCCACACACACAAAAAAAGTGGCCATGCAGAGACTTTAGGTGTTATATATTTTGGTATTGAACTTTTTAATTGCATCTAGGTATTGTGTTATTTCTCAGCCTTCCCACTCCAGTGTTTAAAAGGTTTGCTTTTAAAAATCTGTATGTCTCCTGGTTCCTTCATTTGTATATGTTTAGGTAGGATTTACTGTGGTCTGAGATGAACAGGATGGGCCCACCCAGTCCTCTAGCATCTTCTCCCTGACTTACCCGAAATGCTGTTCCCATTAAACTCCGGTTGTTTCTGGCATCCATTCTGTTCATCTGCATCACCTTGTTTACACTATGGTACCTTTATAGTAAACTTTAATACCTGACCATGTTAGCCTGACATCTTTTTATATTTTTTCCGTATTTTTTATTTCTCAATGAAATCCTGTCTATAGGCCGGGCGCAGTGGCTCAAGCCTGTAATCCCAGTGCTTTGGGAGGCCGAGACGGGCGGATCATGAGGTCAGGAGATCGAGACCATCCTGGCTAACACAGTGAAACCCCGTCTCTACTAAAAAAATACAAAAAACTAGCCAGGCGAGGCGGCGGGCGCCTGTAGTCCCAGCTACGCGGGAGGCTGAGGCAGGAGAATGGCGTGAACCCGGGAGGCGGAGCTTGCAGTGAGCTGAGATCCAGCCACTGCACTCCAGCCTGGGCAACAGAGTGAGACTCCGTCTCAAAAAAAAAAAAAAAAAAAAAATTCTGTCTATAGTAACTTACAGTGTTTTAAAGCAGGGGTCCCCAACACCTGGGCTGTGGACCAGTATTGTCTGGGGCCTGTTAGGAACTGGGCAGCACAGCAGGAGGTGAGCATTACTGCCTGAGCTCTGCCTTCTGTCAGAGCAGCAGCAGCATTGGATTCTCATAGAAGCACAAACTCTGTTGTAAACTGCGCATGTGAGGGATCTAGGTTGCGTGCTCCTTATGAGAATCTAATGCCTGATGATCTGAGGTGAAACAGTTTCATCCCAAAACCATCTTCCCCTGTCCGTGGAAAAATTGTCTTCCACGAAACCAGTCCCTGGTGCCAAAAAGGTTGGGGACCACTGTTTTAAAGTATTAGATTAATGTGGAGTTGACATTTCATCATTTTGGATCATTCTATCCAGGATCATAGGTGCCTTTTCATTTGTTGAGATTTTCTGTTGCGGGGGTGGTTTAAAAGACAGGGTCTCACTCTGTTGCCCAGGCTGGAGTGCAGTGGCTTGATCATGGCTCATTACAGCCTTGAACTCCTGGGCTCAAGTTACTGAGCTTGCCTCAGCTTCCTGAGTAGGTGGACTATAGGCACATACCACCACATTGGGCACTTTTTTTTTTTTTAAGAGATGGGATCTTACTATGTTGCCCAGGCCAGTATTGTGTTAATAGCGTGTTGAAGTTGCCTGTAAATCTTTTCATGTTTCTTGAAAAATTCATTCCTACTGACTATAATCTTGTGATGCTGTTGTAAATGGAGTCATCTCTTTGATATATGCCAGCTGGCTGCTGAGTGAGTGTGTATAGAGACTTGTGCCACACCCGCTTCTGTACTTCTCATGCTGTTAGGAGTACTTCTCAGGTGCTATTGGGTTTTCCAGGTGCATCACCTGCACATGGTACTCATTTCACCTCCTTCCTCTCTCTGATGCACCAGCCTTGGCTGTGCCCTGGCCCAGAAGCAGGGTCAGGGAGTAGAGGGTGGTGAGCCCTCGGGAGCCAGACCTGTGCCTTGACCAGGGGTACAATGTGGGATAAGGAACTTAACCTTTCTGTGCCTCTGGTTCTCCATCTGTCGGTGAGGACACAGCATCTGTCTGCCTTTTGGGATTTAGGGGAGGACACAGGAGCTAATAGGTGTGAAGCAGTTGACGAGTGGTCTGGCACGTGGTAAGTTTCAGTAATACTAATAGTTAACTTTTCCTGTGAAGACAATACCAGCTGTGTGTTTTCGTTCCCATTTTTTCCCCATATTTTTGGAGAGTTGATTCTGCAACTTGCTTTCTCTTCATATTTTCAGGGACCTCTGCCTTGGGTATAAAATCATAGATGGGTGTGTTGCTAAGAAAAAGCTCTTGGCAACCAGTATTAATACCACACTCCATGTGACGTGTCTTCCTGTCATTTTTTATTGTCCTTTGACCAGGTGGGCTGGATGACACTTTGCACACAATTATTGATTATGCCTGTGAGCAGAACATTCCCTTTGTGTTTGCTCTCAACCGCAAAGCTCTGGGGCGCAGTTTGAATAAGGCAGTTCCTGTCAGCGTGGTAGGGATCTTCAGCTACGATGGGGCCCAGGTGAGCGCACAGGGCACAGGCCTCTTCAGTCACTGCCCATGGGAGGAAGTGGGGGCAGGTGGTCAGTGTGGGCTTGCCCAGAGCAGCTCCAGAACCTCCAGTAGGCTGTCATTGAGGAGAAGCCACCACTTAGGCAGAACCTTCTTATAAAAACGTAGCCTTTGTCTCCTTGACAGCATGGGGTGTCTGGTTCTGAATTGAGCTCTGTTCTGGGCTTGTGCTGACATAGCGGCACCTCAGGCAGGCCCAAGAAATCGGCCTAGCCCACTCTTCCCTCTGGGGCAGCATCCCTGGTAGCCATCCATAAGCATAAGGTCCACATGACCCCGTGTCAGCCCTGCTTCTCTGTAGAGGGTGCCATTGCTGAGTTGGAGGGACCCGTGTCCTCTGTCGCTGGGCTGTTACCTGTGTGCTCTCACTTGTGCCCAAGGATCAGTTCCACAAGATGGTTGAGCTGACAATGGCGGCCCGACAGGCGTACAAGACCATGCTGGAGAATGTGCAGCAGGAGCTGGCGGGAGAACCCAGGCCTCAGGCACCTCCCAGCCCGCCCACACAGGGCCCCAGCTGCCCTGCAGAAGATGGCCCCCCAGCCCTGACAGAAAAAGAAGAGCCACACTACAGTGAGTGCTTAAGGGAGAGTCATGGCAGGTCGAGTGTCCTCTAAGTTATTTATCGACTTTAATTAGAGTCCCCAGGAGAGCAGCTTGATAATGCTGCAAGACCAGCTGAGTAGCAGGGCCCAGTAAGTCCAGCTGAGACTGGCTGTAACAAGGCCAGTCCATTGCCTAAGAGGTATTATCAGACTTTTGCTTGTCAGTGACTGTCTCAGACTTCAAGTCAGATGTCTCTTGACAATGGGTGGCCTTAAGGATAGCTATACCCAAGACAGGCTTGGAAGGCCAAGTAAAGGTTCAGTCCTCTCCTAGCCCACCCACACAAGGCCCCAGCTGCCCTGTAGAAGATGGCCCCCTAGCTTCTGTTCACTAAGGGGCAACCTGGCCCAGCAGGCTGAGAACAGTGAGTGAACGCCTGCCAGGACACCTCTGAGCACCGTGAGCTGCTGGGCAGTGGCCACAGGCTCCCTTGTCCATGCTGCTGGTTTTCTGACAGGAGTCTTCCTACTGGTTGATGCCTCTTCCTCACTCGTGCTGTTTTCTCATTTTAGTTGAAATCTGGAAAAAACATCTGGAAGCATACAGTCCATGTGCCCTGGAGCTAGAGGAATCCTTGGAGGCTTCAACCTCTCAAATGATGAATTTGAATTTATGAGAGTTCTTGCCTGTGTATCTGTATTTTGGGTAAGGAGGGGAGGTCTGAAAAAGACTTTGGGGCTTTTTCTTCTCAGTTTTTCATGACAATGTAATTTGTGTAACTGTTGAATCTGGAAATTGATCAGCATTAAAGGGCACATGAAGCAGTGTCTGCAGGCATTCAGTGCTGCGGAGCCTGTTAAAGGTCACTCAGATGTGATGTGCAGGTGTTAATCTCTTCTAAAAGCCTGGTGACACAGCTCTGGCTTTCCGAGCACACTGTGGATCTGGAAAGTACTGGAAAATGTGATACTTAGAATACTTCGGCTGCTAAGGAAACTTCCTCTCCATTGCAGAATAGCTGAGCCAAGTGAGTGAGTTTGCAGATAGCAGGTGGTGAGCTCCTGCTTGCTGGAGGTGGCCATGGAGGGCCATTCCCGCCTGGCAACAGCACTGTCCTGCAGGGAGCCACTTGGCAGAAGGATGCAGGGCTGCTGGTGTCAGAGCAAGAGGGCTACCGGGCAAGGGCCCTTTCTCAGGGGATGTAGCTTTTTTAAAAGATTTGGTAACACTTGGAGGATTTGCTAAAATGAGCCTCAGAAGGGAAATCGGTTTTCTAACCTGTGACTTTTTGAAATGAATTATTCCTTTCAGTCTTTTTCAAAGAAACAATGTGTATTGAAGTACCTAGATTTGTTTGATAATCAACAAATCTTTCCTTTTTAAATGAACATATTCTGAATGTGGTTTCTGTCTTAGGCCAGGAGGACAGAGTTTACTTTCATATTTTCCCTGTAAGTAAGAGGGCTTATTTATTTTAAATAAAGAGTAATTATTAAATTTTGTTTCAGACTCTGGTGATTTTAGGCTTATCAGTGGTCTCTGTCTTACTTGATCATTCGTATGTCTTAATTTATCCCCTTTGGACAGTCTAGGCCCTGAAATAAAAGGGGGCTGCAATGGGGATTCTGCTATCCCCAGCACTCCTAGGTCTGGAAGTAATGGTTGTCAAAAGCCTCCAACACTGCACAGACCTGCCGGGGCCAGATCCTGGCTCAGTCCCAACCTGCGCCTGCTTTCTTCTCACCACAGCCAATGGCAGGAAAGAATCTTCACTGCTTTTTGCTTGTCAGGTAAGCAGGGTATTGTTTTGGCTTTGAAAGTGCTCTTAATTGAATTCAGTCATGCCAAAATTGTACCTCTGAGAAGTGGCCTGTGATGAGCAAATAAAATTGGAATGAGTCAGAAATGACATGCCATGGGCAGGGCTGGAAATGTGACCAGAGGTTGGTGTATGAAGGCACCGTCCGCCCTGTCATCTGTGGAGCTCACAGTGACCAGTGTGAGCCTTGCTGTTCTTCACACGTTCTGAGCTGTTTAGACATGGGAAGTAGATGTGGTCAGTCAGGCCATCAGTAGTCCGAAAGCAGCGAGTCATCTCCACCCATTTATCTTTCAGGGCAGTCAGCGGGGCCGGCAGGAAAGGAGAGGGCTTTCCTGCGTCCTCCTCCCCTCATCAGTAGGTAGCAAGTCAGTTGTGGTAAGTTTGAAAATAGGAGATTATTTGAGAATGAAAGTTCCAAAATTAATTTGTGGAGAAAAAGACAAAATAGCTATCAGCTGCACTCAACAGCTAGAATTTTAAAATTTGATAAATCAAAAAGTTAAAGATCTCTACAGAGATGAATTCTTCTGCTCAGAGCCCCTTTTTAGAGCTCTCTAGGTCTGTGATGTTTGTTTTGCTAATCTTAAGATAAAAGCAGCTTAAACAGAGTAGGTAGGCTTTTCAACATTTCATGCAGCTGCTGAGAGCTTTCCTTCTGGGACTGACCAAACTCTCACCACGTGGTTGCCCGGTGATGCTGTCATTTTCTTGGCAGTGAAGGACTCCAGCTGAAGCCACTGCTGCAGGTGACTTCAGCTCCCTCAACGTGCAGATGGTGCCGCATGAAGCACACAGCTCTGGGCCAGGGGCGCCAAGTACAGTCATTTAACTGAACAATGTACAACCCTATTTTTACTTTTCCAGCAGAGCAAAGACTCAAAAATTCATCCTCATAACTACATTTCCCAATAGAACACTCCACATTATGAAAACTTCAAGTATGTAATTATTTTGTTAAGAGTGAAAGTGCTCGAAATCCAGACTTTAGGAGAAGATACAGAGAACAGCACCAAGAATGTAAGTCCAAAGCCCATAGCATTTCACTCAGCCGTTTGTAGTGGTTGAAGCCACACCCAAAGCAAGAACCACAGTGAGCTGATGGATATTTTACAGGAAAACTTCAGGTTATGAGTGTGATAGTTCTGGGAGCAAAATTGGCATCCTTGGCTGGATGGGCAAGCACACACCTCACAGGCGGCTAGGCCTCTTGACTCGGGGTGCGGAGGGGGGACGTATGGAGACAACCAGGGTGTTTCCGGCGTCTTCAGGACACCTCTGTCGTGATGGATCCTGAAGGAATTAGCAGGCGATGTATGCTGATCCCACACAAAGGCTGTTACAGAACTCGTCCAGCCCCAGAAAGAGGGGATGCAAAACAGGTCATTGTCATACTGCTGGGAAGACACTCAGCATTTGCTAGGATCACCAGAGGGGTGCGGCTTGCTTTTAACAGAAGCTTTGGTTTTATGATAGACATGAAAACTGTCATTCCACGGACAAGAAGAGACGTGTGTATAAGATTAAAGGCTGAGCAGGTTTAGGACAAGTTCACACACACAGTGACAGTCTTCAGAGATACAGCTTTAATAATTAGAGACTTGAAAGCAGGTAGAACAAAACACTCATGACACTCATTCCATTGTCAAGAAATTTAATATGGCACCAGGAGATTTGCATAATTGACCTGTTTGGCTTTCTGCGATAAGCTCGGTGTCCTGTTGCAGAAGCTGAGCATTGACAGGGGACAGAGGCATAAACTGCAGCGCTTGATAAAACAGAACCCAGTATTCTGAGGTTAGTGAAGAAAACACAAAAGACTTGACAGATGCACTCCCAGATCGCATCTCACAGTCATTCAGGGTTTAAGGCAAGGCATTTTCATGTGGAGTCTCACCTTTTCTTGTCCCAGTCATGCATCTTAGAGTTCCTTGGCTAAGTCTGCAGGTAGGAGAAGCAGCAGGCTTGATTTGCATCAATAAAAGCAGCAATCTGTGCTGGCCATGCTAACCCTGTTGGCTGTTAGGGGGTAGGGGCACTCTGTAAAGGGGAGTCACTCGGACAGTGTAGGATCAGCTTTCAGAGCCTGCTGCCTGACCCTAGAGGAGGAGCCTACACACATACTGCTGTTTTAGTTCACGAGCAGCTGTCGAAGCCTGTTAGCCATCTGGTTACCTGCTTGTGCCAGACAGAACTTCCTGTCCCAGGTAAGCACCTAATTTTTTAAGTTTTAGTTCCTGTCACAGGCCCACTTGGGTTCAGGGCTTCTCCACTGCCCCGTCTCTGGGAGGTACGCATCAGGTGGTAGCCCAGTGGCTGTGTTCAGAGCGGGTTTGGGCAAGACAGCTCACAGTTGCGGGGGACCAGGCCTTCTCCGGGGGTGGCTGTGGTCAGTGGCAGCAGGGTCTGGTTGGAGTTGAGGTCGGTGTCAGGGACTCCTTCCTGGTGGCTACAAGGTGTCCTTGCTACAGCTTTCCTGAAAGAACAATGTGGTCTTTGAATCCTTGGCGGAACGGATGGGCCTTTCCTGCTCTGCAGCCCAGGCTGTGTCATAGCCCATCCCAGACAGAGCACTCAAGGCCTCCGCCCCCTGTTGTGGTTCCCCTCCTTGGGGTCTAAAGATCCACATGCCAGGAGTGGTTCTCCCATATGTGACGGGAAGACAGAGCAGCAGCGCATTCACTCGACTCCCAGGTTGTGCTGAGAGGGAGGAGGGCTGGAGAGAGGGAGGCTGTGTGTGCTGAAGTACAGAGGATCAGCTGTAAATGCCCAGGCTTTGGTGGCAACAGTTCGGGGGTCTGCTGGCAGCCACGTAACCCACACACTTTAACGCACTCATTTGAGTGCTGCAGACCCCACCCTGGGTGGTAGCACACACAGTGATGAATGCCTGCCTTTGCCTTCTGTATCAGCTATTTGGGAGCCAGGGCTGGACAACTCTGTCTCCGTGGGGAGACAGGGAGCCTCTAGGGAGCCTAGCCTGTCTAGGGAGCCTCTGCCCTGCTGCCTGCAACTTCCGTGCCATAGCCCAGTCCCTGCCAGGGTTTAGTTCAGCAAGCCACTCCCCCTGACCCCTCCAGCAGGTGCTGCAGGTGAGGCATCCAGCCAGGAGCTACCTGGAGGGTTCCCCACCTGTCCAGGTTTCCTGCTCTCCTCAAAGTAGTGACTGGCTGAGTGCTCTGTACAGGGGGTGGGGTGGCCGTGGGGTCCCATCTAACAGACAGCTCCCACCGGTGAGTCCCTCCCAATCTTGCCTCCCTTCTTCGGTCTCCTTTAAGGGCTGGGGCCAGATGCCCCTTGATCTGCAGCCTCAGCAACAAGACATGGGATTCCCCTCGCAGGGTTGCAGGTTTCATAAAGGAAACTGCTCTGGGGCTAAGAGGGAGCAAGTGGGGTCCATGCTGAATGGGTCCCTTGAAAGATCCACCGGATGTGGCAGGTGCCCTGTCCCTGGCTCCAGCCCTACTTTCTTTGCCCGGCTGTGGCCACGTACCCACGCTTTCCTCCAGCTCTGCATCATCCGGTCGTGCTCCCCAGCCACAGCCCTCCAGGCGGAAAGCTCTCTGCTCCACTTCTCCTGGTGGGCCACTTCTGGAAGACAAGCAGGGTCCCCAGGCCATAGCTCTGCGGGCCTTTATGGCACCCTTGATGCCCACTGGCCACCTTTCTCAGTGGAAAGCCAATAAATCCCAAACCCAAAATGCCACCGTGCAAGCATGCTTTCCAGCATGTTTTTTTCGACTGCCATTGTAAATAGTGAAAAATCACCTCCTAAAAGGGTTCCAGTGGCCATGGGAATCACTTACCAGGTCTCATCACAGCAACCTGCACCTTCGAAGTCTTGTTCCCTGCTGAGGAGATGACAGAGCAGCGATACTCGGTGCTTTCCCTGATGGCGTCCTGCAGCCAGCTGAGCGTATGGGCCCTGCCATCGGGCAGTGCATGGGTCTGCACAGGGACACAGGTCTCCAGAGCTCGCCCATTCTTCTCCCAGACAACGCGAATGTCTGCAGGACCTGGGGGCACAGACCGTTTCTACCTCTGAGTCCACATTTAGAACCCAAAGAAGCTACCCCACGAGGGGGTAGGGGGGGTTACTTCTGTTGTCCAGCTGGACCTGAAGTGACTTGGGACAACTTCCAATTCAGTCCCTGGGACTCCCCTGGAGGTGGCTTCCCCATGGCCAGCGGGAGCCTTGGCCTTGGCCCCTGTCCTGTGGACTTCCTGCTCTTTGACCTTAATTGCCATTTTTCAAAGTACACCTGTGTGGCCTGTGTCCCCTAGGACACAGTCCCCTTCCTCACAGCGCTGCACTGGTTTCCTGCAGAATGCTTCTGGGCTTTGGAACAGCATCCCACCTCACCCTGGCCCTGCTGCCACACACATGTCCTGTGACCACATGGACAGAGACATCCCAAAGGCTCTGCCATCACCAGGGCCACAGCACAGAGAGGCCCAGAGCTTGGCCAGCTGTGTGTGGAGGGGGCTGGGCCAGAGTGGGGACCACGAGGGCCTGTCTCTCCAATTGAAACACTGGAACCTGTGGCAGGCTTGGAGGGGAGCACATGTCACAGGCTGGAGGGCTCAGACCCTGGCGGGGGCGGGGCCGGGCCCTGCAGAATTACACTAGGACCGCCAAGTGCAGCACATCCAGGGTGGGTTTCCAGCCTTGAGCATGGACCCTGGGCCTGACACTGGCCACTTCTACCCCAAACCTCCGTTACTTTTCTTTGGGCTTTTGAGCTTAATTACTTATTGAAAAAAGTAGAGAGGCCAATTACTTCACACATTCTCAGTCTATTGCGCCCTGCCAGAGTGGAGCCTGGCCAGCCTCAGCTTGTCTGTGGGAGACAAGGAGGGTGGGCGAGGCAGGGACGTTCCCCTGTGGCCCAGGCTGCCTTGCCTGGGGAGGCCAGCCTCGTCCCAGGGCAAGAAGGCTACGTGGCCGACCCTGAGGGCTAACCCTAGACTCCGTATTTGTTCCAGGTGGCTGGGGTGGGGTTGTGAAAACCAGAGTGTTGGGGGTGGGGCGGGGGTGGTGCCCACAAGCAAGGTCTGGTCATCAGGTCACCTCCCGGCCCTCCTTGCTTGTGAAGTCTGTTGGCCCTCCAGGGGCTGCTGGCCATGTTGGGACAGGCTCAACTCCCTGTCCCTTACTGAAGGAAAAACAAGCACATTCACTTCGATCTGCTTCACACACTGGCTTCCATTCAAATGCAGAAAGGGTTGAGGGGGGCCGTGCTCCCACTAAGCTCCAGCCCCAGAGGTGCAGACCCTGGAGCTGAGCTGGGATGGTGGGGAGGGCCAGGCCAGGCCCTGGAGGGCAGGTGAGGGGGTGCAGGTGCTCTTCTGTCTCCGAAGCTCCTGCTTACAGTGGGGCAGGGGAGGCCGGCCAGCCTACGCTGCTGCTTCTGTCTCCCACAGGTGCAGCCTGCATCAGGCCAGGCACCCCAGCAGCATGGACCGGGGTGACACCCTCCCACCTCTTGCCTAGCGACCTGGCTCCCTGATCAGCACTTGCCCTTCCTCAAGGGCCACCAAGGCCCCCAAGTGGGCCATGGGCCACCTAGACCAGCGCCGGGCATGGCCTCTCCTTGACCATGACACCTCATAAGAATCGGTCTTTAGAAGTTAGATTTGGCCTAGATGCCCATCAACCTTGGAATGACAAAATGAAGTGTGGCTTCGTGGAGAATGTTCAGCAGTGAAAAGGAAGGAGTTCAGAACACTGAGCAGGAAAAACAAATTCCAGAGCCAAAAGAGTCCAAAGTACCTGCACACACAGAAAAGCTGGCCTTGTTCTCAGGTGTGGGGGAGGGGTGCGTCCAGACACAGGTATTAAATGGTGTGGGAGGACCCACGCTTCCCTCCCTGGGCAGGACAGTGATGGCCAGAAAGCTTTTCATTTCTGTGGCACATGCTGGATTTTTGAAAAGCAGAGATCGCCAGTTTAATGAAGGTGACTTTAGTAATGCATTTTCCCTGCTTTACTGACTGGCATCTGCTCACTTTTGTCCAGTCTCTTGGTCAACAATTCCCCACTGTCCAGGATCATCAGAGAATGCTCCTCCCAAGGACTTGACCAAGCTCAGACTCTTTAGCTGGACAATCCTAGGAATGAGTCCCAAGGCAATGATGGGCCCAGTGAAGCCCTGTTTCTATCAATCAGTGAGGAGTTGGGAAATGTCCAGGAAGGGGGCCGCAAGTCACTCATTCCAAGTGCCATCGAAGAATATTCAGCAACACAGAAAAATACTGTTTCGTGAAAGAATAGATATGTGTATATATGTACACACCCGTGTATACATGTGTGAACGCAGATACAGTCTTGACCTAAAAATGGCTGGGATGCTGGTGGTAACTGCCTCTGGATAGTTAAATTTGGGATTGTTTAAATTTTTTCTTTATACTTCCCTGGAGTTTCCAACCTTACAACAAACAAGCATTGCTTTTATTATAATAATTTTTTATAAAAGTGTTATTTTGAAGGAAACATTCCATAAACTCAAGGAAATTTGGAAGGTGCTCCACAACTGTTTTGCCTGGCGGCCCATCTGGTCCTGGCCTGGTAGACAAGCCCTTGTGAACAGGTTTGGTTTTTGTGCATAATTAAGACCAAAAAAATCTTAACACTCTATAATTTGTTTTTTCCCCACTCAAAATGTTTTGGACTCTAACCACAGATAACTCCATATATCTATCTACAAATATAAGTACATATTACATGTCTCTATATACATCTAGGTGCCCATCAACTAGATAGATATTCCCTTCCCCACCTGATGGGCATCCAGGCAAAATCTCATTTTAAGAAACAGATTTTTTTGAGCTGTTATGATAAGTAACAACACTTTTCTTTGAACAGAGAGTGAAGTGAGTTCCATAAAAGCCCAGTCTCCTCCCTCATGTGACCTGCACCAGGAACCACCCAGGGGACTGGAGTCACTGAGTCACAGGAGCCTCTGGAAGGTTCTCCTGACCAAGCCCTTGAGACTAAGCATCTGGGTGGCCTGAGCTGGATTGGATTCATCACCCAGCACCCCATCATGGGACCACTGACAGAAAACCCTCAAAGCTCTGCCCTCTGGGGTGTGAGTAGAAACAGACACATGTGCTTACCACCGCTAACATGAGGCGTCAGTAAATACTATTTCAATATGTGCTTGATCATCATAAGACATTAAAGATGTTAAAGACGTACTTACGTTCAGTGTATTCCTTTTTAAACTATCCAACTCTTTCTGAATGCATGAGAGAGAGGGAAAGTGAGAGTTACCATCAGTGTGCAAGGCCACCCCATCAGCACCGCACCCTCAGCGGGACAGGGCAGCAGCTGCAAACCCAAGTCTGTCCCATGGAGGCCTGCTGGGGAGCTCCTGGAATCCTGGGCCCCCAGTGGGAAGCTGTCTTCCATCTCCCAGCAGGGCCCCCTGAAAACACCACTGGTTTCTTGTTTGGGCCAGTGCTCCAAGCCCCCTAACCATCCAACCCTGTTACCTCAAGAGAGCAGCCAGGCTGGGGTGCTACTCCCAGATCACCCCCTTGGCCTCTGTGGGGTGGGGACAAGAGGCTGGTCTGATGCTGTGAGGCTGCCACCAACCTGGATGTGCCTTGGCTCTTCCCAGTGGCTAGCCAGGTGACACTGGTCGCACCCTCAAAGAAGGGAAGTTGTCGTGGCTTAGAAGGATCTAGGGTAGAGGTCCTGAGGACGGATGCTCCCCCTGGCCCTGCCTGTCACTGCAACCCAGTACTTTTAGAGAATTAGCTTAAGTTGGAGGCAAATAAACTTTAACTGCTGTGGCAGATGCCGTAGGTAAGTCTTCCTCCTGCAGCTGGGACTGTCGTGAGATGACTGATCACCTTGGTATAAGCGAGGGCCAGGTTTATCCACCAGGGCTGGGTTTATTACAGCTACTCAGGAGTCGGGGGAGGCTGCCGGCAATCTGGGCTCCAGCACTCGCCTCAGCCTGTCGCTGGGGCACCTCCCATCTGCTCACCCCCACCCCAAGCCTCTAACAGGGCCAGCTGGTGCCAGGACCACCATGGCTTCAGAGCTTTGTGGATGTGATCACAAAATGTGGAGCTCATTCTACTCTGTGACAAACCAGGTGCCCCTTGAGCAGTGGCCTTGCCCTGAGGAAGGCCTGGAGGGGTGGTGAGGCATCCACCCAGTGACTGAGTTGCTCGGGCCCATCCTGACAAGTGCCCCCACTGCCGTCCCCTGCAGCATTCCTCTGTGTCCTCCCGCCATCCCCATGCTTGTGGCCCACTCCGACCTCAGGACTGGCTGCCTCAGGGCCAGCCCATCGCCCAAACTCACATCCAGGTGGCCTTCCTGCAGCTAATGGGGCAGCCGGGCACATCCCCAGAGGGGCCATTCTCTGCACACGGTGCTGGCCGCTGGCCATCATGTCTTTCATGATGGGACTCCTGGCTTGTCCCTGCCCGTTCCTGCTGCCCAGGCCTCACCCTGACTGCCGCTCCCAGCCTCTTTTCCTGAGGATCCCACTGCTTCCCTGGCCCATCTCTGTGCTCGCTCCTTGAGGTAGGGTCTTTTCTAATCCTGGCCCTGGCCCCTCCTTCCTCCCAGACTCTGGGGACCCTTCTGGGGACACAGACAATGCAGCTGGGGTATGCCCTGAGGCCCTGTTGGTTATCCTTTCTGTCCTCTGTCGAAGTCAGAGAGTAGCCGGGGGTCCCAAGAGGAGGGAGGAGAGAGTGAGACCCCTGCCACACAGGTAGCAATTCTGACAGCTCCCTTCTCTGAGTCCTCATCTCCCTGACAGTCACCAGGCTCACGCAGCCTAACGTTTCACTCAGGTATGCTCTGATCACTCAGGGCACTGGACCAGCCCCAGTGCTTCTGGAAAGCACCAGTTTATGCCTGCCACTTACTGGCCAAGTCACCTTATCAATGTGGGCAGGAATTCTGAACTTCTCTGCAAAGGCATCTGAGCAAGTACCACTGAGGCACCTGTAGGCATTGTCTGGCTCCATGGGGGCCTGTGGGAAGGCACTACTGAGGCAGTGAGGGCATTTCCAGACCCCAGGTAACCAGACAGCTGTGCTGTAAAGGCATGTGGAATTATCACAGATAACAGAAGAGACGTGGACAGCTTCTGGTGAAGCTGCCTCATCTAACATGCTAAGGACCTCAGATCACAGGGAGTTGATAGCACTGCCTTGTCCTGTCCAGCAAGGGTGGCCCAACATACAAGGTCAACTAATTCCCAAGACGGCCATGGCCTTTCAGGAGAGTCTGAAACAAAGTGAAATGTCACAGAGCAGCTGGAACACACACTTGTGTGCCAACAGGCCACTGTGGCCGCTAGGAACGGGGGCCCTCTCCGGATCCCTGGGCCTCTCAGAGAGGCCCAAGGGCACCTTCTGCTGCTGCCCTCTGATTCCAGTGCTTCCAAGGGCTCTGATTTCTAACACTGTAGTTAAAACATAAAAGGCCATCCCAAATCCAAATATCCAAATGCTGCCCAACGTATGGGGGAACCATTATTAGCTTTGAAAATGACACGGGTCTAAACTTGACATGGAAGATAGTCCTGGCAGGGGTGAAGGCAGGGCCCTGACAGGGTAAAGACTACACTTTGGTTAAAAAATTGTATCGATCTATTTCTCTGTGTGCACACTAATGTACAAGTGCATGATTTGTTTCTGCATGTATTCACAACCCATCCACCATTCATCTCTATCGATCCTTGTTTGTATGCCAGATGCTCACCCATCTGTATTCGCAGTGATCCATGAGGAACTTGGGTTCATCGGTTCAGAGGCGCAGAGCTTGGCCACATGTTAACTTTATTCCCCCAGCTCCGGAACGCTTTCCTCTGCTTGTCAATACACATGCTCCTCCACTTTCCACGGGGTTGCATCCCAGTAAACCCACTGTGAGTTGAAACGATCCTAAGTCAACTGTGTGTGTGTGTGTGTGTATGGTTGTGTATGTGTGGACGTGATGGTGTGTGTGGTGTGGTGTGGGTAACATGCATGTGTCCGGTGTGTATGTGCTTTGGTGTGTGCAGTATGTGTGGTGGTGTGTGCATGTCAACAGTGGTAGGATTGGTGTTTGTGTGATGTGTGTGGTATGCTGTGCTGTGTGTGGTGCATGTGTGAGTGGCTGTGTTTGGTATTGTGTGTACGGGGGTGGCTGTGTTTTAGGTGTAGTGTACAGTGTGTGTGTGTGGTGTGTGTTGGTAGGTGTGCACATGTGCAATGAGTGTGCATGGTCTGTGTGTATGGTGTTTGATGTGTGTGTGGTATGATTTGGTGTATGTGATGTTTTGTGCTGTGCATTTATTGTGTGCATGCACATGGTACGTGTTTGTTGTGTGGTGGACATGATTGTGTTTGTGGTGTGGCGTGCGTGTCTGTTATGTGGTGTGTGTGTTATGGTACATGTATCGTGTGGTGCATATTGTGATGTATCTGTATGTATGTGGTGTATCTGATATGTGTATGTGTGGTGTGTGGTGTGTGGTGTGTTTGTGGCATGTGTGGTTGGTGTGTGGTGTGTGTGGTATGTAGGTGTGTGGTGTATGGTTGTGTGTGTGGTATGGAGGGGGTACGGTGTAGTGGGTGTGATGCTGGTGTGTGGTGTGTGGTGTGTGTGTGGTGTGTATGGAGGGGGTATGGTGTAGTATGTGTGATGCTGGTGTGTGGTGTGTGTGGTATATGTGGCATGTGGTGTGAGGGGGTGTGGTGCTGGTGTGTGGTATGCAGGGTGTGATATGTCTGCTGTGTGGTCTGTGTAGTGTGTGTGGTATGTGTGTCTGGGATGTGTGTGCTGGGGGTACGGTGCGTGGCATGTGTGCAGTATGTGTCATGCTCATGTGTGGTGTGTGTGTCTGGTGTGTGGTATGTGGCTGGCATAGTCTGTGGCTAGTGTGTGTGTGGGGTGTGGTGTGTCTGTGGGGTGTGGTTGTGAGGGGTGTGATGTGTGTGTGGGGTGGGGTGTGTATGAGGGGTGGTATCTGGGGTGGGGTGTGGCATGTGTGGGGCTGTGGTGTGGTGTCTGGGGTGTGGTGTGTCNGGGGTGTGGTGTGTGGGGTGGGTGTGTGTGTCTGGGGTGGTGTGTGTGGGGTGTGTGTCGGGGGTGTGATGTGTGTGTCCCTGCCCGTCCTTCACAGCTGGTACCAGGGTGACTGACGGCAGTAAATGTGCATTGCTAGTCGCATGACAAAGCTTAGACAGCGGTCCATCCCAGGGCCAGTACAGTGCAGGATGGCTGTGCAGCAGCTGTGAACGCTCTCAAGGCCGCTGTCCCTCCCGTGCGACCACAGTGCACACTGAGGCAGTCGGCTGCTCCCAGCTGCTCCAGGCCCTGCCGGTGCACTCAGTCCCCCAGGACTCAGGATCATAGGGCGAGCGGCTCCCAGGGCATGGGCCCCAAGGAAGTGCAGTCCTGACCTGCGACCCCTCTTGTCACTGAGCCCAGGGTACCATGCTTGGGGTGACACTCTGTGCTGTCTCAGCTGGGCACTGCAAAGGCATGACACCCCAGGCGTGTTATAACCTCCCTTCTCAGGGCCGTCCCATCCTGTCCCAGGGACAAGGCTGGCCTGTGCCAGGGCCATCAGTGGATCTTTCCATATCACCTTCCACTGATAATTCCACTTCCCAGAGGCGAGAACTGTGGTGGTGAAGGGACGAAATGTGTCTAGGTGGAGAGGGGCACTGGCCGCCAATCTCCCACCCCAGCTCCTGACACGGGCTCACAGGTGTGGCCCTGTCCCTCCCTTGGATGGGCAGCGAGGCCCCTGGGTGCAGGACAAGGGTGGGCCTCCACCCCACCACCAGGCCTCAAGCTCTCCCATCCCCAGGACATGCCTCTCCGCCCTACTCTGCCCACATGGCCACATCACCTCCACCGCACCCCACGTTGGGCCCTTGTGCCCTGGCAGCCTCTGCACACACCACGGGCTGTGTTTTCCTCTGTGCAGACCCACCCTGATCCCCCATGAGGAAGCGCTTTGGCCTCAGAGGGCCTTCACCTCTCCTGGATGGCCGAGTCCCTGGGGTCACTTTCTGAGCACTGGCCAAGAGTGTGTTGGGGCAGGTGGGGACATCTCCTGGGTGACACATGAGTCTCCACCAGCTCTGGGGCAGACCCAGTCCCCAAGTGCGACCCTGACCAACTGACCTTCCATCGGTCAGCCGTCTCTGGGGGGTGAGACGCTCCCCAAGACACAGGGTCACCCAGCAGAGCTACAGGCACCAGGACGCAGCATGGTGAACTGAAGATGTCACCAATGTCCTCTAAGCTTCATATTCCAAAGACACTTTGCTGGCCCTTTAATCAGACAGCCCCCAAACCACTGTGACAGCTACCACGGAAACAGCCATTACAGGAAA
The DNA here is from genome assembly GCF_003255815.1 of Theropithecus gelada. Classification (NCBI taxonomy): domain Eukaryota; kingdom Metazoa; phylum Chordata; class Mammalia; order Primates; family Cercopithecidae; genus Theropithecus; species Theropithecus gelada. Next base: position 102,502,776 of record NC_037683.1, read on the forward strand.
GAAAAACCCAGCCAAGTTCCAAAGCAGCCCTGCCCTGGGTGGCTGGGAGAGGACACAGGAGGAAGCGGCAGGCCTGTGCCCTGAGTGTACTGTACTGCAACCTCCAGGCCCTGGGCCTCACCTGGAATGGCTCATTCCTGGCCCACCAGGCAGAAAACGGCACTCACTCTCCTCAGGAAAGGATCTCTGGACTTGCAAGCCACACTGTGACCTCTGCCGCAGGAAGCATCCACAGGCCCCAACAGAACCCCGCAGCCTACTCGGGAAATTCACAACCACAGCCCCTCTGAGTTCACGGCATGCCCAGGACGCCCTGGCTTTGGCCCACCCTTGAAAAGGCCGAAGCCACTCTCTCCTAAGCTGGTCCTCCCTGGGGAGGTCTCACAGCCCTCGCAGGCTGTGGCCTCAGTGGAACAAGGGAATGGGAATGTCCCAGATGGGGCCAAATGCCTCTGGAGAGAAAGTAAAGACCATGTGAAAAGGGGGTGGGGTCCATCCTGAGCACTGGGAAAGTACCGCGCTCCTCTCTCAGCTCCCCTACCCTCCACACACTGCTCCTGGCCACGCTGCTGCAAGCCCACGGCTACATTCCCATATCCATCTGTGGCCGCCAGCTTTGTTAGGTCCGGCCATGGGAGGCATTGACAGGAGACAGGAAGGTGGAAGGAGAAACGTTTTTGTGGCTTCTCGTAGGGCCTCCAGCAGTGGTGAAGGCAGTGTGACGGGCAGGGCGAGGCTGCAGATCGCACGGCCACAGCCTCGGTGGCACAGCAAGCGAGACTGAGTAAGTGTTTGACACTTCACTCCTCCTGCCCAAGGCTGGTAATGGAAACCTCGCCTTCCCACTTTGTTCTCAGCCCTTCTATCACCTTTGTAACCAATTCCCTGTGGTTGAAATACCTGGGTGGTTTCTGTTGCTGTAACAGTGATGTCCCTTCTCCCTGGGCACCCATCTTTCATTCCCTGCTGACCCCAGGGGCTTGTGGGTATGCCCGCCTAGCTACAGGGGGCACACCTGGAGCCTCACATTTAAAACTGTAACAGCAGCCGGGCATGGTGGCTCACGCCTGCAATCCCAGCACTTTGGGAGGCCGAGGCCGGTGGATCCCCTGAGGTCAGGAGTTAGAGACCAGCCTGGCCAAGATGGTGAAACCCTGTCTCTACTAAAAATACAAAAATTAACCAGGCATGGTGAGGTGTGCCTGTAATCCCAGCTACTAGGGGGGCTGAGGCAGGAGGATCGCTTGATCCTGGGAGGTGGAAGTTGCAGTGAGCCAAGATCATGCCACGGCACTCCAGCCTGGGCAGCAGAGCAAGACTCCACCTCAATGATAAATAAATAAACAAACAAATAACATCTCCTGACCATACAGCCTGCCTGCATCTGCTGGCAAAGGAGCCCTGGGTCCACGGCCAGTTCACAGAGACCCATTGCCCGCTTCCCAGCCTCCCCACCAAGGAGGAGCTTCCTGGGTCTGCCTGAAGGACTCCAGTGCTGCCACAGGACACAGGCTCCATGGAGACAGGGAGTCCTCCGGGATGCCTGCACCAAGGCAAACCACCTGGCTGAGGAGCACCATTCAGCTGTGAGAGCGGCCACAGGCGGCTGGGCACAGGCTTGGTCCGTGGCACCCAGTGGAGGGGAGGAACCACACCAGCCAGCCCCGCAAAGCTCCGTCTCCACAGCGCTCCACGCTCACTGGCAGCTTCTCCTGTCCAGTGCTGGCTGCCAAGAGACATTCCGGGCTCAGCAGAGATGGGCCACCTGGGGCTCTCAGAGCTTGTTTAACAGGAGAGGGCAGCACCTTAAAACTCTCAGGAGCTACTGACAGTGTGTTTAACATGTTTTAAAAGAGAGCGATTGGGTTTGCTTTTCCTCGTCATTAACTTCATTCCTCCCCGCGGGCAGGCTCTAACATGCCACTTCCTTTCTTTCTGTATCTACTGATCAGTCAGACGACAACACAGGGGCCACCAGGGTGACCATGCACTGCCTGAAGCACAGGATACATCTCTGAAGTGTGGTTCTGGACATTCTATTATCTTTCAAGAGCAGACATCCCATCCGAATATTTTCCAATCCAGGGCAAATGGCTCCAGTGACCCAGAGGAGTACACTAGACTCTCAGTCTTTTCTGTTTTTATTTTATGATGATGATTATTTTTGAGACAGGGTCTTGCTCTGTGGCCCAGGCTAGAGTGCAGTGGCACCATCATACCTCACTGTAACCTCAAACTCCCAGGCGCAAACAATCCTCAAGGCACGTGCCACCAAGCCTGGTTAGTTTTTTTCACATTTTTTGGTAGAGATCAGGTCTCGCTATATTGCTCAAGTTGGTGTGAAACTCCTGGCTTCAAGCGATCCTCCTGCCCTGGCTTCCCAAAGCAGGGGGATTATGCCCACCCATCTTTTCTGCTTTTAAAAACCATGAAGCAAGTCATTAAAGCAACTCCCATTCTGAAGCTCTTTTTAAAAATTTCCAAATACCACATATATCAACCTCCAAGTTGTTAGCAGAAACAGAAGCACTCTGGCTCTAGAGGCTGAGGCAGGAGGATGGCTTAAGCCCAGGAGGCAGGGGCTGCAGTGAGCTATGACTGTGTCACTGCACGCCAGCCTGGGTGACAGAGGGAGACCCTGTCTCTTGAATATATATATATATATATATATATATATATATTTTTTTTTTTTTTTTTTTTTTAAGGGATAAGCAATCCTATATACCATGGGTTGGGAAACTGGGGCCTTTGGGGCAAATCTGGCCCACCGTGGATTTTTATAAATAAAGTTTTATTGGCACACAGCCCTGTCCACTCATTGTGTATTGACTGGCTGCTTTTACAATACAACAGCAGAGCAGAGTGGCTGTGACAGAGCCTGTGGCCCACAAAGCCTAAATATCTAGCCCTTTATAGAAAACACTGGTTGGCCCCTGTATACTAGAAGTGGTTTCACACTGACTGTCTACACTTTCCCTCGGGATAGACCCACAATGAAAGTGTGAAATGGCTCAACCCAAGGGACGCAGCCAGGACAGATAAAGAAGGCAAAGGAACACATGTGGAGGGATGTGGAGGATGCCCCCGCCTGCCCCCCACCTGTGGGAGGAGACAGATGGACAGGGCACAGGGGACAGAGAGGGCCCAACTCACCTGTCGCCTGGCAGAAGAGGTGGAAGGTCCCCAGGGCGTGCACGTGCTGTGCCTGGTCACTCAGGAAGGGCGGCAGTAAGGAGACCTTCGAGCTGCTGTCGGGCCCCGCACCTGAGGCTGGCCAGGGGGTCCAGGGGGAGGAAGGCCTCCTGTCCCCCGCATGGCCCAGACAGGACAGGGAGGAGGAGCCAGGAGGAGGGAGGGGCTTAGGAGACGAGGCTGTGAGACAGAGAGGACAGAAAAGAGAGGGCACTGAGGAAGAAGTCGCCAAGAGCACGTCACAGGCCAGAGAGGGCAAAACACAGCAGGAAACGGACAGAAAGGAGTGAGCCCAGCTGTGCCGCCTGGGCCATGCAGGGGCGGGAGGCTGCATGGCCTCCGCTAAGGAATGTCTTCCCCAAATCAAGGATAGAAGCTTCTCATTTATTTGGGTACTTTCCAAATGTATACAATTCAAAGTAGAAAAATAAAAACAAGGTAAATCTTATAAAACACAAATGTTTACACCAAAATGGTCAAATCCTATCATGCTGGAAGACGAGACTGTCCACACACACACACAAACATCCAGAGTTTATTGCTCTTCGCCATGGAAAAAGGAGTCTCTTCCCGATGGGTATTTACAAAGCGGGGAGATGGAGTGTGAAATTCACCAGTGTTGAAGTCGTACCGCCCATTCACATCTTCAGGACAGTGGCAGGAACAGCGCTGTGCGCTTGAGGGTGCTGTGGTCGCAGCTCGCGGCCCCGGCCACGGAGGCCCAGTTCTGTTCCAGTGGCGGGCAGCTCAGTGAGGCTGGATGGAAAGTCCGGGCAGGCAGTGGGTATGAAATTGAAGCAAGAAGAGAAAGGAGATGTTCAGAGAACCAAAGGCGCCCTTGTGAAGGTTCCATCTGTCTCACAGGAGGTTCTGACCGACAGCTGTGGGCTCCAGATTGTACCGCGCTCCCATCTCAGCTCGGGGCCAGCCTGGCTCCACTCAGCTCACCCGGCCACCTTCCCTTGCTCAAAACCCACCTCGCGGACGTGGGAAGGTCCTCCTCTTCAAGAGAGTAAAAGTTAAAAAAAAAGAAAAAGTAAAACAAAGTACAGAAAGAAAATCTCTCCAAAAACGATGCTTCCCTCAAGGAATAAAGTTAAAAAAAGAAAAAAGAAAAAGGTGAGTGGGTTCCGGGCAGTGTTCATGTCTACATTTCTAAAAGCAGAAAGAATCCATTTAGCAAAAGGAAGTTTATCCCTGAGAATCTTAAGCAACGTAAGCCATATTTTATGCCAAATATATAACAAAATCTGGAAGATATACATCTTCTTCTAAATATTAAAACATCTGCTTCTGTAATTAAAAAAAAAAAATGACCCAAGACATCAACACAATCAAAGCAAAATCCTAAAAAAATAATTAAGTGGAAGAAAAGGTTCGTGCCAATCTGGACAACAGGCGATAAGTTACCAATCTGATAAACTAAAACGTCATTTCCAATCTGGAATTAAATTATCTTTTAGTGGCTGCTACAGGGAGGGGAAGCTGAAGGGATGCTCTTCTCAGCCAACAGAGGTCCAGCCATGTTTCCCCCACTACAGAAAGGGCTCAGGAACTCTGTGCCACCCGCGGGCCTTCTTCAAGTACTCCGACTGACTGCAGAACACGAGACCGGGATGCAATGCTTGTCATTTTTCCAAAAGGACAAAGAGAAACCAAGTCACAGGCTCAACCCAAGAGAAAATAGACAAGAGGACTGAGGTTGTCTGCACGATGCGGGCTAACCTACGCAGCACTGCACGAGACTCGGATACTGAACAGGAGAAACACAAAACACTCCAGGCCTGGACACGTCGCAGCCGAGGCGCCGGCGGGGACGCACAGCCAGCCTCAGTCTCCATCTGCATCTGAGTCCGCGAACTTCAGCTCACACTTGACGTCAAAGGGCTTGTCCCTGGCGGAAAGGTCGTCGATCCTCTGTGAGTCCTCCCTGTCCGTGGGGACTTTGCTGGTGATGGTGTCTTGCTCGGTCTCATAGCCAGTGTCCAGGGCTGGCTTGGGGTGCTCCCCATTCTGCTGGGAGAAGCTTCCTGGCTCCACTAACGTCTCCTTCAGGCTCTGCTCACGGTCACAAAAATCTGACTTGGGCTTCTTCTTCCCGATCAGCAGGGCGGAGCGGAATTTCAAGCACTGTCTGGGCAGGTATCCCTTATAGCAGTTGTAGAAAAAGAGGCAGAGGAAGAGAACAAAGAAGAAGAGGAAGAGGGACATGAGGAGGCGGTTATCGCTGGACTTAAGATACATGGTTTTCTCCGAGTGGAGCTGGGGGACCGTGTTGATGACAATCTTTGGTTCACAGGATGTGCTGGTGGGCACAGGCTTGGGAGGAAGGGTGATGGCCCCGGAGGAGGTGGCCTGCACGGCTGGGGTCGGGGGAGAAGACCCTTGGGTGGATGCCACCAACACTTTGGTGGCAATCCTACTACCTTCTGTCTGAACAACTGACAAGGTGGGGGCCACCACGGGCTTTGGAACCACCTTCACTTCCAGGACGTGCTTGGCGACTACTTGGAAGACCGTCTTGTTCTTAACCCTCTCCTCTGACAGGCACTGGTACACCCCACTGTCTCCTTCTGATAAGTTGAAGATGAGCAAGTTTTTTCTGCCCATAAGACCGTACTTGGGGCTCTCGGCCTTCAACACGCCATTCTGGAACTTCCAAAACACCCGGGCCAGGTTGGACTTTTGGGAGCATTTCAGTTCCGCTGTGCCACCGTGCTTGAAAAAATGCTGCCGGTAACTTCCTTTACTTTTATCTGGAACATCAAAATAAATGTGCACAGCGTCAACAATCCCCATTTGCTATTTAACAACTTCTTTAAAATACCCACAAGATGATGCAAGAGTTTCACCCACTGGAGCAACATGGAATCTTCCAGAACAACTAAGGAGATAAAGACATGCGTGACCAAAAAGCAAAGATGAGCCCTGGATGACAGCCCATAGGGACAAAGAAATCAGAGGCAGCTCTGAGCAGCAGAAATCGCATTTCTCACCCGTGTCCCAGAAGAAAACGCGCCAGGCTGGGGAGGCTGAGCAGAGGCCAGTTCTGCGCCTAGTGTCGCTCTCTGAATCAGACACGAGATGCTTCTGCTAGTGGCTACAAGGAAGGCTGACCTTTCAGTGTATCTCAGCACTCTCCTCCTGCCTAAACTTTTTTCTTTTTTTTTTTTTTTTCTTGAAACAGGGTCTGGTTCTGTTGCCCAAGCTGGAGTGCAGTGGTGCAATCACAGCTCACTGCAGCCTCAACCTCCCCAGTTCAAGGGATCTTCCCACCTCAGTCTCCAGAGTAGCTGGGACTACAGGTGTCTACCTCCAGGTCTGGCTAATTTTTGTATTTTTTGTAGAGACAGGGTCTCACCACATTGCCCAGGGTGGTCCTGAACTCATGAGCTCAAGTGATCCTCCTGCTTCAGACTCCCAAAATGCTGGGATTCCAGGCGTGAGCCACTGTGCCCGGCCAGCTTTTCTTTTCTTTTTAGAGTCTGAGTCTCACTTAGTCACCCAGGCTGGAGTGCAGTGGCATGATAAGCTCACCGCAGCCTTGAACCCCTGGGCTCAAGCAATCCTCCTGCCTCAGCCTCCCTAGTAGCTGGGACTACAGGCATGTACCGCCATGCCCAGCTGTCTAAACTTTTCTTAGTCTGATGACAGCTGTCTTGTCAGGGACAGGAGGACACAGAACCGAGGGTCAAGTCTGCCTTTAGCACCCTGGAAGGTGGCTGCTGGGGAAGGGGCGTCCTGGCCTGATGCCACCCCTCCCTCTGGGCGAGGCGCTATTTCAGACATCCACAGGCGGGTGAATCTCAGGTGGGAGCCCCAGGGGAAACACCACCCCAGCCCTTCCACTGCCTGAGGATTAATCACTCACAGGCTCCTTTCTCCCCATTTATAACAGACTTAGGTTTTGTTTAATGAGCCCCAAGCTAAGCAGAAAGAAGACAGGACGGTTTTGGAAGGAGACTGCTCCCCAGTAAACAGACACACTCTAAGTGGCTTCAAATACTCTTTTGGCAAGAAAAAAAGACAGAGAAGACCACGAGTCTGCTACAAGACACTTGACCTCTGTTCCAAGTGGAGAAAGAAAAACAAAACACACACAAATGCCACAGAACTGAAGCACCGTGAAATGGTCACAAGACCTCGCCACTCCCACAGGAAACAGGACGTCGAGGAGTCACTCACCCGGGCACACAGAAGCATCGCCGCTCATCTCCTGAATCAAACCCCTGCAAAACAACCGGCAGTGTTACTCACCCGCACACACGGGGACATCCCCCGGCGGCGCGTCCCGCCCCGTACCTGCTGGGGCTCTCAGTCTGGTGCAGAGCCACACACGTTGCTGTGGGTGGGCTCCAGGCGCAGTAGGGGTCCCGAGCCAGCACACAGTCCTCGCAGGTGCCGTGCTTCCCACAGAAGGCCAGAGGGGCCTGGACCACGCCCGAGTTAGAGCCAGCATAGACGAACCTCCTGCCCTGCGTGTGTGAGACACAGGAGAACTAGCATCAGGCAAGCAGGCACCAGTGTGTGGGAAGCAGCCAGAGCGCACCATCAGGGCACGCCGCAGTAGGGAGGAGAGGTACTCAGGACCAGAGGCGAACAAGGCAGGTCTGCGACCTTCCGGCAGAATACACGCGCTACGTCAGGGCTCACTGGGCCTTAGATCCAAATCCCTCTCTCCCCTGTCTGGGCACCCACTGCCCGGGTCCTGCCCTCCAGCAGAGCGCTTCTCTGCATGTGTTTCTCTTAGCCAGTGGAGAGGCTGTTCAGTCCCCACCTCCAGACTGCCTCCACGTAGAGGGGGATGCAAGAGCCTGGCACTCCTGGTCATCTTCCCGGCCTTACTACAGGGGAGAAGGGGCTGCAGCCAGGGGCTGAAGCACACCACCTCGAAGCCCAACCTTATCCCTCGAGCCAGAATGTGAGCACCTATGGGCGGGGAGCCTCTTGTGAGGGTCTGGATCCAGCAGGGACCTAACATAACGGGGATGCCAAATGGACGACATGCAAAGGATGAGCAGATCGCGATACATAACATAAAAGAAGGAACAATGCCTTTGCTCTTCACGTGTCTATAAGTAAAAGGGAAGAGCTCCAGAGCAGCCACACCCACAGCAGAGGGCAGGTGAGACTCTCCACCTTCTGGGACACTTGGCTCCCAGGGACACCAGCTTCAGGCCAATCCCATCAGCCCACCTGGCACCAGCAGTGCCCAGCACACAGGCATCCAAGGCTGCTGACTGCTTTTGAACGGAACTCAGCTGGAAGGAGGGTGCCCCACACTGCACCCACCTGAAGCAACAGACCTGGAGGTGGCCCGTGGAGTGTGCTGTCTAGCCTCTGCCCAGGGCATCTGCCTCGACAGCCTGGGAACACCTTTTGGTTAACAATACAAGATTCTCAAATTTACACACAACGTACTGGTTTATGGTCAGATGAAACATGACTTTCATCCTCAGAGGATACGCTGGGAGTCAACTTCAGAGTATGGCTGGAAGATCACAGGCCCTGATGCCAACACAGAAGGCCCCAGGCCACACACCCGGCTGTGCGGGCACAGACCCACCAGAGAAAGGGAAAGCCTCCAAGGATGGAAACTGTGACAATACACAGCAGAGGGAACCTGGCCCGGCACTGGCCTCACAGCAGCAGCAGCAGCAGAGACCTGGGCAGATGAGGCCACATGCGCACCACGTTTGTAGGCAGGATTGAGGATGATATCCCGGATCACAGTTCGGGCACCACGCGGCTTGTGGAGTGGCGGAAACGTTCTCTGGCACAAAGCCAAGCTGGGTAACTTCCAAGGGACAGCTGGTCCTGCTGGGTCCCGTGGGGGACACCTGCGAGGTGGTGTGGACACCATGCAATGCAGAGCAGGGTGCCCTGGATGGCCAAGCAGGGCATTGAGGGTGGCTGTGGAGGGTGGGGTGGGCTGTGGGGGCAAGGCCCGTCCCAAGGGGATCCAGACCACCTCCTGCACCCTGCAGGAGACTCAGCCTCAACTTCCGCTTCTCCCGGATCGGGCTGGGCTGGAGCCCAAATGAAACTGAGCTGTAAAAACTAAAAGACGCCACATGGAGACCAAGGGATGATTGTGGAAGGGAAGAGGGGACAGGGAAGGAGGAACTGGCCATCAGGACAGCCAGCTATAACTGCCGCAGGCAGGACCCACTGGTGGATGTGGATGCCAGTGGGTGGGAGGAGAACAGGGCATTTCTGTAGCCTATCCCTGCAAATAAGCATGAATGACTATGGGGGTTTCCCGCATGCCTCCCCAGGGGGTGGGGCTCACTCTCCCCGACCCGTCAGTGTGGACTACATGCCCTGACACACTCGGCATGGAAAAAGACGGCAGTGACTTGGACCGAATGACCGAGGTCATCGCGCTGGTGTGAGTCATACAGATGCCACATCCCCAGAAAGCGCCTTCTTTGGTGCTCCCCGTAAAACCACGACCCCAAGATAATCACAAGAAAACACCAGACACGCCACAAAACACTGGACCACTCCTCTCCAGGAGTGCTGAGGTCAGGGAGGCAGGAACAGAGCAGAGGCCGAGGAGATGCAGTGTCCAGTGCAACCCGGGGTACTGAGCCAGGAAGGTGGGGGGTGGGAGGTGAGAGGGTCCAGGGTCTAGGGTTCAGGTAACGTACTGCACCATGACAGCACCTTGGCTCAGATAAATGCACACTGGTTATGTGAGACATCGCACATGTGGAGCTGGGTGGGGGCGCTCAAGATCCTTCTGCACAATCATCAAAACTCATGCGTAAATTTAAAATTATTTCAAGACAAAAAATTTTTTAAAGGCAAAGAAAAAAACCTTACTGGGCACCTGGCAGCATGAGTGAAGCACACTGAGAGCAAGCCTGTCTTGTGTACTCCTGCCCGTCGACGCCCCCTGCCTCCCACTTCCCTAGGCCTGAAGATTGTCCCCGTGCAGGCAGCTCTCACGCTCCCATCTCGGTCTCTGCTGCTGTGTGTGCACATCGGACCCTGAGGGCAGGTTGGAGTGATGGTGGACATGATCAGAGGCAACCAAGCTGTCCAAGTGCCTTCCTTGCCCTCTGCCACACTAGCAGCTCAGCATCCCAAGGAGTCCTGGTGAAAATACAGACACAGCCAACTCAGTGGGCTCAGAGAGGGTCAAGCAAACTGCGTCTGCTATGTGCACCCAAGGAGTGGAAAGCAAGGACTTGAGGTATCCGCACACCCACGTTCACTGCAGCACTGTTCACAGGAGCCAGAAGGTGGGAGCAACCGTGTCCATCAAGGGATGAACGCGTACATAAAATGTGGTCTTCACATACGACAGAGGAGTATGCAGCCTTGGAACACCCTGACCCCTGAGACAGCAGGGAGGAACCTCGAGGACAGTATGTTAAGTGAAATAAGCCAGTCATGAAAGGATAAATACCGTGTGATTCCACTTATATAAGGTACCCAGACAGAAACTGAAAGCAGAATGGCGGCTGCCCCGGGCTGGAGCAGGGGAGAATGAAGAGTTTGTATTTCATGGGTAAAAAGCTTCTGTTTGGGAAGATGAAAAGCGCCGTGCAGACAGACAGTGGTGATGGCTGCAAAACGACGTGAATGTTCTTAATGCCAATGACGTGCACAATGAAAAATGTTTACGACGGCAACTTTCATCTGATGTGTATTTACCAAAATAAAAAGCAAAACCCCATGCTTGTCATCGGGGAGAGGAGGTGAGGGTGGAGGAACAGCGCGTCTCCCCAGCCGTAGGACAGGGGGAGGGCGTGGCACTGGCCGTTTCTCTGTTTGCTGATCACCCTGAGAGAGCCTGATGGGGACGGGGGGCACAGTCTTCTTACCACTGAACAGCCGCTTCCTGCTGCCATGGCCATGGAGCTGGGCCTTGCACCCCCACCTGGAGGCTACTGGGGCCCAAGGAGAAGGCACAGGACCCCACGGCAGGCAGGATGCATTTCCGCCTGTCCAGGCAACTAAGCCACATCCCCACCAATGGACGCTCCTACAGAGAGAGGCGGGTCGGGTGGTCCAGTAGGACCAGCAAGTGCTTCCCCAAACCCACTGGCTCCTCCTCCTGGGCGCGAGGCTCCCTGTGGCCGACTGCCCTGGTGCAGCCACGTGACCGAGTCCTGGGAGATGGCAGGTGGGCACTGACCCGTAACCGCCTCTATGCGGCCCTCCTCTCCCTACCCCCTTCTGCCTTTGAGGATCAGTGCCCATGTGCTCTGGAAGCCTCCACCAGCCCAGGTCCCTAAGTGACCCTTGGAACAGCGTGTCATTCTCACAAATGTCCACACCAGGGGCCCAATCTTTATTCTAACGAGAAGTCCACATTTTAGAGACGTTACAGGTGCCTGCCCAGTCTGGCTGAGGCCACTGAACAGCACGATGGCCCCAGAACAGCTTCTGGGTCCCCTCCTTTCAACAATGAGGCTGGGGCGAGGCCCTGGGGGTGGGCCGTGGCTAAAGCATCAACCCTTCAAATCTCCAGGGCCCCCTGTGTGTGCTGGAGACCGAGAGGCTGGTGAACAGATGCCGGAACCCGGTGGCTTCTGACTCCCTCAGGCTACTTCATTCTCTTTTCCTTTCAGATTTGAGGGAGAACTCTCCATTAGCAGAGAAGGGAAGTCAAAGGGCCCAGGCTCCCAAGCTTTGTGGACACAGGGGAGGGAAGAGGACGGAAGACCTGGAGGGGCGTTTGCAAGTATGCACCTGCTGAGGGTAGCTATCTTACCTGGCCGGACAGGGGCCCCCTTCCTCTGCCCGTTGCTCCTGGCTGAGGGAGGAGGGGCCTGACTGGGCCTGGACCCCACAAGGTGGATGGAGGTCCCGGCAGGAGCCAGGGCCAGAGAGGCAGCCCCCTAAAGGCCAGTGTAGATGCCCACCCAACCCTGCCAAGGGCTGCTTGGGAGTATTGCAGGCCGGACCCAAGAGTCTCAGCCACAGGTGGACACAGCTTTACAGATGAGACGAACCACTTCTCTTGCGGATTTTCCACGCTGACGAGTCAGCTGTATCACTATCATATCCCACAGATGCAGTCTGCACACCCCCCAAGCTCAGGTCACAAAAAAGTGTCTTCATGGAGCACTGCCCACCTCTCCACAGCCTGTAAACCTGCACCAACAACTCAATGACAGTCCAGCAACTTCGAAGAGAAAGTCCCATCTCCCCAGGTCTGCCTTCCCGCCTCCCCCAATTCAGATCCCACAGCTCATGGAATGGCTTTGTGTCAAAGTCTGAAGGTTGGCTCATCCAGGGCAGACTGACAGAGGGGCCTGCCTAGGAGCCCGACCCCAGCTTGGCAACTCTCCTGTCACCTAGAATCAAAGTCACTGAGCCGGGAAGCACCCCGTCCGGCTGCCTGCGTCACTTTACCTTCTTTGAAGACAGCAGCAGGGTCTGGACCGGCTCAAAGTCCTGGAAGAGCTGGGTCTCCTCGATGATGTGAACAGCATGCTCGAGGCTGATGGCTTTGTGCAGAGCTCCCCGGTCTGCAGGGTCAAAGCTACAGGTCAGTGACACTAACCCAGACACAGAAACCAAGGACAGTGACCACAGCGGCAAACTTCACACTCTTCACTCTCAAGTCATTCCCTCCACAAGATACTTAGGAAACAATGATGATTTCACATTAGAAACAAAAAAAGGAAAAGCCTTTGGCAAAATAAACACCTGGAAACCCAAGTGTTATGGGTGATTCTGGTTTTTTGCCAAGGAAAATAAACTGTTCCATTGTTGACCCCAATAATCCTCATCGGCTGGGTGCCACATGAGGCAGCTCCCACGCTCCACCAGCCCTTGGGGTGTCACTGGTAAGGGCCCTAGGCAGGCGGTGAGGGCAAGGGGCATGTGAGGTCGGCTGGGAGGCTCCGAGGGCAGGCCACAATGCACTGCCAGCCACTGTGGCTCCTGGCCCCTGTCCCTGTTCCAAAAGTGCTTATTTCAGAGTCCACATGCCAGGGCACATCTAAAACCTGGCTCCTCAGCCAGGAAGCAGGGACGTGGTCTTCTGCCAGCAGTTAGGAAACGCCAGGCTGACGCCTCCTCCCAGGTGGCTCACACCTGCCCCCTGCACGGGCATTGCCCCAACTCCTCAGCGGCCAGTACTCCTCTGCACCAGCCCAGCCCAGCCGCAGGCCAGGACTTGCATTTTTATTTCTAACAAGTATCCCCAGCAGCCTGGTGGTCCCAGATCTGAAAGTCACCTGGTGTGGTGACTTCTCAGAAATCTTTTTACGTTCCCACAAACCTCCCGGGTTACCTCGAGGGAGGCAACAGAACTACTCCCAAAAGAATAATTGGATTTGCCCATTTTCCTACCAAAGGACACAGATGTGCTGTCACTGTCAAGCCTGCCAAGCCCTTGGAACCCACCTGTGCTGACAAACATGACATCATAGACAGTCCCATCCAGGGCCTGGGTCCGGTCCACCACAATCTGGGTGTAGTTCACATCTTTCTTGATTAACCTGGGCCTGTTGTCTATTGGGGTTACCGAGTCATCCATCAAAGGGTGGTCTTTGACGAACTGCAGCGTCTTGTCTGGCAAATTCAAGGAGCTGGTGTAGTTGGCGGCCCGTGCCTCACTGTCGATGCACTGCAGGGAGGAAATCCCCCACTGTTAACGTGCTCGTGCTCCCACCACCCAACGGGTGCTTCCACACAAGCAGCCAACGCAGGCGGGCTGCAAAACCTGGAAACCACACAATGCATTCCTTGAAATGAGGGTAGCAGTGAATAACTTTACTATGCGGAAAGGTGGCCTCTCCCCAGTCAGCAGAGGACACAGTTATAAAACCCATCTGCGAGAGAGAACTGCACTCACGATACATATTCAGGAAAGGAATTTTCATCTATTTGTAAGTGAAAAACACTGATTGAGCTTTTGAAATTGAAAAACAGAACACTGATTTGCAGCTTTCTCATGAAAAGAATGCTAAACATGGCTAAAACCAGGCCAATCTTAAATGGTATAAGAGCCCAAGGGATTATTTTTTCCTGTTCTAGCTCCCTGATGTGTGTAAATCAAAATTTGTGACCACGAGTGAACACATTTTACTAAGCTATGCACAGAAGGAGCCATGATGGTGTCAGGGACAGCGGCCCTTGGGAGGGAGCTGGTGCTGCAGTGAGCTCTGAGGGCCAGGTCACAGCCCCACAGAGGGCTGCGCACATGTCTGCCACACCCATTTCACCATGTGAGGGAGGGAATCGGCCTGGAAATTCCCAATGTCTACATAAAGTTCACTGTATTTAGGAGAAAAAAATGTGACTCCTGTTGACTAGTGGATGGTGCAGAGGCCTTTGCCAAGGAATCACGTGTTTCTCTGTAAGAAACTGAAAATGAAACAGGCCTAATTGTTACGCAACATCAATTGTGCAAAACAGCTGCCCCAGCCTTCTTGTTTGTGCAATAGTGTAGCAAAGACTGTTACATAACACGCAAAAGGGAAGAAGGATGAGCTGTGCTCATCGGCCGTCCTAGTCCCAATGCAGAGAGCCTTGGCGTGGCCAAGTACCCAGTCCCTGAGCAGGCCCCACTGCCTGTACCGGATTCCATGCCCTGGGCCTTGAAGAGAAAGCATGGCCCGCCCCCAATGCCCCAGCTTACCGCTCCAGGCCGCGGCTTGGGGACCGGGCCGTTGTAGCGCACCCACTTGGTGTGGGACTGCTCCACCGTGGCGCTCTGCATGTATTTCCCGTGGGAGAAGACCTCCTCGGCTGTGGACAGGTTGTAGGCGCACACTGCCGACAGCCCCACGTTGTTCCTGGGGAGGGGAAAGAGGTGACGGGACCGCCTGGCGGGCATCGAGGCAGCAAGGAGGGAGACTCCACCCAGAGCACTTACAGCTGTGGGGTGAAGAGTGCGTAGAACACAGGCACCTTCAGGCCCGGGGACCTGAGCACGAAGACGTCCCGCAGCACATTGAAGACCAAGCTGCTGTCTGGCCGGGAGCAGATGAGTCGGGCTTTCAGGAAGGAGGTCCATTTCTTCTGCAAGGTCCTCAGGCCGCCCTGGTCCCCCTAAAACCCCAACAATAAGACGTGGTGGGCCGAGAGCAGATCCCCTGTGGGCAGGCACTAAGGTCAGAGGTGCACCCCTCCATGGCCCAACACAGCGCATCTGTCCCTGACTGAAACAAAGCTCGGGCAACAGGGCACAGAGGTCGCAATTATGTGTGTGGCCCGCAGCACCGCATCCAGGTTCCAGCTTGGATCCCAGAACGCTCCCGGGTTAACACACAAAACAAAAAGGACAGAAGCCCTCTCACCAAAAGCTCCTTTGACCGTCCATGCCTACCTATGCCCAGCACTCAGTCCTGCAACCGCAGAGGTGCTGCCGCACTCACACACTTCCAACTGCCAAGGCCCCTGGCATTGTGTGACTTTCCTGACCCAGGACCCATCAATGAACACGCTCTGGGTGGGGCAGATGGCAGCAGCCTCCTTCCAGGGGACAGCCACCGGCCCTGCAGCCTATCTTGGGCAAATGTGTGAACCTTCCACCATTTGAGGGAACAGAGCCTTCACTTCCTTTCTACCCAAAGTATCTGCTAAAGTGCTTTGAGCCTACTAAGTTCTTTATAAACGCTTTTCAGGGATCCGATGACCAAGACACAATTATAAACTACGCACGACTGTGTGTGGTCTGGAGAGAAATACTGAAATCACAAAACCTGAGTGCAGAAGAATATGAGAGAGAAGCAGTCTTACTTATTTTGGACACAGGGAAAATGTTCCCTCTTCATCTCTGCTGTGTGACTACAGGAGCCCAAATTCTCTTTTTGATAAAAGGACTTCATTTTCCTCCTTGATGTTTTAGCAAAGAATAATTTCCAGTGCATTTCTCGTCAGGGGTTTCATTTGGCTTTCAGGTCATGGGCAGCAGGCGAAGCGTTCATGTGTGCCTGGGCGGTAGGCAGGAGCTGTGGGGGCTAAGCTCAAACCACCCCAGTCCAGGAGTTCAAACAATCATGGGGGGAAAAAGGGATCAGTGGGGACAACGGCAATGTGCCTACGACTTGCAGAGACTTGTGAGGGGTCAGGGTGGCTGCACTGTGCATCGCTGGATCTGCTCACTGATCCCGCTGCAAACCCTCAGTGCTGGGTAATAAGTCAAGGTCAAGGCAAGTCTGATCCTTGGCTTCCCAATGGCAGGGGAGGGCTCGAGTCCCCTGGCCAGTGCTGCTCTGAGGGCATTCTGAGCACTTCGCACACCTGCCAAGAGCCCTGGAACTGCAGCACCCTCCCCATCTCAAGGGGCACTGGCTTGTCCCCGACACTCACACTGTTGATAGGATGGTTTCCTGGTCTGCAAGACAGAAGCATGGCAGCCATGGCTGGGGGATAGCTGGAAGATATGGTCAGTGAGCCCTGGCTACAGAAGGCCTGGGCAGGTAGCAAAGCAGGAGGTGGATACTCAGGTGTGTGCATCACCCACCTTCTTCCTTATGCAATGGTTGTTAAGGGAACGGCGTCGAAAGCACTCACTTTTGTGCGCCATAAGCATGAACGGAACCCTGCTTCTCTGATGTCCTGATGGTCATCACTAGATGAGAAAGGGCCATGCAGGAACTGTCTACCCATTTCCATGAGAGATGAATGGCTACCTGCTCCGAGATGAGCGCCCGGCCAGGGACATGGTGGCTGTGTCTCACGTGGTTTCCCCCAGCTCCTGAGGCCTGTCAATGCACCTTCCAGAAACTGCCACTGAGCAACCTTGAGATTTCCTAGAATCAAGCCCACAGCTGCTCTCCTGCAGGGAGCGCTGTGCCTACAGTGTTTCATTTTAAAGGCAATCCCCCTCTACTTTTTAGATACTTAAAGATTTGTGTTTTGACAAACTTTGGTATTGGATCTCTCTTCTTAATCTTAAGCCATCGGTTACTGTTTCACTCTTAGGTAGATTAAGAGACAAATGGTGAAATTCCAACAGAATCTGGTGAATACATTCCACAAAGCCTTGCTTTTTATAAGCTGGGGAGGTTTGAAGAGGGTGCGTTAAAAGACAGAACCTCCTGAGAACAGGAGGCTAATGAGTCACACATGGGGGCCAGCACTCCCTCGGTCCCCATAACCACCAGAAATAAGATCCATTGAGAGCCGCATCTGAGGCCCAAGGGAATAAAGTGCTAGGGAAAGTGACATTTCAGACGAAGGTCAGGAGCCACCCATCATCCAGGCACACTACTGCCATGGCAGGGGCCAAGCGAAGCCAGGGTGCCTGGCACTCACCTTGCACACTCTTGCTATCCGTGGGATCAGCACCCTGAACACAAACTCGTACTCCACAGACACCTCTGTGAAGAAGAAGTAGACCCTGTCATCCTCGCCGTCGGGGCTGTCTGGGCTTTTTCGAATCACGTCAGCAAACACAAAACTAGGCTCTGCAGAGAGAGGACAGTGATTATCCCGGAACACAGAGCTGGGGGCCTGCCTGTACCCGCGAGGTCACGAGGCCAGCCTGCACTGCCTTGGGGGCCTGAGGGCTTCCCTGCAAGGATGTCTGGAGTGTGCACATGCCACAGCCCAAGCAGAAACTCCAGGGTCCGCAGATGATGACAGCACTGAGCCCACAGGGTGCCTTACCCCCACCTCCTCGGCCTCAGAGAGGTGCCCCCGGCAGTGGTTCTGCAGCGCATCCCACCCAGGCCCACCCAAAGAACTGAGGCTGGGCCTCCTGACTGGAAGGCAGGGAGCCAGATCGTACCAGCATCCGAGACCTACGTAAGGTATGCATTTGCTGGTTTAAACAACACATGCTTCAAATCAACAAACTCTAACCACCAGATCCTGCCCCACCCCGAGGAATAGCCGAGTGTCCCTGAATCTTGGGTCTTGGGATCTGCCCTGAGGTCAAGAGGTTCAAAACCCAGGGCTCTACTGGCTGGCATCCACAAGAAAAGGCTCCATGAACAGCCACCAGCTTCTCCCTGCACATTGAAGACGGACATCGGACATGTGCCGCTGGCAGCAACAAGGCACCCAGAGCCCAACCGACCAGGCGCTAGACGCTGGGCCTGGAGGCAGGTCCCACACCAGTGTTGGCACCACACTTTAATATCACTCCAGAAATTACACCATGTCCCCATCTGATTAGTCTGAGTTTGCCATTTACTATCAGATTCTCACTTTTATGACAGTCTCCCAAATCCATTTTTAGGGGGTTGGTGGTGAGCTGTCTTAAGACAGTTAGCAGAGAGAACACCAAACAAGATGCCCTGGGACTCTGGCCATTGCTGGGCAGTTTGGGAAGTGTCCCCCACAAACACGGGCTGACATAAGCTGGGGGGCCCCCAGGGCTCAGAGACAGCAAAAGGAGAGATCAACGGGTGTGCGCTCATGAGGGGACATACACCTCCCACTAAGGTGCACTGCTCCTCCTTACCGTTCAGCCAAGGGATTGCGTATTCCGTCCTCAGAGGACTGTGGGAAGAATTTCGGGAGATGATGGGTTCACTTCCCAAAAAATTATACGACGTCCCCGAATAAAGTTCTCCATCTGCAGGGCCCCAGGAGAAAAGAGAAAAAGGGAACCAACCTCTCAGGCTATGGCACCAGCCCCGGGAAAAACATTCAATACAGTGTTTTCCTTTATAATCCAATTAAGTGTCCCCCCGGGGAAGGGGAAAGACAGTCTACTCAACTTTTGGAGTGTCCTGTGTCTTCTAGTTATTTCTTTTTCGAGATGAGGTTTTTTTGTTTTGTTTTGTTTTGAGACAGAGTCTCACTCTGTCACCCAAGCTGGAGTGCAGTGGTGTGATCTCACTGCCACGTCCGCCTCCCAGTTCAAGTGATTCTCCCGCCTCAGTCTCCCAAGTAGCTTGGACTATAGGTGCACACCACCACGTCTGGCTAATTTTTATATTTTTTTGGTAGAGATGGGGTTTCACCCTGTTGGCCAGCTGGTCTCGAACCCTTGATCTCAAGTGATCCAAGCGTGAGCCACCGCACCTGGCTTAAGACGAGTTCTTGCTGTTTCCCAGGCTGGTCTCAAACTCCTATCCTCCTGCCTGAGCCTCCCGAGTAGCTAGGACCACAGGCGTGCTCTCACTTTGATGGGAATAATTTAATGCTCCATGTTCAGCTGCATTTTAAGAGTCATGGGGCAGTAAGTAAACATGAGCAAGTAATTCCCGTAGCCAGGAAAATGCTGGCAGATGCAACAGTGGGTGCACACGAGGCTATGACCACTTGCTCAGGGGTGCAAGACCACCGCAGACAGCATGTGGCTCGGTCAAATTCTTACTCTCAAACAGGAGCATTTGCTCAGCAGGAGGGGATTATCCAAATGACATGAGCCAGCAATGGATACAAAGTGACATTTACCATGGAGGCTACTATCCTTGCAAACAATTAATTCAAAAGTTAAAGGGTCTATATAGTCACATGTGCCTTTTGTAAGGATAGCTCCCATTTAAACAAAGCCAAGAAAGACAGCACTTCAGAGAAGATTCAAATATCCCGTTTGGTAATTAACATGCCACTGTAATCTTCAGGGTGAAGGAACTGGAGGGGCAGGACTCACCAACCATGACGGATGTGTAGCTGTGCGCTGGGTCAAAGGGACATCTTCCTTTGCCATCTTCGTTTTTCCCCAGAAACTTAAAGGATGTTAAGTTCTACAATTGAATAAAAAGAAAGCACATCATCAGATGGCTGAATTTCTGTAGTAATACTGAGTCTTTGTACCATTTCATTTTACAAATTTGCTATTCTCAGAAGACTAACAGGGCCGAGCAGATGGGTGTGGAGCTACGAAAGTCTTGCCCACCAGGGCCAGGGCTTGTGTTGCTCAGCTCAGGTCTGGACATCAGCACCTTGGTGCCCTTGCTCTGACGCTGTGGCCAAGCTTCTCAAGATCTCAGACCCTCAATTTACTCATCTGCAAAATGGAAATGGCAATGCTGATGGCTCTAGGGCTGGAAAGCCGCCAGGACAAACCAAATACAGGACCTGCTCAGTATGTGATCGGAAGCCCATGAGCAGAATTTTAACATCAGTAAAGATGGCATTCTAAGCAGCTAGGTGACCCAATAAATAGGAAACAGAAAAACTTA
Source organism: Theropithecus gelada (assembly GCF_003255815.1). Taxonomy (NCBI): domain Eukaryota; kingdom Metazoa; phylum Chordata; class Mammalia; order Primates; family Cercopithecidae; genus Theropithecus; species Theropithecus gelada. The sequence goes on from NC_037683.1 coordinate 102,523,025, forward strand.
AACGGGCAGAATCCCTACCTCACTCCACCCACCAAAACGCATTCTGGATGGATCAACGATCTGAATACTAAAAACAGAACTGCACTGTACTAAAACAAAGCAGTGGCTGGCGTTTCCATCTGGGGGTCATCTCTTTACCCAGCCAGAGTGCCCACAGCCACATGAGGAAAAAAATGCACAGAGCAAACCACAGAGAGAAGTGGAAAGTTCCACACAGGGAAATAACACGGCAAAGTTAAACAGGTGACGAACTGGGGGGAATGCCGACAGAATGGCAGATGAGGTGTCTCCATCCCTGAACATGTGAGAAGTGTGGACAAATGAGTGAGAAAGGGCATCCAGGACAAAAACAGGTAAAACCCAGCAAGTGACAGAAGAAACTCATCTGGACAGCACAGACGAGAGAGGGGCTGAGCCTGCCGGGAACCAGAGAGCACACAGAACACACATGGGGATGCCACTTGGCAGCCAATAGCCTGGGGATGCTGAAGAAGACAGGCAGGGCCCACCGCGGCGTGAGGGCACCCAGCACCTCTGCCGCAGGAGGCTGGCTGGAAACATGCTCTCGGAAGCAGAGCGGGAAGGCTCAGACCACGTGGAAGGCCACAGCTGACACCTCTGAAAGGCCGGTTAAAGCAGCATACGGTTCTTCACCTGTTAGGTTAGGGAATGTGAACCCCACTGGATGTGACCATTTATCATACCTTGAAAGGAGGTTTGGGGGCTGTTGGGAAAATCTGAACAGGGACTGGAGACAGGATGATACTGGGGAATGATTGAACATTTTCTTAGCTATAATGACAAAACTGGAGTTACATAAGAAAATGTCACTATTCTTACGAGATGCCTGTGAAGGCAGTTGGGAGTCACGGGTCATAGTTCAGCAAGAACACATACGTGCACACACAGACACACATGTAGACACAGACATGCACAGGCACACAGACATGTGCACACACACACTCCCAATTGTGCAATCTGGGTTGCCAGGATACACAAGTGATACATCTTTTCTGCAGCTGCGAAAACTTTTATTAAAAATATTAGGAAAAATTGGTGGGGCATGGTGGCTCACGGCTGTAATCCCAGCACTTTGGGAGGCCGAGGCGGGTGGATCACCTGAGGTCAGGAGTTCGAGACCAGCCTGACCAACATGGAGAAACCCCATCTCTACTAAAAATACAAATTAGCCAGGCGTGGTGGTGCATGCCTGTAATCCCAGCTACTTGGGAGGCTGAGGCAGGAGAATCCCTTGACCCCGGAGATGGAGGTTGCAGTGAGCCAAGATCGTGCCATTCTACTCCAGCCTGGGCAACAAGAGTGAAACTCTGTCTCAAAAAAAAAAAAAATTAGGAAAAATTCTAGGTCTAAATTTAAACCAAATACAGTATCCTCTAACCTCAACAACTAACCTGTCTATAGAATGTAAGTTTAAATGACAGAACTTTAAGCTTCTGATTGAGTTTAGCCAGAAAAATCCTTTGTTGTGCAAAATGTTTCTGGTCCAACTGCACTTTGGGCACAAAAGCAAATACAAACGACTGTCTTTGAAGACTGAAGGTCTTACCATCCCCAAAGCACCCCCACCCCCTATCCGCTTTCGTTGCCAGCATCTGTGGTACAGGCAGCTGGGTAGACCCCGACTACGAATCTCACCCCAGACGTCTGTGTGCAAATACCAGGCTTCCTCATCAAGCCTCTAATGAGGCCATACGTTGTCTTGTCATTTATCTCTGACTCAAGATTGGAAAATATTTTAATTCCAATTAATTTAGGGTTCTAGCAAATGATGCTTTTCCCTGTGGCATATTTTACATTTATCAGGACTCATTAAAATCCAGGGATACACAGTAGAAAATGTGCTTCATTTTCCATGTATTCCACTTATTTAAAAGGCTACTTCTCCCTCTCTTTCTGAGGATCATCACATTGCTCATCAGATTATCCGGATAGAAAGGACCCTCACACAGCGGGAGGTGCCGGACACCAGGCTGGGCAGTCAAGGATGTGACCCGGTGAGGGACACAGGCCGGACTTGCTTCTCGAGGAGCTCGGCACACTTGACCGGCTGCCCCTCAGTGGGTGGACCCAGGAGTGGTTCAGTGAGCAAGCTGCACACCACAGTCGACCCAAAGGGTGGCTCCCACAGCCAGAGCACAGGTGCACCAACCAAGAACACACAAGCCAGGAGAAAGTCCTGACTTTTCCACCTGACCCAGATGCCCAGAGCTACCAGGCTGTCTGTCCTTCCCAGCACGCCCCCCCACCCCATGGCATGTTCAGGCTGTCTGTTCTTCCCAGCACGCCCCCCCACCCCATGGCATGTTCAGGCTGTCTGTCCTTCCCAGCACGCCCCTTCATGGCATGCTCTGCACTAGCACCAAGGGCTCCCAGCACCTTGAGCTGCACCCCAGGCCTCGCCCTTGGCCATGGACACCGAAACTTAGAGGAGCCAAGTGGACTGTGTGCCCCTGACAGCAGCCGTACAAGGCTTTCAGAGGGGCCACAAGCTGCCTCCATTTTCTGCAGCTGTCTCTGAGGAAATCCTATTGTTTTTTAGGGTGGAGACAGCTTTATGTCTGCTTTGAGCCCCCTTCTACTTTAACTGTTGACCAGGCTGGCGTGAGCACAGGGAGGTGCCCATCAGCCTTACCAGGTGGTCACAGGCCGGCTGGAATGCGTTGGTCCCACACACGTAAAGGGAAGTGGCGCTGAGCGGCTGCAGCACCCGGATGTAGTTGAGGCACTCTGTCTGCAGGGAAGAGAAATGCACCATTAGCAACCGTCCAGCCCAGACGCCCTCCACTATTCAAACTGCTACCTCGTTCATCTCAGGGGCACAGACCCACATTCACCAACACCAGCTCACACGTGGCCCCAGGCCAACGAGACGTGTGTGCCTTCTCAGCCTTGTCTCGTCATCTAGACCCTCTGCAGCTCCTCTTCACACACTGGCCTGTTCCCGTACAGTGGGAGGTTCACTGAGACCCCAACCCCACCCCTAGGCAAACCTAAAGCTGAAACTGGCCTGAGTAATTGTGTCCCTGCAGTGTCCACAGGCTGTTCAGGTGCCAAGCAGGATTTTGTTTCAGTCCCTAATTGATACTCAGCAAAGATGTGGTGACTAAAAAAAAAACTCAATGAATGCTTACCTCAAATCTTACTGGGACACCCACTGTTGAGAGCAATATATTTTACTCTTGCTAAGTACACGGACCACTTGTTCTGTTGCCAGGCCTGGAGCAGTGTCTACCCTACAGAATTTCCTCTTTGTTTCTGGAGACCCCACCCTGCCTCCCACTTTCACAGAACTAGGAACAGTGATTCTAGGTCTACCCAACCCAGGGTCCCAGTCCAGCCCCCAGGGGAGAGGCTAAACTAGGAGAGTCTGGAGCCCGACTTGGCATCAGAAAGGCCCAAGCAGGAAAACAAAGATACCATTTCAGAACTCACTATTTTAAGCTAAAAGTACTTGCATTACATGTGCTATATAGTCTGAAATTATCCCAGATTAGGAGATCTCTTTTTGCTTGACTGTTTTTTAAAGTGGTTGGAAGTAATTCACTATTCACCCCAACGCACCTGCACACCCCCGGAAACAGGAGCTACACTGCGCTGCCTGCTTTTCCTCTCATTTCCGAAACTAACTTTGGATTTAGAGACAAACACTTCAGTGCAAGTGTTTGGCATTTTGCTAAGAAAGTTTAGCAAAGACTTCCTTGGGTTTTCTTTCTTTTCTTGCCGTTAACTCAGCTTGTCTTGACTGTCACTGGGGAAGACTGCCCAGCGCCACGTAGGGACATGACGGCTCAGAGGGTGGCGAGGACAACCTAGAGCTGCGGACGGGAATGAGCACTTGGTCCAGGGCTCCCTAAATGAGCACCACACCGAGGGGCCTGAGGGACCAAAGGGCCAGACGTGTGCCAAGAATCCAAAAGTCCCAGTGATAGAGAAAGGAGCCAAAGAAAGTCTAGGCAGACAGGGGCAGGTCCCTGGCAAAACCCCACCTGCGAGTCAAAAAGCCTAAAACCTGCGGCCCAGTGAGAACTTCTATCCCTGTTTTCCCGCTCTCTCCTGATTGATTCTTTCTGAATAATGTCTTTTTACAATCAAATGTTGCCTTTTCCAAAACTACCTACAGCCTACCCTGCCCCTCATCCTGTGCCTATAAAGACCCCAGATTCAGCTGGTAAAGAAGAGAAGGTGCTGGACTAGAGAGAGGCGACTTGACTTCAGAGGGATGGCTGGACTTTGGAGAAATGGCTTAACTTTGGAGAAGAGCTGGCCAGAGCCGGCCAGACTTCAGGGAAGATTCTTTGCTCGTTCCGTTCCCTCTCCAGCTCCCCTCTCTGCTGACAGCCACTTCCATCGCTAAACAAAATTATCTGACTCCACCATCATTCAAGTGTCCATGTGACCTCATTCTTCTTGGATGCTGGACAAGAGCTCAGGACCCTGAGTGTGTGTACCCAAAAAAGGCTGTCATACTGGCCCTTTGCCCTCACTGGCAGCCCTCACATGTCCCATGCAATGAGGCAAGTGGCCCACTGAGCTGATAACACGCCACTGTCCATGGAGAGCAGAGATAAAAGAGCACTGTAACACGCCCTCTGGGGTTGGCGGGGGTCACAGGCACCCCACCCTGGGTGCCACCAGCAGGGCCCACACAAAGCCTGCTCCTGCTGGCACCCAAAACAGCTGGCCAGATCCCACACTCACTCGCTCACGTGCTCCCTCCTGCAAGAGGTTGAGCACAGCAGGCCGAATAAATGGGGGACCTCTGTCGCAAGTCCAATGAAGGGGTTGAGAAAAACTGCATGACTAGCAACTCCTCCAAACCTAAGGCCTCTGGGTGCAGGGAAGCAGAACAAACCCTGAACTGCTACACCATTCACCAGTGGGCTTCAGAAGTCGTGTTCTGTAGTCAAAGTTTCAGGCTATCTGAATACATTCAATTCATATAAACTTTTAAAAAGTATTTCTCAAAGGCCAGCTACGTTTGGCACCTGATTTGAGAAACCCAGTCCCGATACTCAGGAATAGAGGGATAAGCTCCAAGATGCATCACAACAAAACCAAGCCCAGCAGAACGAACAGAGCCTGGAGAAAAGGCAGGCCTGCACTGCAGGAATCCTGGCATTCAGTAGATTAAACCAACCAAGAAATACTTGAGTGGGATTTTCTGTAGCTTGCAAAAGAAATTACCTGTTTTGATTTCCCCTTTTCTGCACATTTGGCTTTTTTGTCTTCGGAGACCTTCCAATACACCTGTTGGGGGAGAGTCCACTTCAGTGCATATTCTTTTAAAGACATACTAGTATGAAAACGCACAAATTTAAAAGCACATGATAGAGTTTAGAGCCTAGAGGTTTCTCCTGAGAGGATCAATTCTCAGACTGCAAAGGAAGTTCGGAGAGCAGGGGAGCGGCCTGGGCCCTTCAGAACATCCTCACTGTGATCCTTACCCTGAAACCCGTGGAGTCTGGAAAACCAGCTCCAAAATTTCCACTCTCACCATAAACAGCAGCAAAAACCAAGCTAGTGAAAGTGGAGAAAATAAAACTGTCAAAAACCTAAACCGTAAGTATTTTCAAACATCAAAGTGCGCTTTTTTTTTTTTTTTTTTTTTTTTTTTTTGAGACAGAGTCTAGCTCTGTCGCCCAGGCTGGAGTGCAGTGGCGCAATTTCGGCTCACTGCAAGCCCCGCCTCCCAGGTTCACGCCATTCTTCTCCTGCCTCAGCCTCCCAAGTAGCTGGGACTACAGGCGCCCGCCACCTCGCCCGGCTAGTTTTTTGTATTTTTAGTAGAGACGGGGTTCCACCGTGTTAGCCAGGATGGTCTCGATCTCCTGACCTCATGATCCGCCCACCTTGGCCTCCCAAAGTACTGGGATTACAGGCGTGAGCCACCATGCTCAGCCCCAAAGTGGGCTTTTTTCCACTCATTCAAAGTGACTCTACAGGCCAGGTGTGGTGGCTCACACCTGTGATCCCAGCACTTTGGGAGGCTGAGGCAGGCGGATCATCTGAGGTCAGGAGTTCGAGACCAGCCTGGCCAACATGATGAAACTCCATCTTTACTAAAAATACAAAAATTATTTGGGAGTGGTGGCAGGCGCCTGTAATCCCAGCTACTCAGGAGGCTGAGGCAGGAGAATCTCTTGAACTCAGGAGGCAAAGGTTGCAGTGAGCTGAGATTGCACCACTGCACTCCAGCCTTATGTGCCTAGGCAACAGAGTGAGACTCCATCTCAAAAAAAAAAAAAGTGACTCTACAGTCCATTAAAAAAAAAAAAGCCTCAATATTCACTGTATCAGTGGAAAGGGAGAATTACAACTCCTTAAACTTGCATGTCAGCAGCAGGAGGAAGTGATGAACTAACACCACCAGCTCAGCTCAGGCACCATCTTAGTAAATCCACTAAGTTTGAAAGAAGAGGATCTTAGTAAGATCCATGGCTTGAAAGAAGAGGTTCCTACCACCTCTTCTTTCAAACCAGGGACAATTCGTGATCACAAACTGCCAGGGGGTGGGGGTCTTAGCCCCTTGCCCTCCAAAGCCCCCACAGGATAGAAAGACAAAAGGAAAAGAACAGAGCCTTCTATATCTATCCCTGCCTCACCTTCCACAAAATGCCCCATCTCTCTCTGTGATGTTCCATAACGAATGCAAAAGAAACCAGTAACCATACATTTTTCTCCACCAAGAGGCTTGTAGCGGGTGTCAGGACTCAGAGGTTAGGAAGCACACAGGGCTTCTAGGAGGGACAGTATGAGGAGAGGAACCCCACTTTAGGTTTCTAACTAACTCAGTGGCTTCCTGCACAGTACCCAGGCACAGTACACAGTACTAAGGGAGTGTCATTTCATAGCAATGGAAGTCCTGATAGGGGCACACAAAAGCAGAACAGAGTCCCATTTAAAATAGCAACTTCCTTCAGCATTTAAAGTACACATGATTTCATCAACTCACAGGAAATGCATAAGGACAAGGGAACGTACACTTCAATAGACCCTTGATCATGTTTGCAGGGATTTTCACTGATGGGGGTCCCTTTATTTTTTCTTTTAAGTATAAGAGGTCCCCAAGCCTCTTTCCAACCCTGACGGACCACCATGGTGTCATTAACAGAGCAATGGCTGGCTGTCACTGAACACCTGTGGGGCCAGCACAAACACACTGTCCACAATTCCCCCAAGACTGAGTGTGAGTCTGTGTGGTCAGGAAGGCGCTCAGAGGAAGAGAATTTAACAGACACGCGAAGAGTAAGAGCTGAGTGAGGTGAGACCACCACATCCTTCTGCTCAGAGTGCCTCACAGTGCTAAATACTTTGTTTTTGGTTTTTTGAGACAGGGTCTCGCTCTGTTGCCCAGGCTGGACTGCAGTGGCATGATCTCAGCTCACTGCAGCCTCGACCTCCTGGGCTCAGGTGATCCTCCCACTTCAGACTCCCAAGCACCTCAGACTCCCAAGCAGCAGACTCCCAAGATCTGAGCCACTACGCCTGGCTATTTTTTGTAGTTTTTGTAGAGACGGGTTTCGCCGTGTTGCCCAGGCTGGTCTCGAACTCTTGAGCTCAAGTAATCCGTCTACCTCGGCCTCCCTACAGTGTTAGGATTACAAGGGTGACTCACAGCACCCAGCCAAATACTTGTGTTCAGAGCATAATGCTCAGAGCTCATTTATGTGTCACACAGAAATTGAGAAATAAGCTAGACCCTGGAGAAGAAAACAAAAAGCGATCTGGGCAGAAAATGGCCAACAAGAACCTGGAACAGATTCCAGAGAGCGAGAAAACGATCCCACACCGCGAGGTCTCAGGAGCCAACCCAAACAGGCTGCTGTTGGCCGTGGATGCGACAATTTGAGCGTGCAGCAGGGATTTCACTGCGATTGGGTCAAAGCAGAGCAAGTATGTTTAAATCTATGACTTCACTGTGACACGAAAAATCAATCAAAAAACTCATTCTTGCCCTTCAGAGGGGAAACCGACTCATTAACTCACTGAAAACTGGTAAACAAAGGCAAAGATTCCAAGCATCGATTCTGCATTTCCCAAAGGAACTGGGACCTCTACGGACCAAAAAAGCTGGTGATGGGCACTTCCCCTTTTATCCGATTTCCAGCTAGCAAGTGGAGAAAGAGAGGCAGCATCAGAATATTGCGTTTTGCAATCTTTGATGAGAAGAGGATCTAGATTTCGATGGTGAAAGGCCCCTGAGACTCAGGAGGAGGAACACCTGCCTCCATGGAGAAGCCCGCCTCTCATGGCCCCGAGTGGGGTGAGCCTGGACCTGAAACCCAGCTGGGGATGTGAAGACAGACGTGCATGCTATAGATACCGTGAGTGGAGCTGGGTGTGGTGGCACATACTTATATTCCCAGCAACTCAGGAGGCTGAGGCAAGAGGATCACTTGAGCCCAGGAATTTGAGGCCACAGTGAGCTACAATCAAATTTTAAATTCAGTTTGATTTAAAAAAAATGTTTAAAGACACTGAGGACTCAGGAGCAATGTGAAGGGTGGGACATGGGATGGGGTGTGCAGAGTAGCTTTCTCAGGAAGGAAACCGAGGCTGGCTCCTAGAAGCGGAGACTGAATGGACAGGGTGACCAGCTGCAATGGATTGGGACAGTCTGGTTGCAACCTGCTTCAAACTAAACATTCGAACCAACTAAACAAGCATCACCCACAAGAGAGTCGGTGAAATATGAACACTGGCCGAATGGATGATGACATAAATTTTGGAGAAGCTATTTTTGGTTATTTGCACGACAAGGGGCCCTTTCTGATAAGAGATACCCAGATGAAGAATGTGGTGTCAGGATCTGCCTCAATGCCCCAGGAGGTGGAGGGCACTGTGGGCAGGACTGAACACCTGGCCTTGCATAAGTTGCAGTGGGTACAGGGTTCATGGAGTAGCTGTCTCTGCTCATAAGTACGTTTGAGATTTCTTCAGAATAAAAAGTTCAAAAACAAAAAAATATAAGGTGGTCCCTGGGTGAACTGCTGGTGGACACCCAAACATGGGGCTGCATGGTCACAGCTACAGGACAGAGGCTCCAGGTAAGTCAGCCCCCAGTCCCACGGTGGGGCCAGGAGAGGCTGCCCACTCAAGCCAGGCTGTGTGGACGTGCAGGGGAGCCCAGGACGTACCTCATGCTGCTTCTCGGAGATGTTGAGTGCGTTCACAGCGAAGACCGCCTCCCGGGCGCCTATGTACAAGGTGTCCTTGTCCTCGCTCAGCAGCAAGGCTGAGTAGTTGTAGATGTCCGGCTCGTGAAACTGCACCAGGCGCACCTCTGGGATGCAAGGGCAGGGTCAGAGCGGGAGGAAGAAAAGAGCGATGGAATCGTTTTTAAACCTGGGCACATCCTAGGTCCCGGTCTCAGTGACAATGAGCACATCTGGGTGTAGTCATGTCTCGGAGGCCACGTGTTGCTGCAACAGGCACTGCTGCAGTGGAGGCGGCCTCAGTCAACAGCAGACCCACAGTGCAGCCATCAAGTGTGCACACGGGAACCACAGCCCGAGCTCGAGCCCGGAGCTAGTGTGCTCACTTTGAGACTGTGAGTCGGACATCCCTTCCTGCTCCCTCAGATCCCACGGAGTCCCAAACCCTGCTCTGCCAGGTGCTTCCTGTGATGGCTCCCACCCTCTGCCCACCCAACTCTGGTCTACATGCCTTGTCATCCACAGATGAGGTGTACAGGAATACAATGATTTAGGATTTTCTTATTCAGAAAAAGAATGTTTTACTTCAAAATCTTTACAAAATTTCTTTTGGAGAATATATCCATCAACCCACGCAATTCTCAGTGGTCACCACCACCAACTTACAGACAGAGAAACAAGCGACGTCTCTTTGCTTATTAGGTTACTGTATCAATAGCTACTTAGGAATATGAAGATTTGAGCAATAGCTGCTTAAGAATAATATACATGTATCGGCATTATTTTTTTTAGGACCTGTTTCTTCAACTGTCTTGACAACAATTTGAGCATTCTGACCTTGGCTTTTTACATATTACCAAGAGTCTGTTTTATTTAAGAGTCAGGTGGGCCAGGTGTGGTGGCGGGTGCCTGTAGCCCCAGAACTTTGGGAGGCCAAGGTGGGAGGATTGCTTGCGTCCAGGAGATCGAGGCTGCAGTAAGCTATGACGGTCCCACTGCACTCTAGCCTAGGCAACAGAGCTAGACCCTGACTTCGAGAAAAAACAAAGAGAGTCAAGTGTTCATGCTTTCTGTTCTAATTTTCCCATGTGGAAGAGAGATGCACACAGGCAGCAGGTCCTCTCTTGGCACAACAGTGGCCTATATTGCTGACAGCTCTTAGCCGCCTGCAAGCAACACCTTAATAAGCTCTCACTCCACTGAGTCAGAAACCCGGGTCCCCAGACACATCCCCCAAGAGAAGAAACAACTAAAACAAAAACTAAACAGCAGCAAAGGAAAGTAGCTGGCATGAGGCTCAGCTGCATATAGGACCAGCGTCCTCATGATGCCCCACTGTTCTCAGGCGCCTGGGCAGACACTCAGAGGGGCAGGTGCTTTGGCAGCACACCGCAAATGTTACCAGGTACGAGGGAGGGAAGCTTCCTGTCAGGGGGCCTCAAATTCAGAAACCAAATCAGGAGGTCTGCAAGAGCCCTGCTGAGTATCTACAGTTGTCACAGCCTCTCCCTTAGATCAGCTGCATAGGCCTGTCTGCTCAAAGTTCTTAGAGCAGAGAATCCAACAGATCACATGCCAGCATCCTCAGCCACCTGCCTCAGCATCCCAGGAAATGGAGTCCCTGTCCTGTCCCCAGCCACCCACCTCAGCATCCTGGGCAGTGGGGTCCCCGTCCCATCCCCAGCCACCTGCCTCCACATCCCAGGAAGTGGGGTCCCCATCCCGTCCCCAGCCACTCACCTCAGCATCTCAGGAAGTGGGGTCCCTGTCCCACCCCAGCCTCAGCACCCCAGGCAGTGAGGTTCCCCATCCTATGCCATCAGCACCCCTGCAGGCTTCATTGCTCACCTCTGTGCTCCCAGGTGATCCGGGGTATGGGTGCAAAAGCCATCGCTGTCCCAAACATCACTGCAAGGGCCATGAGCAGCCCCCTAATAGGGATGCACATCCTCATCAGGTAGGGGCGACCCCAGGGGGTTCAGCAGCAAAGGCTCACGGCAGCAGGTGGCCGGGAAAGTGTGCTATTGCAGATGTGGCTCAGCGCCCCAGGACCAGGGCCAGCAGCACAGCCTGGAGCTGGTGAACAGCGCGGTCCCTGAGAATCCACATTTCCCAGTTCTCCAGGAGAGGAGGGGTCGCTCTCACCACTGCAGTGCCAAAGTCCACTGGATACTTCTTCAGGGCCTCAGAAGAAATGCTGGAAGGACATGAGAAAGAAGAGACAGGACCCGTGGTGAGTGATGACCCGCTTCTCACCGCTCTGTAGCCCCTCTGCTTGCCCTGGGTCCGCACCCGGGTCCATCTGCTGAGGAACATGGAAGGCGGCGGGGGACAAAGAGGGTCTTAGAAGTGGATAGTCCACATGGACACAGGAAAGTGAAGCCGGGGTCTTCAGGAGTCAGTGCTTCCCGCTCCTCCAGCTCCCAGCCCAGAACGCAGGAGAGACACACGGAGGGGACCTGGTGTGGGACACCCAGCAGACACACATGGCCGGCTGGCTGCCCAGCTTCCTTCCTGTGTGGCTGCTGTGTCCAGCTGGTAATGAGATGAAAATGAAGGAAGAGAACTCAGGTTTCAGTTTCCCTTAGAGACTCTGCCTTTGTAACGCTCAGTGAGGAAATGGCCAGAAAAACCAGAGGCTGCAGAGAGAGTTAAGATGTACATGTGAGTGCACACGCATGCACACACACAACATATGCACACACATGTGCGCACACACATGCACGGATGTACACCTGTACAAACACACGCATGTGAGGCTTCACCATGCAGGAGTGTCTGACCTCCTGCCCCAAATGGGGCCCTGCTGGCTCTTCCAGTCTCACTTAAAGAAGTCTGTGCACCACAGAAACGGTGGTGACACACTCGGATTTGCCCAGGAAGAAGCAGCCCTTAGTAAAAGAACGGGCTTAACGCTGCTTAGTGAAACCGTGGAGCTGGTGGTGGAGGAGGTGTGCACAGGCCTCCTGGTCCCATCTCTCATGTCCCCAACTTTCTCTGATGACTGCATGGCTCCTGTTCTGGTATACCTTTGCTGGTCCCCACAGCCTAACCCGCCACAGGACTGGCCCAAGGGGGTCTAGCACCTTGATCTGGGGCCATCTGCACCCCTGGGTTCACTCTATGAGAAAGTCCTGAGCTGGGCCCAGTGACTGGGCACTTTCACATTACACTTCTGTAAAAAGTTCACTCACAACAGCACCCTGGGACCCCTGAGTCCCTTGCTCCCCCTTCTATCCAGGAGTCCTGTGAGGGTCATGGAACAACCACACCCCTGAGCTCCAGACTCCAGAACCCCACTCCTCCCCACCACCTCTACATGCCACCTTCCACACCCAGCCAGACACAGCCGAAACGGAACCTCACTCTGCTTCCAGCCAATTCCTGCAGTCCGTGTCCTCACCTAAAAAAAGCACCAGCAGTCAGGGGCCAACCGCATCTACCTCTAACCCCATCCCCACCCCCAAGCCATAGATGGTGCTGCTGCTCAGCCTCAAATGCATCTGGGGCTTGTCTCCTCCTGTCCATCTCCACCACCATCACTCATCTGAGCAATGCTCACCTCTCATCCTGGCATCTTCAGCAGCCTCCTACTCCCTTACCTCACTTTCATTCTTGCTTCCGTGGTAGAGATCACTGGCTTCCCGCCCCAGCATCCACGTTCCTACACTCTCACTAACAGAATCCCGAGGTTACTTGGGTTGGCAGTGTGCCCAGCTCACTACATCTCCCAGCTTCTCTGGTGATAGTTCTGGCCAAAGAACTGTACGTGAATTTATTAGATGGCAATTCCAGGAAGGAGGGGCACCCGGCAGACACACAGATGCTAGCTGATTCAGCTAGCAATTCCCTCAGTCCTTCCTGCTGCTGCCTGGAACTAGAATGTGATGGCTGGAGCTCTGGCAGCCATGCTATGAACATGAAGATAAAAGTCTCATTCTAAGAACGGCCAAGTGAAACCCACAAGAGCCTGTGTGACCCTGATAACATAATGGAGACTTTGCACTTGCTTTCTGCTGTCCATTTATTAGCAAGTCTGTGCAGACTTGCTAATAAAATTGTTAATCTCTTTAAATTATTTGCTTGCAGATTTTTGTTACCAACAAATACCATTCCAAACTGACACAACCTCCCTCCAATCCACTGCCATAAAGTAGCAGTGGCCAGAGTCATGCTCTTATCATAAATCAAATCATATCCTTTCCCCATGTGAAATGTTTCAACAGCTTCTCATCACTCAGAACAAGGCCCACATTTTTCATCATAGCCAGCAAGGCCACGGACAACCCTGCTCCACCTCCATCCAACTGCTCCTCATCCATATTCCCTCCACTGCACTGTCCTGGCTACACGTGAACACACAGAGCTCGGCCCGTCTGCAAGGCTGTGCAACAGCTGTCTCTCCTGCCTGTCAACACCACTTAGAACATTTCCAGATGTGTGTGTTCTGAAGTCGCCGGTCTAAATCCCACTGCACAGTCTCATTCATCTAAGAGGCTTTTCCTCTGTATAACTGATCGGTAATTAGCAGTGGCTCCCAAAAGCTGCTCCACTTTGAGCTCCCAAACCAGCTTCTACATAGGCTCCCAATGAAGAAGACTCAATAAATTATAGGCTCAGGTCTTCTGAATTCCAGGCACATTTGCAATTCCTTGCCATAATGGTGTCACTTTTTGTTTGCAAACCAGAAGTAGACCTACTTGGCCTACAAAGTTGTTGTGAGAAATATCTGCTAAATGATTATTTAGCAGATAATCAGATAATCATATTAATGTATAATTAATCAATTAGCATCCGATAATAATGTTTATTATAGTAATAATGTTATTGCTCTGACAAATACGAATGGAGCTCATGCTACATCTAGAACAAATCAGTCCTGGCCCCACGGAACCCACGTCCTAGAGTGGGACTGCGTGAAAGCAACCAGCCCAGGGCCTGGCACACAGAAACATCCTATGCCCCTCCAGGGTCCTGCTGCCCTTGCTCTTCTCAGTCCTCATTGCATGCAACGACATGGGAAAGGATGGTAACAGTGGTGACAAGCTGTCCACAGTCCCTCAAGAGAAAAGCTCCCATTAAAAACCATCCACCCCTCCTTCTGGAGCAATGATCCCCTGGCATTTTCAGGATGCTTTCTTTCTCTCGTTCCGTGTGACAAACGTCACACAGCCAGTGAGAGCCAGAAGTGACAACGTGGCCAGGCTGCCCCATCCCTTAAAGCAGAAGAGGATGGCACACTCGCACCGTGAGAGACTTCACACTGGCTCCCGCGCCACCGGAGGAGGAGGAGGAGGAGGAGGAGGCAGGCCTGCGGCAGGCAGGGTCTCAGAGAGGGCTCTAGTCATACATGCAGCAAGGACACCAGTGGCCTGGTCCATGTGCTGCAGTCCCAGCCCAGTGAAACCCAATGAACTGACACTGGCTCCTCCAAGTCACACCCAGCCCCAGGTCCCAGCCAATGCCAAGCTGTGCACAGCAAGGATAAAGCAGAAGCACCCGCCCTGGAGGCATGTCCCCCAGCTGCGCAAAGCTCCATACACACAAAAGAAACAGCAATGAGCTGCCAGGGGATGTGAGAAGGCGCTCTGAAGACGGATGCAGCGGCTGCAGAGATAAGGCGTGCCAACCACACAGGAAGGCAGCAGCGGGGACAGCCCAGGGGCAGGCGAGTGGGTATACAAACCGCTACATCCAGACAGGGGAATGTTACTCAGCATTAAAAATCAATGAGCCATTAGGCCATGAAAAGACACAGAGGAACTTTAAAAGCTTATCATTAAAGCCAATCTGGAAAAGTACATACTGCATGATCCTGATCCCAACTATAGGACATTCTGGGAAAGGCAAAACCATGAAGACAGTAAAAAGATCAGTGGTTCCCAGGGGTTGGGGGGAGACAGGGTTTTTAGGGCAGGGAAACTACACTGGCAGGGATATTACCACAGTGGACACATGTCAGTATGCATTTGTCCAAGCCTACAGAACGTACAACACCAACTGGCAATCCTAATGTCCAGGTACAGATGTCGGGTGATAAGGTACCTATGGGGGTTCACTGACTGTAGCAAAGGCACCACTCTGGGGGCGATTCTGAAAGTGAGGGGGCTGTGCATGTGTGGGGAAGGAGCGTATGGGAAATCTCTGTACCACCTTCTCAATGTTTCTATGAACCTAAAACTGATCTAAACAATAAAGTCTATTAAAATCAGTAACAACAAGGAACAGGCCTAGGAGTTCCTTGCCAGTCACAAAAGAAGCCTCTGTGAGGGTTCATGGCCTGGACACGTTAAGGAGGTGAGTGTCCACACCAGACGGCTGGGAGCAGAGACGCAAGGCTCACAGGGCCCAGTTCATTCCACATCAAATACCAAAGATGCTGGGTCACTACTGGAGAGATACGGTTTGCATAGGATCTAATTCCTATCTACGTCCCCAACTGCAGTCAGTCCTCTGCGTATCCCAATAAGCACGCTGCGGGCAGGCCAGGCTAAGAGTCCAGAGCCAGGAGATGGGAGAACACAGAGATTTATCTCAACTCTCTCTGGAAACCCAATCAATGAAATGACTCTAAAAGGATATGAACTTTAAGGATAAAAATGAAGGGAGGAGGTGACTTTGGAATCTATTAATAGGTGAGTAGTAACCAATGGTGTGCTGGCAAGCTGTTAATACTGGCTCTCCACGGGGTGGGCAGTGGGGGTGGGTGGTGGGGTAAGGTGGGGGGTGCCCAGCTTGTAGCACACGCTGATTTCTGTGGTGTAAATGCTGCTTTCGAGCTCCCAGAATGATGCCGCTGAACTGGGGAGAGGTGCACAGCAGCACCCAGCACACAGTACTGCCACCTCAGATACAAGAGACGAGTAACCGCAACCACACACATAACAGTAGAATGCACACGATACTAGAAAGGAATGAGTTCTGAGTATTTTACCTTTTTAAATATAATTTGTTTCATTTTAAGTCCATATATTTAATTTTTAACAGTGGCTGTTACCACTGTTAAAAATTACCACCAGCCCTGTCACACACCCAGCCCTGTCACACACCCAGCCCTGTCACACACCCAGCCCTGTCACACACCACCAGTGCCGACTGATTTGAATTTCAGACCAGAGTTGAGCCAGGGCCTGGAAGAAGTCACAAAGAAACACAACCTGGAAAATGGAAGCAAGCTTAAAAGTCAAATGTGGTGAAAGAAACGGAAGGCTGGAAAGTAAATTAAAGAGGTTTCCTAGAAGTTACACATGCAGCAGAGATGAAAAAAGGGGGAACAGACAACTGGAGGATCCATTCGGGAGTCCCACACAGAACTGGCAGGAGCTTCGGGAAAAAAAATGAGGAATTATTAAAGCAGTAATAAAAGAAAATATCTAGAACGGAAGGGCCTGAGCTTTCGGAATGACAGTGCCCAGGAACACAGTGAATGAAAAGAACCCACCCACACCAGACACATCATCCTGAAATGAGGGTTACATGACGCATCCAGAAAGAAACAGGCCACAAAGAAGTTACCTTTGAGTGCCCCACTGGAGGCAGCAAAGCAACGCCTCTGAATCCCAGGGAAGATGACTTCACACCTAGAATTCCCCATCTAGTCAAATTATCAACCAGTATGAGTGCAGTACAGAACATTGCTTCAAACCTACAAGTTCTCAAACGTTTTACTTCCCTCAACTTCTTTCTCAGAAAGCTACTGCAGGATTTGCTCCACCAAAACAAGGGAGCTGCTTCCCAGGTCTTCTTTCTTAGGAAGTGAGTGGAGGAGAGGCAGTCACAGCGGGGAGCTGGGGAGGAGGCAGAGGCTCCAATGGGGTGGGGCAGGAGAAGGCACAGTAGATTACTGATTGCATCTGTGGCTTTGTTCTCAGAAATGCATTTTAAGGCTCTGGCAAAGAGTCTCAAGATGAATTAGAACAGATACACAGATTAGAAAATGAAGTTATTAACCCTAGGGGAAGCAAGAGTGACCCATGAATGGAAATGTAACCGGAGCGTACTTATCGCTGCCCAGGTGCACAGCCCCCATGACAAAAATTACAACTAACTCCACTGGGGGTCTGGGGGAAGAAAGAGAGGGAAGGGGAGGGGACGAGAGTCGGAGAACACAATCCTGTCTTCCAGCATAATACAACATCTAAGATGGAAAAGTCAGGAAATGTAGGCGTATCTAGTTTGAAGGAAAATACCAAAATGACTAAAACAGTTGAAACTCACTGTCTCAGGGCAGCAGGGAAGGGACAAAGGGACAAGACAAGCAAGTGCTGCTTCCTCTCTCAAGTAAAATAAGAACTATTTCACTTTAAAATTACATGCATTAATTACCTTCATAAAATGAATTAACCTTAAAAAGACATCCATGTTCTGGTTCCTCACAGCCTGGGGAAAGCAGCCCAGTGGATCCAGAAACAGAAGACACGGCCCCCTGAAGATAGGCTCCCAAGGACGGGAAGAGTGAGCTGCCTCTGCAGAGCCTGGGTCCCGAGACCAGCCACATTTCGGGGCTCAAACACGTTGTAAAAATAGGATTGTTCACCGCGAAGCAGAAGCGTCGGGCAGTGGCACAGGATTTAATGCAGAATGCCGGCTCCTAATGTGGCCAGCCTCTTCCACTCCACTCCTGCCTGCTTCCTCTGATGCACCCCACCCCTCCCAGGCTGCCTAGCAGCCTTGGCACCTGCTGCTCCCTCTTCCAAACTGTTGTTCCCCCAGGAGCGGCTGGTGGCTGGCTCCATCCCACAGTCACTCTTTGCCTCCCCTGACCCCCACACTCCATCCCCCTCTCGCAGTACTGTTTCATAGCACTTGGCCTAAGGACCTGAAAATGCCTCCCTGACTTAGTTGAGGCAGAACGGGAGAAACACAAACATCCCAGCGAGAAGACTCGGGCCAGACCTGGAGAGGACAAAGGTACGGCGCCAAGAGTAGAAAGTCCCAAAAAGCAAAATCCCCAGTGAAGAGAGATTTAAAACAAATCTTTTAATAGTATCCACAACCAAACCCAGGGATGGCAAAGTCATCCCTGAACGAATGTGGCTGTGAGAAGGTATTCCAGGAGCGTCAGCAGGTGCCCAGGTGGAAGCCAGCGGGTTCTCCTGGGTGGCTTTAAATGGTTACGAAGAACTGTCAGGACTGGCGCTGTGTATGTGGTTATTCAAACTGGTTATGTTGAAAAGAAACCTTTTACTTAATTGCTTTTACCTTGGACCAATCCAGACACTGTCATATAGAGCTCAGCAGGGCACGGGCACACCTACCTGGCTTCCAGCCAGGCCCTGCCCTGAGAACAATGATTGACCACCAGGCTTCCTGGTATGGATTTGTACCCAGGTCTGCAGTGTATTGATCTCATCAGCAGACACCAGATTCTTAATGGCATAAATCAGACCCTGCTGCTCTTCTCAAACGGCCTTTAAAACAATCCACATGAGCAGCCAAAGGTCAGGACAGAAGGCCCATGCCACACACTGCTCCTCCCAGGGAGGGGGAGGGGCTGCCATTTTCTTTGTGACATTGGAGGTTTTTTTTTTTTCCTTTTTCAACAAGAATGCATTGTTTCATATAATTTTAAAGTTGCTTTAAGCAAAGCACACACCACACTCACACAGATCTGCCGGCCCCGCGAGTTCTTTCAGAACAGTGGCTCCAAAATCACTGATGGGCGTTACATGAAGGACCTCACTCTAAATAGTTAAATTAAAACAAAAGGGAAAAAAGCCCATTTTGCTGGCTTTCTTCACCATTTCTGAGAAGCAAAGGTATCCTGCTGGGAGTTGAGCTGTATGCACGTGCATTTTGCCCTGACAGTGTGAAATTGCTGCCCTTTGCATTCAGGAAGAATGACTTGACACAGGAGCCCATTAGAAAGACAGGGTTATGAAATGTCACTCCCATTACTCACACGTAATTGTGGCTGTTCATGAGGGTGCACGAGCCCACTTTAAATGTCAGCAGAATGAAACTCCAAGGGGGCTCTGAGCCCCACACTCTTGCCTGTCAGCACTTGTCAGAAGGCAGCTCTCCCACCCCCAGGGGCCTTCAAATCAAGGCAGGAGGTCACAGCAGAGAAAATGGGAGTACCCAGCAACCACTGTGCATATATGTCTTGTGTAGGTACATATATGTGGATGCATGTACATCTGTGTGTATGCATCTGTATATGTGCATGCTATGTGCATCTGTATTTCTGTACGTGTGCATGTGAACACGCATTGATATGTGCACCTATCCATGTTTGTATATTTGTACACATCTTTACAGGTGTGCTATATACATGTGTATGTCTGCATGTCTGCACATGCATGTGTATGCCTGTGTGCATACACATGTGCACCTGCATGCATATGCATATGCATCTGTGTGTGTGCATGTGCATCTGCTTGGATCTCTGCATGTGCGTACATGTGTATGTCTGTGCATGCATGTGTATGCCTATGTGCATACATAAGTACATCCGTGTATGTGCATGCGCATCTGCTTGGATCTCTGCATGGGTATACATATGTGTATGCATGGGCATCTGTGTGTGTGTGCATAATGTGTGCACCTGTGCATGTTTGTGTATATATATCCATATATACGTATCTGTGTATGCATATACATGAATGTGTGCACAGCTATATGCGCACATATGTGCATGCATCTGTGTGTGCATCTGTGTATGTGTACGCAGACGTGTGCATCTGTGTGTGCATGTGTGTAAGTGCATCTGTGCATGTGTCACTCTGTTGCAGAACGTATATTCTGACCTAGTGTTGCATCTTAGATGTGAATAGTGACTGTTAGCAAGTGTCCTGTAAGGCAGAAACCATGGACCAAAATGCCATCTGGGGACTGTCCAGTCACCCATGTCTCGGCTCCTTCCTGGGATCAGCTGTCTGGCAGCTAGGGCGGATTACAGAAGGGACACCAGTCACTACCACATAGAAGGTGTCAGTGCTTCTGCCAGCAACAGGATGCAACACTGGCATTAAAATGCCCTGGCTGGCATCCCAGGGAAACTGAAAGGGGATCTCTGGTGACAGCTGTGGACTGGCCAATCTAACACAGGCAGTCATTACCTGGACCCCTGACCTCACTGCAAACCACTGCCTGGGGGAGTGTATTCTCGCTTATTTCTTATCTCAGGGGTTTGCCCAGATGGGTCAGGTAAAGCTTAGAGCCTCTCCAGGCCCTGCAACCAGGACAGTGGAGGACACGCACTCACCACATCTCCCCTCCCAGCTGGCAGCGGGCAGCCAGGTGCTGGGAAACAGAAGACACCACAGCCCTCCCCGGCCATGCCTCGCCAGTGCCTGGCCACCTAACGTCTCCACCCTGGGATGTCCTCTGCCCCCAGAAACCCCTCTCCCACCTCCAGTTGGGATGCTGATGTCACCGCCTTACAAACTGAGGATAAAATGGCCTTACCCCAGCAGGAATCAGGAATGGGTTTCAGGAGCCGTCTAGGTCACAAGCTTGATAAACAACTTATTGTTCCAACTTCAGTTTTCCTAGAGTTTAAAACTGATCCCTGGAGACCAGCGCTCCAGCTCTGCAGGGACGTGCGTGGCCCTGGACCTGTGTCGGGCTGGACACACCCAGCAGGGCAGCTGCCAGGACCGGTCCACTTCACCCTCAAGCCACATCCCTGCAGGAGCAAGTGAGGATGTCTCAGACATGCTCTAACCCTCACCCACTTCGCAAACCCCTGGGTGTGGCATGTACAGAATGGGAAACCCAGGGAGAGAGACAGAGGGCGGTGGGAGTGAGGGACACACAAACCCATCTATCAGAAATGTCGGCAGGGCAAGTGCTGTGAGGATGCACGCAGCGTGGCGGCAGGAACAGGGCCCTTCAAAGGAAGAGTGGAGACCCCTCTAAGCATCAGCCAGCATGGCCGAGATGCAGACTGTCATGCCAGTTGTGTGATATCACTCTACTCTTCAGACTTGGATGCAGACAATATTGTCTTTTCTGGAGGGTCTGTGGTATGTGCATGATCCTTGGGTCCAAGCAGGTTAGTGCTAGAAAAAATAATCATCTTCCACTGGCCTTATGTTGACCTGCTGCCACCTCCAGGGGGGCCAACGGTTTCCCTACTGGACACCAGCTCCCAGGGACCATATGGGGTTGTTCTGGGAAGTGGCTGGCCAGGCCCTCAGGGAGGACTGTGTTAACCCTGCAGCCCTAAAGGGATGCCTGATGTCATGTCTTTCAAAGGCGATACTATGGTCTGAATGTCTGGATTACCCTCACATTCAGATGTTGAAATCCTAACCACCAATGTGATGGCTTCTGGAGAGGGAGCCTTTGGGAGGTGACTGGGCGAGGAGGGCAGAGTCTTCATGAATGGAAGCAGTGCCCCTATAAAAGGAGTCCCAGAGAGCTCCCTCAGCCCTCAACCATGTGAGCAGACGCTGTCTATGAACCAGGAGGAGGGCCTTCACCAGACACCAAGTCTGCCAGCACCTTGATCTTGGACTTCCCTACCTCCAGAATAGAAATGTCTGTTTTTATGTCACCTCAGCACCAGATAGAACCCAGCCGGCAGAGATGCTTCCAGAATGCCAAAGGTCACCATTTACACTGGTAGAGCCTTTGATAGGACACTAAAACTGGTGCTTCCGTCCCCCAGAGCTTGACCTGCAGGGAGGGCAAAATTACATAAAAGACAGTATATAGAAAAGTTGTGCTTTAAGTGGACTTTATTTGTATTCTTAATTTTCTCGCCTCTTATAAAACTTTTCAAACTTCAAAAATAATTCCAAGGGTGCTTAACTCCACAAAACAAATGTAAATTAAAATAAAATACCCATGTATTGTCCACAAAGCAGGCTGAAATTTCGAAGTCTGCTGCTAGCCAGGGCTGGGAAGGTGTGGGGTAAAGGACTTCCGGGTGCAATTCTGAACTATCCAGATGTCTGCACACTCTGATCCCCTGGCAACTCTTGGGCAGCAAACTATGTGTGCACAGCTGCAGACGTGCAAAGCGATGTGTGGGAGGACCACCCTGCCGTGCTGTGACAGTAAAATGTGCAACCGAAGGGGATGCTCCTCAACGAGGGGCTGGTTAACAGTCAGGCAAAGAAGACACCACCATTACAAAGACTAAAGCTGATCTACACAAACTGCCCGTGAGCACATCACACCAAAGACAGGTGCAGAGCAACAACACATGAGGCACGACCCACCCGTGTCAATAGAGGATGCGTCAGTCTACACACAATACACACACACACACAGCCACGGGCACACATGGACATGCACAAACACCAGATACAGACTCACAAGAACACACCTTCCCACACACAGGGACACACGGATACCAGACACACATGCACACATATGAACGTGGACAGACAGCCAACTGTTAACAGTGTTGCTTGTCAGGAGGAGGAGGAGGAGGAGAACAGCCAGGAACTCAAGTTTTCTTTGTTTTTTAAAAAATGAATCACACTTTTATACTGCTTCTGTAAAAAAAATTAATTCATTAAGAGACTCTGTTTCATCCATGCTACACTCAAGTCAGTAGGACCAAAAATTGAAACCCACCACATTAGTGTGTGGAGCTGTGTATAATGCAATTTTTCACATGCTAATCCATTTCTTGGCTTAGGTGACTATTTCTTGCCATACCTTTGACCCTTTTTTTATTCACATAAAAAATGAGAAGTGGCTTCCTTTCCCCATATATACTTCATGCTTTTTGTGACAGCAAAGTAAAAAATAACAGAAGGAGCCAGTCCTCCTGGGGCTCTCACAATGGAATTCTCTCACTGCTTAATACAGCACAGAGCGGATAAAACTGTCCCTGCTTTCAATTACCTTATAGCTAAAGATTCCAAAATATTTTTTTGTGAAGATACCAACAAAAAGCAAAACTCAAAAGACAAATGACTTAAGGGAGGAAAAAGAAACTAGCAAAAAAATACTTGTAAGACAAGTGCCAACTCCTAATAAATAAAGTGATTTAACAAATGTAAGAAAACAGAGCTCCCACCCCAGTGGACCAGATAAGATATCCAGCCAATAAGCACAGAAAGTGCTGTCTGCCTGGCAGTGTCACTGTGCTCATTAAAGCCGCCCCATCTAACTGGCAAGATGAGCTCTCATCACGGTGCCATGCACAGGAACCATGAAAGTCTACGCTGGCAGCAGGACTCTTTTAAAAGCCAGCAGAATAAAAAACCTTGTAGGGGCCCATTCATGATACTTGAGTAGGATGAAAATGATGAAGGAAAGATGGGGGTTTTACTTTTGTTTTTACAAATTAAGCTGGTTATTTCTCTCTCCTCTGAAACGGAAATTGCATGGCTTGGAATGGACCAAAATTAAGATTAATCACAAAATGGCCCAAATCTGAGGAGGGTGACCTGGAGAGCCCTCTCATTACACCACACCTTACCAGCCACCTCCCTGCACCCTCCAAAAGAAGAAAGTAAGCTTTCTGGTGTGGGCACCAGGGGCCATCAGCCACAGAGCTGCCACAAGCCCAAGACCCAGGGGGAAGAGAGGCCGAGAGAGCAGGGAAGAATACGGGGAGCAGGGACAAGCAGTGGCAGAGCAAGAACAGAGGCAGACCATCACTGCGTGTGCCCAGCAGCCACCTCCTCATGCCGGGCCCAAGGGATGGCAGCCAAGTCTGAAGCTTTGCCCCACGGGATATCCAGGGACCAAGGGACCAAGCAACCAATCACCTGCCAGATGCAGCTGAGGCCTCTACACATTACCAACTCTGCTCCACTGAAATTACAGATCATGAATAAAGCGGTTTTACCTGTATCTTACACCTCTTGAAACTTTCCAGTCGTTTCTAGAAAGAAGTCTTCAGAAATCTTTGCTGTGAAAATAATGGGAAACAAGGCTATTTAAGCCCTTAAATTGTCCATCCACTTAAACTCAGCAACACTCCTAGAAAGGCACTGAAAACAAATTATTGTGAGTTTAAACCTTCTAGACTTCCTTAGATGCAGGATCAGCTTGGCTTGTATGTGCTGGGGAAGACAGGAGGGAGGGGCTGTGAAACCGCCCACCCACGAACAGAGGGGAAGTGCAGCCCAGCCCGTCAGCTGGTGCTGGAGATGAGCCCCAGGACCTGACCAGGTGCACTTTCTTGCAAAATAAGCCATTTCAGTTAGCAGAGTCCGTGAACCAAAAAAGTACGATCTAATTGTCTATTAGCTCCAGATATGTATTCTGTAAAATTCATCTTCATGAGGCAAAGAAGGAAAAAGCAGAAACACATATAGCATAATTACAAGAACCAAAGAGCTGTTCATCTTCCTTTATTTTTGGATGGTTGATTTTCAGCCAAACAGAACGACGTCCACTGTGGTGTGGCAAGGTTCCATAGCATGGCTGTCGCTCCTCTGCAGTGTGGGAGATCAGCCTCAAGACAGCGATCATGGGGCGCAGTAACAGCACCAACAGTTAGATCAAGAGAATCAGAATCGCAAAACCAGAGCCACGTGCAGGACTGCAGACGCTCAGGAGCCGACGCTGATCCCTCCATGATTCTATTAATACAGGAGCCACGTAATTGTTAAACCTCGGAATCAGACTCCAGCATATTCTGTGGTGAGGAGGATTTCTTTTTTGTTTGCCTTGTGCTTTCAGAGCTTATATGATCACGGCTCTCTTTTTGAAGCCAGCTGGGAAGGAGGCGGCTCTCCCTGGAAACGCAGGTGTAAAGCCCCGGTCCCTCCCACCCAGGCCCCTCACTGGACAGCTCCCTCCTCTCCAGACACCCTGCACACCCCTCCCCCGAGAGCAGAACCTTAGACACAGCCATCCTGGCACACAACATCCGGTCCCCCAGCCCCTTGGGGCCGACACATCCTCTGAATCCTGAGCAGGCACCTGAGGTTAGCAAATGAACTGCTAGGGCAGTGATCAGAAATGATCACGATTCATCAGGCCCCACCGTAGCAGAGCTTCCAGAGACTGACACTGGGGTCTTCCCTCCAGCAGTGGATGGCTCTTATGGCCAATTTTATAAGCAAAAGTATGTTCACATGAGCAGCTATGAGAATCCTGGGAAAGGCCACATCTACCCAGGACCTGATGCCGACATTTCCTGTTGAAACTCTCGGGGTAGGGCTGGGCATTTGGGCACAACTGCTGGACAAGCAAAGAGGGAAAGCCCATGCTGCTGTGGGCACCTGCAAAGTGCCACATCGCTTGTTCCCACGAGGCTTTCCTGTCACACAGGACGGAGAGGGGACAGCGGCCACCTGGGGACTGTGCCAAAAAAAACAGTCCAAGGCAACAAAGGCAGGGATTCATACAAAAATAAGAGGTTTAGGTAAATAATGTGAAAATTAAGGATTTTTAAAACTGAAAAACTGGCTGGGCGCTGTGGCTCACATCTGTAATCCTGACACTTTGGGAGGCCAAGGCAGGTGGATCACTTGAGGTCAGGAGTTCAAGATCAGCTTGACCAACATGGCAAAACCCCATCTCTATTAAAAAAAAAAAATACAAAAATTAGCCGGGTATGGTGGCAGGTGCCTGTAATCCTAGCTACTTGGGAGGCTGAGGCAGGAGAATCACTTGAACTCAGGAGGTGGAGGTTGGAGTGAGCTGAGATCACGCCATTGCACTCCAGCCTGGGTGACAGAAAAAGACTCCGTCTCAAAAAAAAAACTGAAAAACTCCTATTTTCTAGAAAAGAAATAAGCCTTTGTCACTTTAATAAAGACCCAGAACTGCTCATCCTGAGGTTTAAGACATGTATCGTATTCGCGGTAATTTTGTGGCATCCAACAACAAATAGCAGGTCTGGCGTCTCATCTCAATCGCCTCCGACAACTCCACCTGAACCCCGGCATCCTCGCGTCCTGCCTCCCAGCTGGGGGTTCACATCTAGCCTCCAAAAACAGCTGCCAGCCCCAAGGCTGCTGAGTGGGAACACACTTCCTTTCTTAGTGAACTGCCCAGGCCCCAGCCCCACGTTGCCTTCACCCGACATGACCAGGGTTTGTTTCTTCTTCCTCAGCATGCAACCCCACAGTTATGAGTGACCTGGCTGAAAAATGCAAACCCACACTTCTCACGTAATTACTCATCGTGCTGTTTTATCTCAGACCTCCCAACTCCTGACAGCACAGGTAAAAAGAATCCAACGGCCTGTTCACCAAAAAGCAGTGAAATTAACTAGAAGAGAGAGAAGCATTTCCCTCTCATGGCCTTCACACCCTCTCCTGGTGCACCCCCAATAGTGCAGGAGAGTGTGGGGCTCCAACGCCCAGGCCTTGCGAACAGGTATTTAGTGGACGTTGATGGCAGCAGCACAGAGCCACGGGCAGTGCCTTCATCTGGCCTCCATCCTGCAGACATGACCTCGCCTTCTGGGCATCCTCCCTAAGCAGGGACCTGGTGTTCTTCAGCACACAGAGGAGACAAGTGGGATGAAGCAAGAGCAAGGGGCTCTGCAATCAGAGGAACCTGGGTTCCAGTCCCGGCTTCTCCAAGCTGTGTGTTCCTGGGGGAAGTTACTGAGCCTCTCTGGGCCTCTGTTTCCTCATCCAAAAAGTGGGCACACTAATACTGCCTGCCTCATCTGGTTCTGAGGATTCATGACTAATCATAGTTAATGTTTCCTAGTGCTTTCCTAGGTGAGGTGCCGGATGCTGTTTAAGCACTAGGAGGCATTAACTATCATTCTTACCACCTATGAAATGAAGCTAGTTACACCTGCCTAGCTAAGAAGACTCAGAGAGATATAACAAGCATGGTGCAGCTATTAGCACATCTAACACCCCCTACTGCCAGGGACTGTGGGCTCCACCAGCCTCCTCCTGCACACACGGGGGATCGGGGCTTCCCCAGGTCCACATAGACTCCTGGGAGCAGAGCTTAGGAACACTGTGACAGGCAGCACTGCTGTGGCTGTGGACGCAGAGGGGGCCGCGAGCCCCTTCTGCTCAATCTCCTCATCCTGGCCCAGAAGCAAGTAAAGAAGTTCCAGGGGCAGAGAGCAATGGGGGACCTTCCATTGGCACTCCAGCACACACCTCGATGGCGTGGGCATCTGTATTACAACACAATACCATTACACTCTGCGGAGCAAGGCACCCATGAGAAAGGCTGGCTACAAAGTGCACAGAGAGGGCCTGGAGGACACGTTTCCGCGCCCTGCTGGGCAACATCTGCCAAGAAGCTCCATTCAGAACCTCTGACCCAGCAGTTCTCTACCAAGAATTCAGTGTGGATATAACCCCGTGTGCAAGACGACTGGTACGAGGCCACTCAACAGGTAAACTCCAAAGACACCCAGAAGTCCATCCGTGTGTGTGCGTCTACGTACATGGGTACACACGGACATAGCACAGAACGTTTTCTATACAAATTACAGCACATTCCAGAGAATGGAATACTATGCAACCGTTAAAAAGAATAAAGCTGCAATGGTATGAAACGGCACCCCAGATCCATTGTTCACTAAAAAGTAAGGTTCCCAAAAATGTGTGTAGTGTTTCCACCTGTGCAGGCACATGGTGTGTGACTGTGTGTGTGTGTGTGAATGGGTGTGCACACAGGTTCATCAGAGGGATGACTGAAGAGATCACAATTTAATCAAGAACCTGCTGGCAGGGGATGCCTATGGAGAAAATTTGATCTGCGAAAGGAGTGTGCATTTTTCACTATTTGGATTCTTTAGAACTATTTGAATTATTTCCTTAATCGTGGTTTTCTAACTAAAATATTTTAAATCTGATATCAAAAGTAAAATGCAGTAATTGTAGAAAATTTGAAAAATTCAAGAAAGGCAAGAGAACACATTCCTGACAATCTCTAAAAAGGTTATACAGGTTATAACACTGGTTAAAGTAAGATTCCAGCTCAGGTGTCTTCTGTACTAACTTTACTAAGACGAAGATTTCATCAAAATGGAAATGTTTGAGAACAGCTGACAGACATGACATACATTTCTGGTCTTTTTGGCATTTTGTTGGAATTCCTCATTCTAAGGAACTCTGACTCATTCACTCAACAGTCACTACTGGAGGGTGTGGGGTGAAGGTGTGAGTCAAATAAAGACTGTAGACTCCCAGTCCCTGGTTTCTGGCTTGGGGAAGGCAGGCCACAGCAACTGCACAGGACAGCGGGGAACGGGGTGCCCTGCTGGCTCTGTAACACGGGAGGTGGGAGAGGCAGGCTGGCAGCCATGCAAGAGGAGACCTGAAGTTCAAGAGAGAGGCTGGAGCCTATGGGCTGGTGGAGGGAGAGGGCCCGTGCGGGTCACGTCCTGGTCCCGTATGTCTCTGCCCTGAGGACCACGCGAGCACATCCCCGTGCTGTTTATTACACGGTGCCCTCAGCAGCCTGTCACGGCTGTGCAATATTCCATCATTAAATATCATAATGTGGGACATTCAAATCCTTTCCAATTTTCCACTTACAGTTCAGTTTTCTTTAACCACCAGCAGTGCCTGGCCAAGAACCTTTTCTGTCTGGGATGTCCACAGTGATGTTACAGAGGTCTAGGCACCACACAGAGGGCACTGGGAAACAGGCACAGGGAGATTCCATGGTTCCATCATGTCTGTCTGCTGTTCTTGAAAATCTCCATTTTGATGAAATCTCTTAATAAAGTTAGTACAGAAGACACGAGTGCTGGGATCTTACTGTAATAGTCATTACAACCTGTATAACCATTTTAGAGACTGTCAGCAATGTGTTCTCCCGCCTTTCTTAAACAGAGGCTCAGGGCATCTACTGATCACGCTGACAGCTTTGCTTCCTTTTACTGGGAATTAATCACACATAATTTCCATGATTTATCTTCATTTGACTCGCTTCTGAAGTTCTCAGTTAGTTGAGCTGAAGTCATTTTTGCAAAGTAATACGATCTTTGCTATAAAATACAAGTCACCGAGCTCAAATATTTTTTTTTGGGGGGGGGATGGAGTTTCACTCTTGTTGCCCAGGCTGGAGTGCAATGGCATGATCTTGGCTCACTGCAACCTCCACCTCCCAGGTTCAAGAGATTCTCCTGCCTCAGCCTCCCAAGTAGTTGGGATTACAGGCATGTGCCACTATGCCTGGCTAATTTTGTATTTTTAGTACAGACAGGGTTTCTCCATGTTGGTCAGTCTGGTCTCAAACTTCTGACCTCAGGTGATCCATCTGCCTCGGCCTCTCAAAGTGCTGGGATTACAGGCATGAGCCACTGTGCCCGGCCAGCTGAAACATTTTTTATGCTTCTTTCAAGTCTATTAGAAACCTTAATTGCTTCTTAATTTCTCCCCCAACTATAGAGGAAGCATATTGTGATGGTTACAGTGCCGGCTGTGAGGCCAGCCTGCCTGGTTCAGATTCCCATGCTGCCACATCCCAGCTATGTGACCTAGAACAGGCCTCTGCCCCTTCCTATCCCTCAGCTACTTCCTCAGCACCTCCCCTCCCTCTGCTACTCCCTCAGTACTTCATCTCCCCAGCTACTCCCTCAGCACCTCCCCTCCCTCAGCTACTCTGTCAGCACCTTCCCTTCCTCAGCTACTCCCTCAGCACCTCCACTCCCTCCACTACTCCCTCAGCACCTCCCCTCCCTCAGCTACTCCTTCAGCACCTCCCTTCCCTCCACTACTCCCTCAGCACCTCCCCTCCCTTAACTACTCCCTCAGCACCCCCCTTCCCTCTGCTACTCCCTTAGCACCTCCACTCTCTCAGCATCTGCACTCCCTCAGCTACTTCCTCAGCACCTCCCCCCCTCCCTATTCCCTCAGTTCCTCTCCTCCCTCAGCTACTCCCTCAGCACCTCCCCTTTCTCAGCTACTCCCTCAGTACTTCACCTTCCCCAGCTACTCCCTCAGCAACTCCCCTCCCTCCACTACTTCCTCAGCACTTCCTCCTCCCCCCAGCTACCTCCCTGGGAGAGGATAGGACACAACCCTACCACCAGAGATGAGACTGCACAAATGAGGACTTTAAGGCATGGGCGTTAAACACAATGTTACAAACAAGCAACAAAATGGCACTATCCCCACAATGGCAGCCCACACCAAGGTGTGGGAGCAAATAGGTTTTCCTCGATCAACATCAATCCCCATTAAACCATGGTGGTTTAACTCCATGATTTATTCCTAAATTGAAGTTTCTTTCTAAAGTCCACGACCACCACATTAGCTTTTACTACTAACCTCAGTTCAATGAGTCTGAAATGATTTAAATCCAAGATGCTTCCATCCCCTCACTCCAAATTCCTTCAAGCCCTTTTTTTTCAGAACCCTGCGCCCTTAATTCCTGAGCATTTCCTTTCTCTGACCAGGACCCTTCTCGAACCCTACTAATTGCCTTCCTCACTGCGTCCTGCCTGACTTTGGCCCCCCGGGCATTCTCTTTCTGTCCTCCTCCTACCTCTGCCCAGTGTCTCCCACTTCCCTCACGCCCACGGTTCATACCACCATCCTTCCTGTGAGGCCTCCACCTGGCTCCCGCTCCCCGGAAGGGAATGACACCACATTCGAATGGCTCCACCTTCTTAAGTCCCCTGTGCCACCCCGGCCCTTGGTCCTCCTACATACAGCTGTCATGCTTATTTCTTACAAGGCAGTTCACATCATACTATTATCTTGCTCCAAAGCCTCCTCTTTCTCCCCAGGGCTTGCAGAGGCAGGTCCCAGCCCCCAATCTAGTATCCCCAAAGGAAGCCCTACAACTTGCTAGGTGTGCATTTTTCCCCTCTTTCTATGGAACATCGAGAATACACCACCTATCTAGACCCAGCCCCCAAATATTCTGATTCAGCAGCTCCCCAGCGATGCCAGGGTCTGTCCGGTTTTAGAACAGCCCATGTAACCAGTAGCCAGGACTGAGGACTGGCCTGCATCCACCAGATTTCCTGCCTTTCCCAGTGTTACCCAAGCCTTGCCACCTCCCCGAGGTATGTCCTCAGTCCATCCCTGACACCCACCCACTGAAATCCTGGCTGTCCACCGTGGCTCAGCTCGAAGGCCAGGGCAACCTCGAACCCGCCCTCTGGGAACAGATGCCTCCCCTCAGCAGGTCTTCACTCTGGGGGACTCTCGGGGGAAAACGTAAGCAGGAAGAGTAACTAACACCCTCCATAAGGCAAGGGTGAGGAAGTGACTGTTCTACTGGGTTCTGCAAGCGTCAGGCTATGAGTCACCTGGAAGCAGCACACGGCCCTGACAGTTGGGACAGGGCTGCTCACATCTCCCATGTTCATAGCTCCCTGGCGGGCTCCTCACTAACCCTCGTATCTGACATCTGACTGAATCCCAGTGTTCAAGAGGCCTGGGCAAGGGCGGCCTACAGGCCTGCTGCCTTGACATCAGGGGCGGGAGTCCTGAAAGCATGACCCTGTGGCCCTACTGGCTGTGCATCCGCCCCCTCCCCCAGCGTGCCCCACTGGAGACAGGTGCTACGGCACTGCTGGGAAGAGGAAAAACAGGCTCAGAAAAATGCAACAAGCATCTAGATCCACTGGGAGAGCTGAGACGCCCTCCTGGGTGCCACAGTGACCCCAGGACCATGACTGGCACGGTGCTCTCCAGCTGTGCTGAGGCTCCGCCTGCCCTGGGCCAACAGCTTCCTCCTCCAGGGACAGCAGGGCAGAGACAGGCCCTCCAGAAACAATGGCTCCTTCTCTGTGCCATCTGCTAGCAGTGAAGGCATCACAAAATCCGCCAGAACCATCCGGAACCCTGAGCTGGTTCAGGTCTCTAGGCAGCCTGCGGACGCGCCCTGCGCTCAGAGGCATCCCTGGTCCTCACCAAGTGTCCACAGGGGGAGCGCATGCAGTTTCTCCAGGGGACTGGACCCCCTCCAGGCCGGATCTTCCTCCCCTGCTGCCCCCAGACTCAGCCCAGCTGCAAAGGCACCAGAGGCCTGCCCGCTATGCCATGGTACAGGCACGGCATGAGTGGATAGGCCCATGCCCGCTGTGCCACGGTACAGGCACGGCTTGAGGGAATAGGCCCATGCCCGCTGTGCCACAGTGCAGGCACGGCATGAGGGGATAGGCCCATGCCCGCTGTGCCACGGTACAGGCACGGCATGAGGGGATAGGCCCATGCGCGCTGTGCCACGGTGCAGGCACGGCATGAGGGGATAGGCCCATGCCCGCTGTGCCACAGTGCAGGCGCAGCATGAGGGGATAGGCCCAGGAGCCTGGGGACAGGCCCCAGTCCAAGTGGGAATTTCTTTTTTAAGACTCAAAACCACAAAATGCCACTTTCCTTGCTTTCATCTTGAGTGATTCCTTAAATATATACACTCAATTACAAAGTTAGGCCAGCATGACCACAGCTCGTAACCAGAATAGAGTCAACAGGGGACCAAGTCAACAGGGGGCTCTCCCTCACTATCCGGGCCTCCTCCCCATGACATGGCTTTTGCCAGCCTTAGCTCCAGCGTGGCAAACCCACCAGAGAACCCCAAGCTCCAGCCACAGCTCTGCGAAGGCCCCAGCTTTGCCTCACTCCTGGCGGAAAACAAAAGGACGTTTGTCATTTCATCATCTGGGGCTGTCAGTTCCCATCTCAGTACTGACCTTAAACTCTGTCTTACCATCGTGTGCAGACACCAGATGCACGCAGCCTCGACCTGATCCACTAGCCCCCAAAGCCCCTCAGAGGCCATGAGAATCTCCCTCGACCTCAGTATCAGAGGAAGCAACTTCAACTAAGCTCATTATTTTGAGACTCTGCTACTTCTTAACCATATTTGAACCAAACCAACTCACTTCCCATCAGCAGCAGACCAAGTGGTCACTGTGGGCAGGTACCAGTGCCACAAAAGTGCTAAAAATAGACAATGTGACAACCACAACACCCGGCTATGATGGTAAAGAGCAAACACTGCAGGCCACACCTGTGCCCTAAACCTGTCCCCAGTGAGTTTCCTCTTTGCCACTAAGACAATTACTGCCCATGCGGATGGCCAGAATTTCAATAAATCTCTATTTCCAAATCACCAAATGACCCTCTAGCTGAATGTCACGAGCCCAGTACTGGGTCAGAGGTTGATTCACTCTACTCTAATGAATTTTAGTCAATCCCCATGTTCAACTCACTAAATTCTTCCTCCCTTGCAGTGCAAGGGAAATGATATTTCTTCTCCTCTCTTCCAGATGCTTCCAGCCCAAGTGAGGCGGTTCCTCAATCCCCTTCCTGGGGAGTCAGAAATGATACAGTCTAAAATGATACAGTCACTCAGGTCCATCCAACCCCAAATTGCCGTAGATGCTGGAAGAGGGTCAAGTGTATATGGACTAAGGAGGCAGTGTGATCCCCGTGAGGTGCCTGTATCAGAAAACCACAGCCCCTGCCTCCCCAAGACAGCTGGGGCCTGGGGAGTGACCTCTGCTGCCCTCTCAGCATGAAAGGAGCCCAGGTAGGAATTCCCCACTGAAGTAGTCAAGCAAATCCCCAATTTCAGGATTCACTCTGCAGCCCCCAAATGGGAACAGACCTCACTCACATTTCACTGCACTGCTAACAGGAACCTGGCCCTATTAACCTGGAACCCCCTCTCCAACCCTGGTCAGCAGCATCTGCAAGTGCAATTTAGTGGGACTGACTTCAAAGTACCCAAGCCTAAGGGTCTATGGCCCCACAAAGCCCCATCCCGGTGTCTGTCCTTCCAGCAAGCAGCCAGTTCCACAGCATGTGGGGGTTCTCATTTTCCCAGCAGTGTGTCACCTTCCAGATGATTCAGAATGTGTGCGACATGGGTCACACATGGGGAGGAGCTGGTGAGTCATCATCACTCACTGCCCCACACACAGTCATCTTCCAGGTCTGAGAGCTCCAGGACGGGGGTTACCTGGCCATTGCTCTGTCTCTTGTAGGGTCCAGAAAGGAGATGTGTTTCCCCCAGGGATGCACTCACCACTAGGGTGACCACTGTAGAGGGCCTGCCTAACCCTGAGGGGTGGGCTCCACCCTGCAGGCGTGGGTGGCTTACGGCTGACCTGAGACGCTGGCTCCAACACCCAGGCCCTTCTCACCTGCATGTGTCACTGAGGGCATGCTGCTGCCATCTGATCACAGCTGACATGTCATGGAGGGATACGGCCCCCACACTGAACGATTTCCTGGGCAGGCTCTTCCCAACCACCTCAGTGGTCACAAGTTGAGGACCACCACTGGCCACCAGCTCCAGCTGGCCCCTGCCATGGCCCATGCAGCTTCTTTCTGGGCCTCACATTTGATGCTGCCCAGCACTGCCCAAACACAGTCCCTGGCCCTGCAGGAGAACCTGAACCGGAGGGACGAGGTCAAGACCCATACAACCTGCCAAGAGCCCAGTGCTATGCCCCAGACACCAGAGAGGGTGCCAGGTGGGCAGCAGAGGGGAGGCACACATCCTCCATTGCAGCCAGCATGGATCTCAGGGCTACAGATATCCAGTCGCAGGAACCCAGAACCATGAGGAACCGGCCCCTTCATCACAGTCAGGAGGAGAATGAGGCACAGGCATGGAGCCTGCTCAAGGTCACACAGCGCAGGCCAGCTCCCAGCCACTCTGCACATGGCCTGGCCCACCATCTCCAAGACAGCGCTTTCTCCTGAACCAGAGCAATGACCCCCGGCCCCACCTACAGGACCATGCTGCACACGGCAAACCCACCTCCAGGGGCAGGGTGACAGACACCCCCCAGAAGAGCAGAAAACCAGATCCCAGTATGGGCTGGCCATCGGGAAGAACGCAACAAAGCAGCCACTAGGTCCTCATCTCCACCTTGTCAGCTGCCAGCGCCAGGCTTCTCTAGGGCTCCGCCCCTCGGTCCCTCAGGGCCCCTGGACCCTGCCAACCACACCACTGCAGGCTCTGCATGACTGCTCCAGAGGTCCAGAAGACAGAGAGGATGGACATAGGTCCCTGGGGCGGGGGTCTCCCTTTCCACGCTCACTCCTGGCCTTGGGTCACAGGACACTAAGCCATTCATCCAAGAGTGCAGAGAGTCAAGCACAGCCCCCAGCTCCTTCCCCAAATGCAGGTTACCCATGGGACAGCCTGGACATGGGCACTGGACAGAAGTGGCATGTGGCCTGGCTCTCCTATCCTCCCTGCCCAGTCAGCCCTCCCAGACCCACCACCAGGAGCTGTACCAGGCCGGCGGCCACCTCGGCTGACTCTGGATGCCAAGAAGCCTCTAATCCTAGCTTCACCCAAAGCAGACGACATCTAGGGGAGCATCAACATCCCCATCAGGGCGAGTGCCTTCTTGAGGCCAGGAGAGGGGGCCGTGAAGACAGTAACTCAGATCACCCAGCGACACCACCAACAGCCGTGGCAGGGGCTGGTGGGGGCGGCAGCTGCTGTCTACTAAGCACACCGCACCCCAGGCAGGTGCCAGCTTCTTACAGGAACCCTTCCCGCTGCTCTAGGAGCCAGGACCCACTGCTGTCACCATCCCTCTTTTGCAGATAAGAAAGCAAGGCTTGGAAACTTCCAGAAGTCATACCAGTGTCGGGGGGTAGGGGCAGTGTCTGATACTACAGGTATGGAAAGCAAAGTTCCCCACCCTGCATCAGAGGCAAACCCAAGTGGGCCAAAGCAAGTTCCTGAGCACTACCGGGCTGAGCTGTGCTCATTCAAATCGTTTTCTTAACAGAATCTCAAGTTCACCTCAAGCTTGGAGCCTGGTGAGCACTTCATGAAGAGCAGGTTCCTGGGCCCCAGTTGGGTGACAGTGGCCGAGGGACATATCTGACCTCTGGAAGCCCGGGAAGCATGCTGTTCAGAGAAGCGCACGCTGCTAACAGCTCACTCCAGAGCGCATGGTGCAGTAATTTTTTGCCAGCTTTAAAAAGCACAGGAAAGAAATTAAGCAGTTTGCAAACTGAAGTCTACATGGTGGATGAGGAGCGGCCAGTTACGTGCTCAGAAGAATGCAGTTGTGGGTTTCTGTTTGGGGTCAAGCTGTGCCAAATAGTAGCACTCTGAAAATGCACATAACAAGAAAACTCATTAAAAACTCTGTAACCCTAAAACCTATACCAAAGCCTCCAAAGCTGCTGCTTAACCCTGACGGGCAGCTCTGTGGGCGGGAGCGGTCACAAGCCTGGCTGAGGAGGGCAGGCCTCGGGCTGGGATGGCAAGTCATGCCCAAAGCATCTGCAAGTGACAGAAAGTTCTGGAACTATTTCACACAGGGAGGGGAATTACTGGCCATTCAGAACATACACCACAACATTTCAGAGCTAGAGGAAGTTTTCAGCAATACTCTCCCACTTGCGAGCCAGAAACTTCAAGCATCCGCCCCTGCTCCCCAACAGCCAAAGAGCAAACCCTCCAGACAGCCCCCAACCACATCCACACCGTGACGAGGGGCCTGGACCCCACTTACTGGGTGAGTCAGATGCCCTCCAAGCTTTAGTGGGAGACAACTGACTATGACTCTAGGGGTGGCTACTGTCCAGCTGCAAAACCCACCCAGGGCACGAGCCTGCACGGGGGCAGCAGCTGGGCTGGGAGGACGAACAGCTAACATCTTCCCAGGCAGGGAAGAGGACCAGCCACAGTCACTGGGGAGAGGGAAACTGGCCTCTGATGTCTACAGAGTCTAACAGGGGTATTTCCGGTGCCTCAGCAACCCCACAAGCTCAGAGAGATGTCCCGCCCAGGGATGTTTATCTCCATGGTGCCTTATCAGTAAAAATCTGTCATCCAAATATGCACCATTAGATGGGCCAGGAGCGGTGGCCCAAGCCTGTAATCTCAGCACTTTGGGAGGCTGAGGCAGGCAGATCACCTGAGGTCAGGAGTTCAAGATCAGGATGGCCTACATGGCAAAACCCCATCTCTACTAAAAACACAAAAATTAGCTGGGTGTGGTGGCTCGCACCTGTAATCCCAGTTACTCAAAAGGCTGAGGCAGGAGAATCGCTTGAACCCAGGAGGCAGAGGCTACAGTGAGCCAAGATCATTTCACTGCACTCCAGCCTGGGCGACAGAGCAAGACTCCATCTCAGGGAAAAAAATACCAAAACACAAATAGGCACCCATCAGAAACAGGTTAAATTAATAATAATATTATAGCATGCTATGCGGCAGTACAATCCACGCAAGTCGATGTTTATTGACAAGTACAGATAAACATTCTATTAAATGCAAAGAGGAGAAGATAAAACAGCACTTAAGTGCGAGCTTACTCATGTAAAAAAACCAGTCATAAAAAGTCACACCCAGGAATGGCCTGGCTGGCACGTTCCATGCTCACTCCCAGGCTGACTCCTAACCCTGGCGGCTCCTGCTCCTGCTCCTGCGGGTGAGCCACCCGGGGCACACCCAGGGCTGGCTAGAACACCACCCACAAATGCAGGTAGAGTGACCTGCAGGAGGAGGGACACCAAAATGTCAGAACTAATTCTGGGAGGTGGAATTTTAGGGGCATTTTAAATATCTTCTTGGAACTTTCCTGTATCTTCGAAATTTTTTTACTGGAGGCATTTTTCAGTATTGTTCTCCCAAACAAGAGCAGTTTTCCCAGAATCTCCCTTTTTTTTTTTTTTTTTTTTTTTTGGAGACAGGGTCTCACCCTGTCACTAAGGCTGCAATGCAATGGCGCAATCATAGCTCACTACAGCCTCGAACTCCTGGGCTGAAGTGATCCTCCCATCTCAGCCTCCTGAGTAGCGAGGACTACAGGTGTGAGCCATCATGCCCAGCTAATCTTTTATTTTTATTTTTTTGTAGAGATGGGGTCTTGCTATGTAGGCCAGGCTGAACTTGAATTCCTAGGCTCAAGTGGTCCTCCCACCTCAGCCTCCCAAAGCACTGTGATTACAGGTGTGAGCCACCGTACCCAGCAAGATTCTCTCTTTTGATGGTTTCACCTCAGCAAAAAAGAAGGTGGCCCTGAAGCCCCTAGAGCACATTCCAGCCTCCTCAAGGACATGTTCCCAGCCCCTCCCTTGGCCAGACTGGGATCCGTAGAGTCAAGGCCCCAATACAAGCTCTGGTTCATCTATGCTGTCCTCATCTCTCTGTGTCCATACCTCAGTGCACCTTCCCTTCTGCGCTGCTCTGCCATGACAAGCCCTGACCTGTCCATCTGTTCCCCCAGGAGAGGCATGTTTACATGGCACAGGAGCCTGGCGGCCCAGCTGCACCCTCTGCGCCCACCCTTACCAACTGTAAAGTCCTGGGCTGGCCACTTAGCCCTCTGCCCTCTGGCTTCCATCCATAAGACAGAGTTGGCCACAAAAGGTACTTGGATCATTTATAACACCGCTTGGCACAATAAATGTTAACTACTAATATAAGTAGTATTATGTAAGTGTACTACCATGGAATGGATTGGGTCATTTTTACTAGATAGTGGAACTGTAACCCTGACTAAGCCTGGAGATCTGAGGACAGGACCCTTGGGAGTTGGGAGCTGAGATCTGAAAATTCAGGATGATCAGGGTGGCCACAGTGAGGTCCTGAAACTGTCTGAGGCAAGTGTGAGGGGCACCCTCCAGCACTCTGTCATAAGAGCAGCAATAAGACCACTGGCTACACGGCTCTTCCTCCTCTGAGTGCCCTGCCTCTATGTCTGGTCACCAGTGCAGCGGGCACACCCTCTGGGGATCTGCGGGCCCTCAATGATAAAAATAGATTTGGTGCTGCAGGCAAATGATACTTAACACCCATGTGAAAATGAGGTTAAAAAGCAAAAACAACCTCCCAACCTCCTCACACCGATCAGGGTGGCCACTACCAAAAGAAACAGAACACAACAAGTGTCGGGTGAGGATGTGGAGAAGCTGGAACCCTTGCACTTTGCTGTGGGAATGTAATATAGGGTAGCCACTGTGGGAACCACAACGGTCCCTTAAAACATGAGAATAACCATATGATCCTGAGATCCCACTCTGGGTTTGTACACAAAGAAGTCCCAGAGACATGTGCACACCCGTGTTCACGACAGCACTATTCACCAAGGCCAGAAATCTCTTCTGCAGCCAGTCAGGTCCGGATAGTGACCCCACCTTTATAAGGACAACCTGAAGGGGACCTCTGTTACCACGGTGCGAACACAGAAGCGTCACGGTGTGCACGATGGTTGGGAACATAGCAGAGCTGGCTCTAGGGCTTGCCAAGTGCTGCTGGTGCCTCCTGGGCACAGGGAAAAGCCAGCTCTTCACAGGGACTTCTCACCTCGCTGTCTACAGCAGGCTGGAGCACGGATGTGTGCGTGCCCCTGCGATAGGGGCATGGATGTAGCAGTGACCCTCTGAGACTGCCACAAGTGCCCCATGAGTGCAACTGCAGAGACGGCAGCCTGCAGCAGACGGACTGAGTGCGAGGCCACCAGGGGACTCGCTCACTTCCATGGGGCCAGGCGGCCAGTGGGCCACTGCAGCATGGTCAGCACTGATGGAGTCCTTGATAGTGGGGAGGGGTCTCCAATCGGCGGGGAGGGGTCTCCAATCAGCAGAGAGGGGCTCCCATGACCTCTGTCTAACCAGCAGTGACTGCAGACTGTGAACACAGCTGGTGCCACATGCTATGGCTTCTGAGCCCACGGTGTGTGTCCTGGACAGGGACTGTGCACAAGCACAGCAGGTTAGATGCATCCACCTCTTGGCATTTTGCTTAACCCCCGCTGGGAGGGGCCTCCCGCCCCTGCATGTGGCTGAGCACGGGCTTCCACCAAAGCCATCAGGGTCTGCCCAAGTACTGGGTGGACACCATCCAGGGCAGAAGCCCAGAGGGTCACAGGGTCCGGAGGCAACAGGGAGACACAAAGCCCTCTGCTGTCCCACTACACACAAGAGCATGGCCCTAGGTGCAGACTGTCCCGAGGCTAAGACAGTATCTCTCAAAGTCTCTGGATGCTGGTATCAGTGAACCCCAGCAGCTCTGCACTAAGTGCGGGCCACACTGGGCAGCTCCAGCCAGAGCGCCGCCACCACTCCCCTCTGGACTGGGTGACATGGACGCTATGATGAGCTACAGAAGCCCCCACGCAGACGTGGGCAGGAATCTGTGCATGACTCACACGTAGCACTTGGCATGCGAGGACTACCCTGCTCTGGGGAGAGACGCTGTAACACATGGAGCACACCAGGAGTGCCAATGACGTGGACCACGCCTACCACAGTGTCTCCAGCTGTTCATGTTTTAAGACCAGCCAGACTTTGGCCCTGGAGCAGCAGTAATGTGCGACAAGGCCCACCCAGTCTCCCCAGTCACCCGCTGCCAGCCAGTGGGGCCCATCCACCGTCTCCACAATGCATGCTGTTCCCATCCAGCACACGGGTAGGTAGAGGAGGGAGGGGTCTCGGTCTAGGAGCCAGCCAGGCCCCTAGAAACCTCTAGAAGGGAAGACGTCAGCATAATGGCATTGGGCGCTTTCTCAATCTCCACTGAGACCTTTGTCAAAACCGTATGCAGGCCCCCAAATCTACTGCTTTTTTAGGTTTTCACTTTCTTTCGTGAAGCTTCGTGCATGTAAAAATGTTAGTCTGTCTTTTCTCCTGTTAATGCCATTCATCAGTTTAATTTGCAGGCCCTAGAAACAGAACCTGAGAAAGCAGAGTGAAAGTTCTTCTTCCCCCAACCAGCAGTGTAGCACCTTCTCTCCTCTCTGCTCTCCTGCCTCTCTCTCGTAAGAAACTTTGTGATTACATTTAGGGATCACCCTGGAAAATCCAGGAGAATTTCCCTATCTCAAGGTTCTTAACTGAATCGTATCTGCAAAATCCCTTTACTATGTAAGGAAATGTTCACAGGTTCCAGGCACGAGGGATGCCCCAAGGTACTGGGGCATCATTCATCCTCCTGCAGACCCCTGGCATGTGCAGCCATGAACCTTTGAGTGGAGTCTCCAGGGCCCTGTCAGGGAACGTAAAGGGGAGGCAGGGCAGCTGGGCCAGGCCCTGTCTGAAGAGGCCACTGCACCGCCCAGCCTTCTGCAATGTGGCCTAGTGTGTGCAATAGTTCTTGATTTTTTTCTCCTGAAAGAAAAAACCTTCAAATGCTGCGAGGTAATTAATCCATATATTTTTAATACTGGGAAGTTCCAACCAAACACATCTGAGGGCTGAGTTGCTGGTCTAAGAACTCAGAGTCTACCTGGGCCCCTTGCATGGGGGAAGGGGCCGGCCAAGGCAGGGAGTGCACAGGGACTACACATCCCCCAGGGCATGTAGAGGACAGAAATCCCCACTAAGAGAGTCATGATAAAGGCAGCCGTAAGGTAATATTAATTTTAAGAATGCTGGTTGAGTAAACATGCAAATGACCATTAACAGGACCTGAAAAATAACCAGAAAACCAGTACATTCCATGGGAATCTTGACTTGATGAGTCATTCAGATGCAAATTTTACCCCAATTCTGGAAGGATTACAAGCATCCCCATTCACAGCCCCCATTCCGATGTAAATTCTAGTCCCAGGACTGGCCCTCCAGTTCCCAGCCTTCTGGCTGCTTTGCCCTGTTTCTTTCCTTGAGGCTCCTAAGCAGGAGCTGTGGAGTTTCTGGTTTGTTTCTGGCCCCTCCTCCTTTCCCCAAATCCCAGAGACGGAGCCGGCAGACTCCCAGGGCTCTCTGACTTTCACACACCTGGACCATACTAGACACAGTGCTGGGCATGTATTTTGATTTACAGAACCCAGTGACAACAGGCCACCCAGGTCTCTGTGTCAGCAAAGATCCTGAACAGCAGCCACACCCACGGCTTTATGCAGAGCAAGTCCTACAGGCTCCACCTACGCCCCACCCGGCCCCCGACCAGCCTGCTGCCTGCTCCTGGACAACCTGGTCTGGGTGCACCCCTCCCAGGGCCACGCCCACAGGTTGCAGGCCCAGCCTTTCCTTACAGAGGCTGTGCAAAACAGAGAAACTTAGAGATACATGAAATTTAAATAAAGGAAGGGCATAAACACTGCCCAGTGTCCATATCTGCAGTGCCGCGTCCCAATCGGTTGCCCAGGTAAAGAAAGCAGGGATAGCCCCAGGCCAAGGAAGCGCTCCCCGCAACTCCCCCCTTGCCCCCCAACCCCCGCCCCAGAATCACAGCCTCAGCCTTGGCTTCTCAGATGCTCTCTGGCCAGCTACAGATGGACGGAATTCTCAGACAACATCCTGCACTTCTGTTGCCTTCAAAGCACAGAAGTGCAAAGCTCTGGGGTGAAGCCTGTAAGGTCCACTCAAGTGTGTTTTTCATCTGGTTGTCCAGAAGGGCAGCAGGTCATTTGGTCCCCTCACATTAGAAAGAAGGCCACTTACTCAGCTCATTCTCACTCAACCCCAGTGAGCGGTGAGAAATGGGAACACAAGACCATTTACCAAATGACAAAGAAAACCCAAGCCCCTGCCCCTGCCCGGCTGGCCTCACCTTTCCGGGGGCCATGCTCCTGGTCCCACACTGGTCAGCATGTCCCCAGCCACCACGGAGGATGGATACTCAGGACACCATCTGGCCCAGCCGTCCCATCCTCACGCAGGGCCTCTGCCCGCCTGGGACGTCTGTCCTCACTGCAGGGATTTCAAGGGCTCTGTTATTAGTCGGGGCTCAGGCCAGGACTGCTCCAGCCATAACAAGGCGCCCTTCAGCACAGGGACAAGGTCCCGTGGTAAGCCTTCTCCGCAGGTTGTGGAACAAGCCTGTCCCATTCTCTGCCTTTTAAACAGC
This sequence comes from Theropithecus gelada, assembly GCF_003255815.1. Taxonomy (NCBI): domain Eukaryota; kingdom Metazoa; phylum Chordata; class Mammalia; order Primates; family Cercopithecidae; genus Theropithecus; species Theropithecus gelada. Next base: position 102,565,786 of record NC_037683.1, read on the forward strand.
AGGACTGTTCAGCAATGTGGACCCGATTGTTTTCCTGTGTGGGCTAATTCAGGGGCTCGTGGGGCAGGGACCAGTCCCAGGGCTGAGGAAGGAGGAGAAAGCCTGCCTTAGAGGAGGGTGTGGGGGGTTGTGGCCCAGCACCCCAGCCATGCACACCATTGTCCACCCACGGAGCGGCAGGGCGCCTGGCAAGGGCAAGCTCCTCAGTGCCTGAGGACCCTGCAGGCCTGGCCACTACTGCAGTCATCTGGGGGCTCCATGGCAGGATGGGCGAGCTGCCTAGGGCCACGGGACAATGGGGCCAGAGGGGAAGTCCCAAGGAAGCAGCTGTAGCCCTGGGCAAGTCACTCAGGCCCTCTGAGCTCTCATGTCCAGCCTTGGACTCAGGAATCACGAAGGCAGCTCAGTCAAGAGGTAGCAATGAGGGCAAATTTGGGAGGTGAGCATGCACAGAGCTGCTGGACAGTGCTGCAGCCAGATGGCCTGCTCCCAGCTGGGCAGATGACCCTGAACTGGGAAGCACGTGGCCTCTTCTGTTAGGGGCTGCAAGGCCCTGGCTGCTCTGTCGTCCAGCATGTCCACCCCCATGAGTGGCCTGATACTAGTGGGCATTGCACAGTGCAGGGAAGAGTGGCTCGTGCAGCTCTGGCAGTTTTTATTTTTCTGCAGGCCAGGTTTTCTTCCCACAGCAGCAGGCACCTGTCCTCAGCCTGTAAGGAAGCACGATGCAGTGAGTATTGCCCAATCTTGGTCGCCCACACTTGGTATTGAATAAACAAACAACCACAGGACAAGCAGCAGGGCAGGTGTGAGGCTCGCCCTGAGTCTCCGACACTGCAGGTGCGGCCTCCAGATCCCAGCCTCTGCACCCAACCCCGCCCAGCACCAACCCTAGCAGGCAGCAGCAACAGGCATTCCCACTGCTGCAGTGCGCCCTGAGAGGGGAGGGTGCAGGCCTGGGACATGGCTGGGCTCAGTGACACGGGCACCTGCCCATGTGCGCCAGCAGCAAGGGGCACAGGTTCCCGGTACTGCCTCTGGTCAAGGGGTCCCAGGGAGGGAGGTCTGGCTGATGTGTCCAGGTGCTAAAGGAAGGTAGCAATGTGACTTGAGCGGGCACAGGTGACAGCCACACAAACTAGGTCTCTGAGTCTCAGAGATGAACAAGACAGGGACACTGTATGAAGGATGTGGTGCTCTGCCCTGGCCCGCAGCTCGGGACATAGTCAGGACAGGGATACGCTTGAACCCAGATGCCAAGTCTAAAATTCCTTAAACTGAGCAACTCAGTCCCAAGGATGAGCCATCCAACCTGCTAACACGCACAGTGCCACCCGGCACCAGGCTTTGCGCCCTTCTCACTAGAAGAATTCTAATAACCTGCGGGGTAGGGATAGAGGGACAGGGCCATCTCAGCAAGATGCAGAGAGGAAGCAGAGGACACTGTACCCAGAAGGGCACCCAGCTGCTGTGGAGGGGGCAGCCTCCCTGGGGGCTGAGTGTGGAAGACGGAAGAGGGAAGCAACAAAGGCGCACTGTAGAGAACAGTCAAGCCAAGCGCCCTCCTTCTCTCCTGGGAGCCTTTTGTGACCATGAACGCAAGCTTTAAGTTTGGAGATGAGAAACTGGAGACCCAGGAAGGGGAAGAGTGAAGGGCTGGGGGTCAGCTGGTGCTGGACTTGTGCTCATGTGGATGCCACACTCAGGCTGGCCTGGAGAGAGCTTTCAGGGTGGAGCACCTCCCGTGGCAGCTCGTCATGATGGCTGCATCGCAGAATGGCACAACAACATGAGCAGGACGACATTCACCACGGGCGCCTGGTGACTGCAACTCCTGCTCACGACAGAGCTGGGGTCATGCAATTAGATAAAATATTAATCCAGTACATCATGGGCTGAAAGCTATGCCTGTCAAACCCACATTATGAACTGCTTTATTCTGTCATTCCTGAGACAAAGAACATTTCTAGTATTAGGGATATTTGAGGCAATAAATCAAAGAATTCTTTATATTCTTTGACTAGAATCAAATACAACGTATATTTTTAATTTTTCTTTTTCTTTTTCTTTTTTTTTAAGATGGAGTCTCACTCTGTCGCCCAGGCTGGAATACAACGGCTTAATCTCTCCTCACTGTAACCTCTGCCTCTCAGGTTCCAGCGATCCTCCTGCCTCCGCCTCCTGAGTAGCTGGGATTACAGGTGCCCACCACTACACCCGGCTAATTTTTGTATTTTTATTAGAGACAAGGTTTCACCATGTTGGCCAGGCTGATCTCGAACTCCCTCACCCTGGGAGCCACCCGGGCTGCAGCACCTCCATCCACACCCAGCCGGGACGAGCCCTGGAGTGGTGCTGGCTCCTCTGCCCCACAGACCCAGTTGAGGCTCCCTCCCCGCCCCTGCCAGGAAGCAGTGACCACACCGCCTTCCCTCCCATTCCTCTCCAGCCCCTGCGCCTTCTTCCACCTACATTTTCACCCACCCCGATGGTATAGCTGCATGAGTATGTCAAAATTCCAAATCTGGTCTTGACACGCCTCTGCCAAAAAGCCTTCAACAGCTCTCCGCTGCCTTTTGCTTAAAATCCCAACCCTTTCCCCTCATAATGCCATCTGATCCAGCTCCCACCCACACCCATGTTCCCGTCACCCTGGCCCCCGGGCCCTGCCCTCTCCTTGCCCTCCACACTCAGCTCCCAGGGAGGCTGCGTTATCCACAGCAGCAGGGCCCTTCTGGGTAAAGCGTCCCCTGGTCTCCTGGAAAAAAAGGGAGGCCACTTCCTCCTCTGAGCTCCCTGGCACCCCATGCAAGACTTATTCATGTTCCTCTGCAAATATTTCCTAACTACCTGCTACGTGTCAGGCACCGTGCTAAGTGCCAGCAGAGCAAAGTGGGGCTGGCTCCACCCTATGGAACCCATCCAGTGGGCAGGACATCAGTGTCCCACGGCGTGTGCTTGCGTGTGTGTGATGACACACTGTGACAAGTCCTGAGCAAAAACACACAGGGTGCCAAGAGAACTACAAGAGACAAGCTGGCCTGGTGAGGAGGCTGAGTTGGACCTGGAGGGTGAGGTGTCAGAACTGCACAAGTACACTGTAACTGGACTACTGCAGCAAATTTCCAGCCAAGCGGGCAAAGCAGCATGCAACTTGACGGATCAGAGCTCCTGAAAGTCGTTTGACCTGCTCACCCAGGGAGTCCTTCTAAGAACAAGCCACTCCCCTGGGCAAGTCGCTCCCTCAGCAAACCACCATCAGGCTGGCTTCACGCCCTCTGCTGTGTCCACTGATCTGAAAGTCTTATTACACACTGTAAACATGTCCCAATCCAAATCAGACCAGCCACCCACACTGAAAGATCTGCCTTAAACCAAACTCCCAGACCTTACGAATACCAACCCCCGGCCTCCGCTTCCACACATGTGCAGGACCTGGCCGGGTGGCACTGTTCCTCCCAGCAGCGGGCATTCCACGGCTTCGCATGGTGGACGGGCCATCAGGGAGGACTCTTCAGGAATTGGGCACCAACAACATTAGCTTCCCAGGCAGACAGAACAGCAGGCAAGACAGAGCCCAGTGTGTCTGGGATCAGAAGGAAAGGGGATGTGGCCAAGGTGATGATAGTAGAGGCAACCCTGAGCTCTGGCTGGAGATGTCTGCACGAGCCAGGTCCCCGTTCCCACATGATGGGCCACCCCCAGATCACTGTGTCGGGATCAGAATGCCCCAGACCTTGGGAAGGAAGCAAGGGCAGCCTGGAGGCAGCAGGTAGGGAGGGGACCAATTCCCCACCACCCCACGTGTCCTCCTCAGGGCTCCTGGGACCTGCCTGGAGGCTGTGGCTGCTCTGTCCCTGGGTGTCCTCATTGGAGGCTGTGCCTGCTCTGTCCCTGGGTGTCCTCAGTACCCTCTTTGTCATTTCAGCCCCTAATACCTATCTAACCACTCTGCGTCCAGCTTTCCTGCCTGGGCCCTAACTCCCCTCCTACACTCCCGTCCCACCCCACACTGTTCAACTTCAGCTTCTGATCTAAGTGAAAGGGAAGCCCAGCAACTCCAGGCCCCGCCGTGTGGACAGAGGGCTAGAGGCTGGCAAGAGGGGCTCACGGCCATGTCCACCTTTGACAGTCCCTCACTAGGCACCCTTCCCATGGCTGTGTTTAAACACTTCTCTTTCCCATCGGACTGTAAGGCTCTGTTATTTAACGTGCTGGAAATCTTGTACAGTTTATAGATGTGTAGACCAGCAATGGCCAGGCTGGTGAGCTCAGCATGCTCCTGATCACCCCTTCCCATCATCAACACCCAGTGAGCTGGGGCTGTTTCCTTCTCTTTCCCCTGGCCCAGGCCACATCTTCAGGCCAGAGACACGGTTTGCTGCCCCATATGGCCTGGGTCAAGTTCACTGGCCAAAGCACCGGGAGGGGCTCAGTGGGTTGGCCCTGGGCACCACGGCTGCCACAAGGATGGTAGAGGCTGCTGGCGCCCCCCTACTCCTCCAGCCCCACTGGCCCACCTGCCAGAAGAGGAGGAAGCCACCTGCTCTTCCCAAGCTTACCAGGTTCCAAGAGTCCTCTGTTAAACACGGTGGCTTTGCAGGAAGAATACGGACCTCATTTGTCAAAATGCAGTAGAATAGAAAAAACGGTAAGAAAACCATGCAGCAGCAACATCTCAAAAAAGCGAGATGGTCAGCAGCAAGGTGGGGGAGGAGGGGCGGCCACCATCTGAAACCATGCATAAAAATAAACCATCTGCCTGGCCGGGGTCCTCTTCCTCTACTTGCTAGAAACACAGAGTTCAAGGTAAAAATGGAAAAGACAGTGAGTTTCACTTCCACAGGCCCCAACAGCTAGCAGAGAATCAGACCTACTCACCCTGGGCTGGCAGGACACATGCATGGGGAGGGGAGGGTTCCTGGGGTTCATAACTACAACCATCCTGGAGAGGGATCAGCACCAGACAGTGTCTGGCATGGCTGCGGCCCTCCCCATCCTTCTCACCATTTCCCAGCGAGGGAACACCAGACTTGGGCAGATGTGAGTCAATGCTGGGGACCCTGGTTCACACATGTGCCAGTGTCATCTGCAAACCCGGGCCCTGGGCCTGGGCTTGGACAAGCCTGTCCACACAGTCTGAGAGACTTGAAGGACCTTCACTGGGCTACAGCAACCTCCGATGCCCACCAGGACCGTGCTCAGCAGCACGAGGGCCCCCTGCACCCCTACAGCATGCCTGCACAGCCTCTGCCTGACCTGGAACTGAAGTCGCCCAGGAGGAAGGCAGCTCTTTTCCCCAGGAGGTGACTCAAAGCCCAGAGCCCAGCCCCATCAGATCCCCTAGGGACTTCTCCACAGCTTCAAGAGTGAGACTTCCCGGTCGGTGGCGGGCTTATGACCACCCACACTACCCCCTGGAAGGAGGCCAGGTGCGAGGTGCCCTGGAGAAGAACAGATGCCAGTGCTCAACTGGACACACAGTCCAGCCACAAGTTGTGCGTGGGCTAAACAAGGAGCTTAATCAGGGCCACTGGGATGCCCATGGGCCCAGTCTCCAGCCACCTTCCCACGGGGCCTGGCTGCCCTGTCCACCTTCTCACTGACCTCGAAGCGGGTGTACCACGGTCCTGTTGTCCCTGCAGAGTGGAGCCTTCAGCTGTCTGACAGAAAATGAGCCCTCCCAGAAAAGCGTGGCGTGGACTCCGCCCGCCCATAATAGCCACCCGGGAAGCAGGTCGGGCCAGCAGCCGCCGCCAGAGGAGGATCTGCCCGGGGTAGGCGGGTGGCGGACAGCCCTGGCCCTGCAGCACCTCACCCGCACCCCACCCCATGCCTGTCTCCGAGCTGGTGGCCAGGACCCGGCTGCCTCCTGTCCTGGCTGTAAGTCCTGTATGGGCCAGCACCTGAAACTCTCTCCCCTCCCTCCACAGCATGGGTGGGGCTGAGGTCACCAGTGGGTAACTGCAGGCCCTGACCTCCTGGGCTCCCTGCATGGGTGTGCCCTGCCCTGCTAGAGCTGTGCCACAGAAGACGGGGCACAGAGAGCATTTGGGGACTGTGAGGTGCCAGCTGCCAGAGGTGCCCAGGGTCAGGCAGCCCTGGGCCAGGCACAGACGCCTAAGGTGCAGTAACAGCTCACCCCACTGCATGCCCATGCATCCCCCCACCACGGGCAGAGTCAGGGCACTCATGCCCAAAGGAAATGCAAGCAGTGGGCAGGTCCCTGACACGAAGGGTTCTCTTTTCACTGCTCCCCACATAATAAACCTGCTTTACATTTATTGTCCTGGACACTTTGCCTTTTAGAAATTATACCTACCTACCATAGACATAATTCTGCGTCCACCTGGTGGTCTCTGTTTTCCTGCTTCACCTGGGCCTCCCTCACCACCTTCACGGCCTCTTCCCTGGCTGCCCCTCCAGCACAGCTACAGTGTACCCGCCCTTATCATGCTCTGCCCAGTAGTCACAAGGAGAAACACAGGCAAACACATACAGGCATACGCAGGAGCGCTCCTGCCATCACGGCTCACAAAGCACGTCATCACACACGGAGCACGCAAGGGGGCTCCTCCCAGCTGTCAGCACATGCTCTGCAGCCGCTACTGACGGGATGTGGGCACGTGAAGAGACAAGTGGGCCAGCAAGTGGGAAGGAGGATCCCCAGACGGAACCCAGTTTACATGAGGCCCTAACAGACCACAGAGCTGTCGTTCAATTCATTGGTCAATGGACGGATTATTGACTAATTAGTGCTGGCACACTGGAAGGAAACAAAATTGTCCTCCCCCACCCCAAGCATATTATTTCCTGTTAAAAGCATTCTAGACACGTTCAAGAGTTTAATTCAAACACAAAAAACAAGAAAACCACTGCCAGAAAATCCCCAGACAACCCATGTAATCTTCTTAACAAACGCTGGTACCCACGAGCCCTAAGAGAAGAGAGAGACATGTTCGACCATCAAATGAGTTAACCTGGACAGCAAATGATACATTCATAAAAGAAACTGGCACAGAAGAGAATTAGGAATAAATATGTTCCAAGCAGAAGAAAGAAGATCAATATCTATAACAAATCCAGAGCTCCTATAGATTGGCAAGAGAGGGCTGAACGTCCCGACAGAACAGGGTCACAACACACAACAGGCGATTCACAGAAGATCCAAACGGCCACAGAACATCCAACAAGGATGTGACACTCACCAGGATCTGGGGGGACGCCATCAAGGCCACAAAGCTGTCACTCTGCCCCGAACACTGACAAGTCGGTCTATAGTGTCTCACGCCACCGCCGAGAGAGGGTGCTGGAACAGGGAGCTCCCCGCACTCACAGGGAACGATGAACTGTTGGATCTTTTCAGAAACGGATCTTGCAAGATCTATTACAATGAAGAGACACAGCTCTTCGGACCGTGAGTGCTGCTCCCTGAAACCCGTGCACTGAATGACAGCTCCAGAGCACGGCCAGGGTATTCACGGAAACGCTGTTTACACTGCCTGTATGGTTTTCGGGCGGCAGCTCTCACCAGTGACCACAAACTGGACGGCTTACAACAGAAGTGTATTCCCTCACGTTCTGCAGGCCAGAATGCTGAGATCAGTTTCACTGACCAAAATCAGGGTGTCAGCAGGGCCATGCGCTCTCTGGAGGCCCCAGGGGAGACTCCCTTCCTGGCCTCTTCCAGCTTCTGGTGGCAGCAGCGTTGCTTGGTTTGTGGTTCCTTGGTTAGTCAGCGTTCTCCAGAGAAGCAGAACCAACAGCATGTGCACAGGGAGAGAGAGAGATTTATTATGCGCTCGGCTCACGTGATTATGGATCTGTCATCCACAAGCTGGAGACCCTGTGAAGCTTCCGTTCACAGGCAGTCAGGCAGGCGAACTCCCCTCTGACTCGGGGAGCCGGGTCTTTTTGTTCTATGGAGGACTTCGACGGATTGGGTGAGGCCGACTCACTTTGGGAAGGGCCACCTCCTACCCCACCTTCTACTTTGCACACCATGCCCAGGCCTCAGGCGAGTTCCCTACCCATGCTCCCAGCCTCTGCGTCCAACTCAGAGGTCTCCGTAGGCTCAGCTGGGGGTGCCATGCAGGACAAGCACTGCACCCCCAGCAGGAGATGAGACGAGACCCTCATGTCCCGGACCCCCTCCCTTCCAGGCCTTGCCACGTGTTCTATCCCTGCGGGTCTGTCCATCCTGCCTCCCGGGCCACGGTTTTCCTTAGTCTACCGATTCTCATGTCAACCTCACCCAGAAATACCCACACAGACACCCAGAATGGCACCTGACCACTTATCTGGGCACCCCGAGGCCCAGCCCAATTGGCAGATAAAATACACCCCACACCCACCACTACTGTGGCCTCTGGGCCCTCTGTGTCTAATCTCCCTCTGCTGCCTCTGAGAAGAACACTTTTGAGTGTACTTGAGGCCCAGCAGATAATCCAGAATCATCTCCCCACCTCGAGATCCTCAACTTGGTCCCATCTGCAGACTCTAACGCTCTATCTAAAGTCACCCTCTCAGTCTCCAGGGGCTAGAACCTGGCATTTTCGGGGGCCATCATTTGTCCTACCACAAGGGGCAAAACCAAAGAACAAAAACACCCTGAGACTGACTGACTAGCTCTGAACAGGGCCTGCTGCAAGGCTATGACCCCACCCTACTCAACATAGGCTAAAGAAAACAAGACACACCATCCCATCCCCATGATGAACACCACGGGGCCTCTCTCGGGCCACCAAGGAGGGCAGAGAGGGTAGGCTGCCTCCCAGGACTTCTCCAGGGCTCCGAGGCTCCCTGCACAAAGGAGCAGCCACTTCCCCTCGGCAGGGGCGTGGGTCATCCTGGTCCCTAGCAGCCGCACCTTCTAAAACAAGGCAGCAGCAGCAGGAGACTGAGGCGTGGGAGGGGGGTTGTGCGCCAGGCACGCTGGCGGGGGAGGAAGGTGCCTCCCCTCAGGATGCACCTTCCACTCCCCATGCCACGCTGCACCCAGGCCTCAGGCGGGCTCCCTGCTCACACTACGTCCAGCTCAGAGGACTCGAAGTATCAGCTGGGCATGCCCCTGTGGGATAGGTGCTGCCCCCAAAGACTGCAGAGATAAGAGGAGACCCTCAATTCCCCAGATGCCTTCCCTTCCCAGCCGTGCCATGTGTCCTATCCTTTCGAGTCTGTCCATCTCACCTCCCAGGCCCAGACCATCTCTCCCACCGCAGCCGACAGCCAGTCCAAATCTCGACCCTCCCTCGCACGCTGCCTATCTGTCCTTCCAATCTCGACAGAGGCCCCCGAAGGCTGGTCTCTCCTTGTGATCCTTGCAGGCCAGCAGGCAGCAGGAGCAGGTTCAGACACGTCCCTACCTGACAGCGAAGGAGCGAGGGCATTCTGAGGGGGCCTGCCCTGGGAGGGCTCCGTGCCCCAGCTCCAGTCAGGACTAACCCCCAGGCTAGTCCTCAGATGTCTCCTCGACTCCAGGCTTAGGTACCCCACAGCCTCCTCCCCACTAATAAGCACCTCAAGCTTCCCGTGTCCCCAAACCATGCTCCTCACCTCCCCAAAGCTGAGACGTCTCCGAGAGAGCCCAGGCAGAAGCCCACGTGGAGCCTCCATCTTTCCTACAGCTCAGGCCAAACCCCAGGGCATTCTGTGCTCCCCGACCCACACCATGACCCACCCCAGATCCAAGCTGGCAGCAAGTCCTCCTGGTGCACCTCCAAGTAAGCACCAAAGGGAGCCACTCCTCATCGGCACTGCCGCACCATGCCCGCACCAGCAGCGCTCTCCCAGACCACCTCACGCCCTCCTAACCAGGTGCCCGGCACCCCCACCATGGCCCATTTTCCTCAGAAGCCAGGGGTCTTCCCCAACCCCCTCAACCTCCCCAACCCACCACCTCCTCTCCTGCCCCTGTCCTTCCTGATTCTGCCTCAGCCCACTGCCCTCTCCACCTCCACTTCAGTGCTCCCCATGCATACGGTGCTCCTCCCTAGGCACAGGCATGGTGCCAGCCGTGGCTCCATCAATTAGCCCAACTCCCCTTATAGAGCCTATCTCATCTCTTTCTCTGCTTTATGTATTTATTTATTTGTATTTTATTTAGATGTATTTATTTGCATAGAGTCTTGCTCTGTCACCCAGGCTGGCGTGCAGTGGTGTGATCATAGCTCACTGCAGCCTAGAATTCCTGGGCTTAAGTCATGCTCCCACCTCAGCCTCCTGAGTAGCTGGGACTACAGGTGCATTTCACCATGCCTGGCTAATTTTCTACATTTTTATAGAGATGGGGGTCTCACTATGTTGCCCAGGCTGGTCTCAAACTCCTGGCCAGAAGTGATCCTCCCATCTCGGCCTATCAAAGTGCTGGGATGACAAGAGTAAGCCATTGCCCCTGGCATCTTTTTCTGCTTTATTTTTCCCCCTTATAACTTCAATCATACCTGACCCACTGATCTCCTTTGGGGTCTGTCTGCCCCCATAGTAGACTACTATTTCCTCTGCTGACGCCCCACTGCCCAGGCATATGGGATCCAGGGCAGGAGCTCAGTGACCTGTGGCATGGCAGGCCATGGAGGACCCACCCTCCCCTGGGCGATGTGGGATAGGGACAGGGAGGCAAGGTATGCCTATCCAGACCAGCCAGGCCCCCCCAGCACCAGCAACAGGCTGCTATGGGGGCCACAGTCCGCCTGCACTCTGAGGAGCAGTGATCCACACAATGGCAGCAGAGAAGGCGTAAAACCGCGAGGCCTCTGCACATGGATGAGAACGTGTCAGACGCACCCAGAAAGCTATTCAATGAAAGGGCTTGTTTCACGGACTCCACTGGCGGGCATGACAGCATTGCCCACATGTTCACTCTCTGCAAAGAAAAATGGGCCCTTTTGAGGGATATAAATAGCCTGGCCAGATGTGGGAGTGCCTGAGGGGCTTTTCCCAGGACTCTAGCGTGTGTCCTGCAGTTGCATAAATAGCAGCCCCTCAGTGGGACCCCAGGGGCTGCCAAAGCAAGTGCAGGTCAGGACATGAAAGGGTTACCTGGGGACCCTCCTCCCACGGGAAGGCAGGGTGGGGCTCATCACAAGCCATCACTGACCTGCAGGCTGAGCATGCCCGTTGATGCATTCAGGGTACAGCTGGGACACGGAAAATCAGCGGCAAATCCACTGTGTGAGTCTTACCTACAGAAAACAAGGGAGACAGAAGCCCAGACAGCGCGGGGCCTTTTGGGGATGGGTGTGCTCACTGAAAGCACAGGCCAGGGAGCCCTGCAGACGTACAATCTCAGTGGTGAAACCGGGCTATTTGGTAAGGCCCAGCAGGCTATTTTGTAATTGTCTGCATAAATGCAAAATAATAGCACTTAAAGCTGGCTAAAAACACTCTCACAGCCTGATATGGTTGTTACAAGTCACTAGCTCCCAACTACAGGGGCGGGGCCTGGACAGGAGAGGAAGTCAAATCCAAGGGCACCAAAGAACAGTTTAGATCCTACACCTACCAGGCAAGCCACAGGTATAATTTCAGATGTTCCCAGAAGTCACGCTAAGACACTAAGTTTGTGGCTTTTGCTCGCCCTCTCCTCGAGGATCGAGGGAGCTCTAACCACAGCCTGCGACTGGGAAGGGAGGCAGAGCAGCGGCTCAGGGGAAACGAGGCTGCAGTGGTGGTGGCAGGAAGATGTCGGGCGAGGACAAGCAGCAGAAGCAAACTATCGCCGAGGACCTGGTCATGACCAGGTAGAAGATGGGGGGCGACATCACCAACAGGGCACTTCGGTCCTTGGTGGAAGCATCTAGCTCAGGTGTGTCAGTGCCTCAGTGAGAAAGGTCGTGCCACCATTACGCAAGAAACAGGGAAAATCTTCAAGAAAGAAAAGGATATGAAGAACCGGTCGCAGTGGCTCATGCCTGTAATCCCAGCACTTTGGGAGGCCGAGATGGGTGGATCACAAGGTCAGGAGATCGAGACCATCCTGGCTAACCTGGTGAAACCTCATCTCTACTAAAAATACAAAAAAATTAGCCGGGCATGGTGGCGGACACCTGTAGTCCCAGCTACTCAGGAGGCTGAGGCAGGAGAATGGCGTGAACCCTGGAGACGGAGCTTGCAGTGAGCCGTGACCGTGCCGCTGCACTCCAGACTGGGAGAGAGAGAGAGACCCCGGCAAAAAAAAAAAAAAAAAAAAAAAAAAGGAAAGGAAGAAATGTATTGCTTTTCCCACCAGCATTTCGGTAAATAACGGTGTATGTCACTTCTCCCCTTTGAAGAGCGGCCAGGATTACATTCTCAAGGAAGGTGACTTGGTAAAAATTGACCTTGGGGTCCATGCAGACGGCTTCACCGCTAATGTAGCTCATACTTTTGTGGTTGACGTAGCTCAGGGGACCCAAATAACAGGAAGGAAAGCAGATGTTATTAAGGCAGCTCACCATTGTGCTGAAGGTGCCCTATGCCTGGTCAAACCTGGAAATCAGAACACACAAGTGACAGAAACCGGGAACAAAGTTGCCCACTCATTTAACTGCACGCCAACAGAAGGTATGCCTGTCACACCAGTTGAAGCAGCATGTCATCGAGGGAGAAAAAACCATTACCCAGAATCCCACAGACCAGCAGAAGAAGGACCGTGAAAAAGCTGGATTTGAGGTACATGAAGTATATGCTGTGGATGTTCTCGTCAGCTCAGGAGAGGGAAAGGCCAAGGATGCAGGACAGAGAACCACTATTTACAAACGAGACCCCTCCAAACAGTATGGACTGAAAATGAAAACCTGACGTGCCTTCTTCGGTGAGGTGGAAAGGCATTTTGATGCTACGCCGTTTACTTTTCGAGCATTTGAAGATGAGAAGAAGGCTCGGATGGGTGTGGTGGAGCGCCCCAAGCATGGACTGCTGCGACCATTTAATGTTCTCTATGAGAAGGAGGGGGAATTTGCTGCCCAGTTTAAATTTACCGTTCTGCTCATACCCAGTGGCCCCATGCGGATAACCAGTGGTCCCTTCCAGCCTGACCCCCATAAGTCTGAGATGGAGGTCCAGGATGCAGAGCTAAAGACCCTCCTCCAGGGTTCTGCAAGTCAAAAAACCCAGAAAAAGAAAAAAAAAGAAGGCCTCCAAGACTGCAGAGAATGCCAGCACTGGGGAAACATTAGAAGAAAATGAAGCTGGGGACCTAGGTGGGTCCCATCTCCCCAGCTTGCTGCTCCTGCCTCATCCCCTTCCCACCACACCCCAGACTCTGTGAAGTGCAGTTCTTCTCCACCTAGGACCGCCAGCAGAGCGGGGGTCTCCCTGTCCCCACCCCAGTTCCCCAGCCCACCCCCTTCCAACAACAACCAGCATCTGACTCTGGTCTTGGGAGGCGAGGCTTCCCAACCACAGAAGACTACTTTAAATGAAAAAAAGAAATTAAATAATAAAATCAGGAGTCAAAATTCATCGTCTTCAAGCCCCTCTTTCTAGCCTTTTCTACTACTCTCTACTTGGTCAAAGTTTGTGACCCTACAACAGAAGAGGGCTAAATTAGCCACTACCACCGAAAACTCGGTTGAATTTTTTTATACTACTCTGACGTCAGCATTTTTCCATCTGTTTGGGGCTTTTTCCTCTCTTTTCCATTCTCCCCAAGTATTTTATCTGGCTTCAAAATTAGAAGGATTATTTTTCAGATTGTTTTTATTCAGTGTGGCCGACTCCTCATCTGATTTAGGCTGTCCAGTCAGGCCCCTCCCATTTTAGGAGCTGGAGCCTTCATTTATGAAGCGATTCTCATCTATGAAATGGATCCTCATTTGTCAATCTTTTTTCTTCCATTTTCACAAAGCTGTAGAGAAATAATTCATCTCCACCTTACCCTTTTCTCTGGAGTGAGTCTCCCCTCGCTCCATCTTATACAAACCTGAGCTGGAAGCTCAACTGGTTTTGTTCCCTGTTTGAAACACTGTGATCTCCCTCCCTTGAAAGAAAAACCGAGAACCAGAGGAGTAGACTGACTGAAGATATGACTCCTGGCTTTCTGAAGCTACGGACTTGGATTGGATTGCTGGGGGTTTGTAGAGAAAGGCGACAAATTTCAGTACCTCTGGCATGCCGTCCCAGGAAACTAGGGCTCCCACTAACTTATGAGGTTTTTAAACACATTGACAATGACATGACATTAAAATAAATCTGGATTTGCTCATTAAAAAAAAGACTAAGTTTGCTTTAGTCATATATTTTATCTAACCCAATACACATCCAAAATACACTCCTTCTGCATGCCATGCACGCAGGTCATGAACAAGGGAGTGCATCTTGCCTTCTGTGTGCAAACTCTCTGTAACTGCTCAAGGTATCTCGGCTCTGATCAGACACACTTCTGGTGCTCCGTGTCAGGCGTGGTGTCCAGCTAGGATACTGAACAGGGACCCTATGAGGCATAGTGAGGCAGTACCACCCACACAGCCACTGGTAGGAGGAGGTGCTATGGATCTGAGTGTGTTGAGGGTGTGGAAGCTTCTGGTTACTATAAATGAACCCTTGGCCGCTGGCCCCTCCTGTGTGCAGGAGGCAGCTGGATGGTGCTAGTACTCTACATGTCCTGACCTGTTTTTTTGTTTTGTTTTGTTTTCTTTTTTGTTTTTTGAGACGGAGTCTCGCTGTTGCCCAGGCTGGAGTGCAGTGGCGCGATCTCGGCACTACAAGCTCTGCCTCCCGGGTTCACACCATTCTCCTGCCTCAGCCTCCTGAGTAGCTGGGACTACAGGCACCTGCTACCACGCCCAGCTAATTTTTTGTATTTTTAGTAGAGATGAGGTTTCACCATGTTAGCCATGATGGTCTTGATCTCCCGACCTTGTGATCCGCCAGCCTCAGCCTCCCAAAGTACTGGAATTACAGGCATGAGCCACTGTGCCCAATCTTTTCAGTCTGTCGCCCAGGCTGGAGTGCCATGGTGCGATCTCAGCTCACTACAACCTCCGCCTGCTGGTTTCAAGCGATTCTCCTGCCTCAGCCTCCCAAGTGGCTGAGATTACAGACATGAGCCATCATGCCCCGCTAGTAGAGACGGGGGTTTTGCTATGTTGGCCAGATTGGTCTCGAACTCCCGACCTGAGATGATCCACCCGCCTCAGCCTCCCAAAGTGCTGGGATTACAGGCATGAGCCACCACGCCCGGTGTCCTGTCCTGTTAAAGCAGCTTTGGGATGCAGAGCTTGACCATGCTTCCTCTGCAGTGACCTGCTGCACTGCCTCTAGACTGCATGGCTTATCTCCAAAGCCAGGCTTCAGAGAAGAAAGCTCACATCGTTCATCATTAGTCAGAGCAATGCCCAGGACCCTGAGTGCCCATCAGGGATGGGGTCCTGAGCGTTTTCCAGGTAACAGCCTCACAGGGCTGCAGCAGAGGACCTGGGACACCCTCCGGGGCCTCCTGAAACACCCTCCGGGGCCTCCTGAAACATGCAGAAGTAATTACCTCCCCTTTCAGTGTCATTTAATTAAATCTACAGTCTTTCTGCTCTCAGCTCTGTGAGACATGGAACTGTACCTGCTAAAAATAAAGCCCAGCTCCTATGAACAGGGCTCCATCCCAGCGCAGGTGAAGCAGCCCTGCCTCCAAGCAGTGGGGCACACTCAGACCCTAGGGAGGCTGGGCAGCACCCACACAGTGCACTTTATAAAGACTACAGGGTTGTTTGAAATTAAGAAGGAAGAGCTTAAATGCAGGTGGTATCAAAACAACAACCAAACCCAAAGGAATTCACTTTCTGCACTCAACTCCCCATAAGCACATGCAAGTGTAAGAGTTTGGGTCTAAGAAATCACAAGCAAGACATAGCATTGTATCCTGTGGCTCTCTGGCTCCCCCCTACAGATGTCCAAGCCAACCTGTGCTCCCTCCTCTGAGGATGCAGAGCCCTTTGCTGCCTGTTATACCCATGCTTCTGGGGGAAGCTGCTGGAAGCCGATGGCCCCCAGGCTGTGTTCCCAGTCATGTCCAACAGGCCTGCAGTAAGGACCCCAGCACCCCATACCAATCTAAGCCAGGATTTCCAGAACCATCTAGTCCCAGCCCTCGCTGGGTGGACACACAGCCCTGACGGTCAGGTTCCTGTGGAGACTGTCCTCTCTCCAGGACCCAGCATCAGAGGGCCTGGCTCACAGTGACACTGGGAACCACAGTGCCTGCTTTTGTCCCCACCCAAAGGGCGGCAAAGCTGCTTATATGAGCCACTTCATGCTGGGAAAAGTCCCTTAAAAGTTATTTTTGCTTCCACTTCAACCCAAGTTCTAGAATATATGTCTTTTTTTTTTTTTTTTTTTTTTTGAGACGGAGTCTCGCTCTGTCACCCAGGCTGGAGTGCAGTGGCGTGATCTCGGCTCACTGCAAGCTCCACCTCCCGGGTTCACGCCATTCTCCTGCCTCAGCCTCCCAAGTAGCTGGGACTACAGGTGCTGGCCACCACACTCGGCTAATTTTTTATATTTGTAGTAGAGACGGGGTTTCACCGTGTTAGCCAGGATGGTCTCGATAGGATGTATGTCTTAATCTTCAGTATGTCCTTTGCAGATGGTCTTGTGTATGGAGACTAACTATGATGTGAAAGCTGCAGCCAGGAAGATCCCAGGCTGGGCAGGACCAGGAGGGCCGAGGCACCCCTGAGGCAGTAGGAGTCACAACCTGGCTTTCTAAAGGGGACACAAGGACTTACATGTCCTGCTTCTTACAGCTGAAGTCACATCTGGAAACACCTTCTAACACAGACACACCTGCATCAACCTTTAATCCACATCTCCAGGAGTGGCCACAGAAGGTGGCGTAGAAGTAGCTGAGGCTCCCCCAGCTTGGTGTGGCTGACGGGATCAGCCCCCCAAGATTTTCACTTCCTACTCTATTTCCACACCAGATCTAGCAGGAGTGGGCCTTGGGGGCCCTGGACAGGTGGGCCCTCCACCAAATCAAACAGAGTAGCTTCTTCTGATGACCTCTTCTCTTCCGGTTACATCTGAGCACGTAAACAAGCTGGAAACGAGAGACCTGCACAGGTGGCTGCTGAGCCAAAGACGGCCCCTCCTGGGGCTACCGAAGGCACCTCCCACGCCTAGTAAGAGTGTCAAACTGAAGTCGGTGCCCCATGGTGACAGCAGGGTGTGAGGCTGAGGGCGGCATTCTGCACAGGGTGAGCCCCCGGAGCCTACAATCCTGCACAGCACAAGGACATGTTCTGTGCCAGCCCAGGCCACCCTCAGGGTGGCAGAAAGGCACAGCCATGCCACAGCACCCCCAACCCCGAGCTGACCCAGTGGGGCCCTGGCACAGGACTCCGCCCAGGCGTGTGCCCAGCACAGGTGAGGAAGCCCCGCCCCTCGAGGAAGCTGCCAGGGTGGCTGTGCCTCTTCACATTTACAGAGAAGGAAACTGAACCCATGAAGTGGCGGGCCAGCCTGTGGCCCAGCAGCCCTGCAGGGCGGGCAGCCCCATCCCAACAGTTGGGAGGGGGTGGGGACTGGGTGGCCTGGGTCATAGCCTACAACCACATCAGTTCATCACGCTGTGCCTCCATGGCCTCATCCATGACAGGGAGGGCCCCAGTGCCCTCTAGGGTTGCCATGACATGTGGACTCGCACCCACATGCTGCCTGTGGCAGGGCCCGTGTGGCCTGGTGCTCTGGAATCTCAGACAACAAGGAGACCCTTCTTCCACTCGGAACATTTGAAGGGCGGGGTGGGAGCAAGGGTGCGGCAGCCCGGGGAGCTGTCCCTGTCCACCTCACCCCAGCCCAAGCCACTGTCTTCCCCAGACCTCCCTGAACATGGGGCATGGGGGGTGTGAGTTAGTGGACAGAAGAGAAGCAACTGCCCACCGGCTCCCAAAGACCCCTAAGGTTGGGTGAAAGACCACCTTCAACAATCCAATATGAACTCCTAGGCGTACCAGTCTTCAGGGGACAGTCTAGGCAGGGGCACCTCCTCAACTGGGGCCCTTCCCTTCCTGCCAGGGAAGCCGGTACTAAGGCTGGGCACTGGGCTCACCACCAAACAAGCCACACCCAGCATCGCCTTGCTCATTGCCTGCCCTGCCCCCACCCACTCTGACTTCCTCTACAGCCGCATCCCCTAAACAGACCCTGACCACTCCAGGCAGAACCACCTGAGCTTCCGGAGACAGGCCTCCCTCCCTCACTCTCCAGACACCTGCCCGGCAGGTCACACGGTGAACAGGCATCGCTGCTGACTGAGGGCTGGAACACCGGGACAAGACCTTCTGAAGAGCCAATTCCAAAAGGAACCATGGCTCTCAGGCAGACGCCATCACTTACCAAACCATCAGTGTCGTCAAACATTTCAGCACACACTTTCTTTCTACTATCTGGTGTTAGCAGAGTCTGAAACAGAGTTAGAAAAGGGTGCATTTTAGCAGGATAAACTACCAGATTCCCTTACAATATACATACACACAATTCCATACCCCAACACTGTGCCAAAAATGTCCCCCAAGGACTGCAAGAGCATCGTCCTAGAGAACCGTCAGTCACAGGGTACAGCTTACCTGGCCAGGTGAAACCAGAGGAGGCATCACAGCTAATGGACAAGGATTAGCAAGAACTGGGAGGGAGCCATCATCTGTACCTTCCTTCACCCTACCCATCTCTCTCCTCCCCTCTGCTCCTGGCCAGGCACCAACTTGGCAGAGAGCCTTTCCTTGGCACAGCACACAATCACTGAGCGTGAGCTCTAGTGCAGGAGGCAGCCAGGGTGGGCCAAGGCCTTACCCAGAAACCCTGTGATCCCCAGTGAAGGCGTAGTCAAGAAGGACACTGTAGCACAAAGCTCCAAATCGGTCCCTAATTTAAAATCACATATGAAGGCCATGTCAGTGTTAATACTCAATATTCTAACACTTTTTAAGTTTTAAAATTAATTACATACTTAAAAACCAAAATCAGGAGAAGAAGAAGGGGGAGGAGAAGGAGGGCAAGGAAGAGAGAGAGAAGAAAAGAAGAATCCAAACAGGAACCAGAATTTGGGAGGGTTTTTCTTTTTGAGACAGTCTTGCTCTGTCTCCAGGCTGGAGTGCAGTGGCGCAATCTCAACTCACTGCAACCTCCGCCTCCCGGGTTCAGCGGTTCTCCTGCCTTAGCCTCCTGAGTAGCTGAGCTTACAGGTGCATGCCACCACACCCGGTTGATTTTTGTATTTTTTTTTACTAGAGATGGGGTTTCACCATGTTAGCCAGGCTTGAACTCCTGACCTAAAGTGATCCGCCCGCCTCGGCCCAAAGTGCTGGGATTACAGGCGTGAGCCACCACGTCCAGCTGGGAGGGTTTGTTTTTTTTTTTTAAAACAATCTTAAAAGTAGGGGAAGGCTTACTAATGCACCTGCATAAAGGAGAAACATGAGTCAACACGCCGAGAAAATGTAAAGGGCTCCTTCCTTCGTCACTGGCCTCCTGAAGCAGGGAGTGAGCATCGCAAAGTCCCCACCCACAGGGCACAGAGCCGCAAATGGTAAGTGAAGGGACGAGCTGTTTGATGTCATTAACGATGAAAGAAACCAACTGAAGCAGGACGGTCGTTTTCATCTTTCTGATGAGCAGCAACCTACAGAGCTGAGCAACCAGAGCCCGCGATGAGGTGGGGAAACCGGCGCCTGACAGTGGGGTAGCAGACCCAGTGTGACCTGACTGTGACACTCGGGATGCTCCTGAATCACATTCCACTCGGACACAAAGCTACACCACGAGGGTGCTTCCCGCATCACAGCAAAGCCATGGAAACCTTCAAAGTCCATCAGCAGCCGACCAGAATCAAATAAATGGTCTATCCAAACACTGACATCTATGTACCCATTACAAAGAACAAGGAGGTCAGCCGGGCACAGTGGCTCACGCCTGTAATCCCAGCACTTTGGGAGGCCAACATGGGAGGATCGCCTGTGCCCAGAAGTTCAAGACCAGCCTGGACAACACAGTGAGACCCCATCTCTACAAAACATTAAGTTAGCCAGGCATGGTGACATATGCCTGTAGTCCCAACTACACAAGAGGCTGAGGTGGGAGGATTGCTTGAGCCCAGGATGTCAAGCTGCAGTGAGCTATGACTGTGCCACTGTACTCCAGCCTGTGCAACAGAGTGAGGCCCTGTCTCAAAAAAAGCAAATAAACAAAAAAACAGGCCGGGTGCAGTGGTTCATGCCTGTAATCCCAGCCCTTTGGGAGGCCGAGGTGGGCGGATCACTAGGTCAGGAGATCGAGACCATCCTGGCTAACACGGTGAAACCCCATCTCTACTAAAAATCCAAAAAAATAGCTGGGCATGGTGATACATGCCTGTAGTCCCAGCTACTTGGGAGACTGAGGCAGGAGAATCGCTAGAACCCAGAGGCCGGAGGCTGCAGTGAGCTGAGATCGTGCCACTGCACTCCAGCCTGGTCGACAGAGCGAGACTGGGTCTCAAACAAACAAACAAACAAGAAAAAACAAAAAAGAAACCCTGAGGAGGTTACCTTATGTGGAAAGGGAACTGCCCAAGACAGAATAAAAAGGCAGGCTGTGGAGGGCGGCCAGGGTCAGCCCACCACTCCACGGTGGCCTTATGTACGCATGTGCGTGGCTGCACAGGAAACACGGGCTTTTGGGAGGACAGTCCAGAGAGCAGTAACAGGTTTTTCATGCTGTGCAGTGGCCTAGGGATCCGAAGGCAACTTGGTCCCTACATTTCTGAGTTTCCGTATTACTGCCATTTGTACCCTGCACACTGCAACAGATACGTACCACAGTCACCCACAGAGCACCACCCCTTTTCTTTAGTGGAACCTACAAATTCCACACGGTGCATACACCCTAAGGAAGGCCAACTCATGGCTGGTCACAGTTCCCTTCCTGGGCCCACCTAAAAGACTGCCTGCCACACACACGCCACACACATGCCACAAACATGCATCACATGCATGCATACAGGCACACAGACACCCATCCATGCAAACACACACCTACCCACACTTACATGCACACACGTATACACCCATCCACACAGGTACACCACACAAACATCCACCCATGTAAGCACACATGTATATTCACATACAAAATCACAAACCTACAGAGACACACATGTGTACACATGCACATATATACATCCAAACATGCACATCCATACACACTCAGGCACACACACATGCATATACATATATGCACACACATACATGCCACATTCACATACACACACCCCTATACACCTAAACACACACTCATATACACACATAGATACATATGCCCACATGGATACACACAAACACATGCACAAACATATGTACCTACATGCACACTCATATAAAGACATACTACACACACCCACATGTACTCATATACACACCTACCTACACACATGTGCCTGCCCACACACGCACACTCAAACACACACTATACATGGTCCTTATTCTCTTCCCAAGGGAGCTGCAGCCCAGCATCCCCACCCACTCACACGCTGGAAAAGAATCACCTCCTTCCTCCTCAGCAGCTCAAAGGCAGGTTCTGAGCCATCGCAGCCTCCTGGAGACCCCATGTGCCTCTGGTCAGTGGTTCTCATACTGCGGCCTGGAGCAGAGCCCCAGGCAAGGATCTGCATGCCAGATCTCTGGGCCCCAGTTGGAGCCCAAGCCTGGTAGTGCTCTGGGGGGCCCCAAGAACATGCATTTCTAACAGGCCCTCGGGGATGCTGCTGTAGTCCAGTGAACAGCGTCTGGTCCCTGGGGCATCTTAAGGGAGTCAGGGTTTGGATGTGGCTCATTCACTCCGTCAGTGAATGCTTTTTGCTCCTTTTGTGTGCCAAGCTGCATCAAAAGTCCCTGGCCCTCCTGAGGATGCAAAGAAACAACTGGAGAGTTATTTCAGGGAGTGAGATGCTGATAAGGCAGAAGCACATCAAGGTGAGGAAGAGCCCGCAAGGGTGTTGCGGGGGAGTCTTATTAATACTCCTGAGGGTCTTATCCTCCTGGCGGCATGAGAAGCCCCCTGCAGACCCAGAGCCTCTTCCCTGCAGCTGTCCCTGCTCAGCCCTGGGTCCCAAAGGGGGCTGACCCTCATCCTCCCTGCAAGCCTTGGGGACTGCCCCTGTGTGGCAGGCACCTTCCTTCCTGCATCACCTGGTTCAAATGCCCTACCTAGAAGCAGGGACCAAGGTCCTCAGCTGGTCAGAAAGGCCCACACGCCACAAGACCTAGGCTGAGATTTGAGGGCCCATGTGGCTAACACGAGGGAGCCCAGGCCAGCATCCAGTTACCAAATAACACCCTCTATTCTGTGTAAAACTCTGGGTGACAACTGCAACAATGCCATGTGCTCCTAGAAAACAGCAGGAGGTAAGAAATCCCCTGCCCACTGTGCTCCAGAAACAACCACTACAAAAAAAAACCCCTCCCCACAGGACTGAGCCAAGGCTCATGATACCCTCATCCACCCAGGACAAGGCCAGACACAGAAACCCGCCAGTGCCTGCTCTGCGTCTCTCCATGACCAGTGGCACTGTGCGTCCCCCGCCCGCTCCCGATCACTCACAACAAAATGCTCATAACCAAACCTTGCTTCACTCTGTCCTTCTCCAGGCCCCTTGGGCCCCACGGAGCCAGCGCAGCCCTTCCTGAGAAACAGCTGGCCTGAGAAACAGTAACGCATCCTCTGACCCTGCCACCCTCATCCCATATCCCACCTCTGGTTCTTCTAAGCCTCATCTACACCACCCTACAAAGAAAAGCGCTTTGGCCTAACCTTTGAGACACGCATGATCTCATGGTCAGCGTGTGGCCAGGCCCCGGCCCCTACTGTGATAGTCCATTCCCTCCTTTGCATACTCCTAAGAAAGCCTTTTCTTACTAAGTCTGGATTTTTTATTTGACAACTGCTTACTGATTACAAACAACGTGAAACTCCCAAACGTGTCACACACCCGTGCAATGGAGGCACAGGTGAGAGCTTCGATTCTGCCTCCTGTGAGACTGGTACTCACAGGTTTAACTGAGGTTCTGCCGGTTGAGACCAACAGCTCATGAGATAGTTCAGGAATATGTCAGAGATACCCCAGCCTCACATGCACAGCTGGTCCTGGAGGCCGCAGAGCAAGGAAAAAGGGGAGAAGCAACACTGAAGGTGAACCACACCCCTCACAGACATGGGCATCCTACACGCCCGGGAGAACCCATGCCCTCCAGCGTGGAACTCAGCACACTGGGCATTCTGTGTAAGCCGCCCTCCTCCTGCAGACAGGCAGGGCTTGGCAGGGCCAGCTGAAAATGACAACCAGCCTCATATGTGGCCACCACACACACCGAGCGGGAGGACGGAGCAGGTGACCTGCTGTCCCATATACCCTGCAGGAGAGAGAGGGCTCCCAGGGCAGACAACCCCACCACCTAATCCTACAGTCACGCTCGGGGACTCTGCTGGGCCCCTCAGCACGCTCATGAAGCCCCACGGTCTCTCTTCTAAGATTACTGCAAACTGCAACTGAACGCAGGAAAGAAAATGTGTATCTCACTGGAGGTCAGAAAAATGCAGATTAAAGCAAGAAGCCACTCTCCTCCTACAAAATGACCAGAGAAAATAATCACAAGGCTTGAGGTGGTGGGCAAGTGTGAGCCCCTCCCTGCTGTCAATGACTTTTCTAGCAAGCAGCATGCCAGGGATATCAGGAACCTTACAAGGGCACCTCTTAGCTATGGGCAACGAGCAGACATTGGGACCAGTAATCCCAACAAAACGTTTCACCCCATATACGCTTGACTCTGTGAAACTGAAAAGTCCCCCACAGAGAGGAGCACGTCAATAGGTAAAGCAGCAGTCTGGCTCCAAATTGTATGTGTGCATCTTTCACATGGATGGCCGCGAGCAAATGGCTGCAGTTCTGAGTCCTGACCACTGAGGAGGCAATCGTGACTCATCGCCCTCCCAGGACAGGTGTGGGCACCACAGGAAGGCTGCCAGAATAAACCTCCAAACATTTTTCTTCTATACTAGGAGAGTAGCATATGGATAGAAATCATGGTGTCCTGGATATCCTAAACCCCCAGAGTCCTGGGAAGCCTGAATCCTAGGGCCAATGTGTATTTCTTTCTTTTTTTTTTTTTTTTTTTTGAGACGGAGTCTCGCTCTGCCTCCCAAGCTGGAGTGTAGTGGTGCGATCTCAGCTCACTGCAACCTCTACCTTCTGGGTTCAAGCGATTCTCCTGCCTCAGCCTCCTGAGTAGCTGGGGTTACAGGCACGTGCCACTATGCCTGGCTAATTTTTGTATTTTTAGTAGAGATGGGGTTTCACCATGTTGGTCAGGCTGGTCTCGAACTACTGACCTCATGATCCGCCTGCCTCGGTCTCCCAAAGTGCTGGGATTACAGGTGTGAGCCACCGTGGCTGGCCTGATGTGTATTTCTGGAACAACAAATGGGTAATTTTAAGAAGGCTAGGATGAGTTTTACCAACCTGCTTTTCCTAGTGATTCATTAAACACGGTTTGGGTTAAGAAGGGAAATTCTCAGACTCTGCTGAAGTGGGGCTAAAGCCCCTCCCTCTCTGCCCGGAGTGGTCTGCACACCCAGAAAGAAATGCCAGAAATCACTTGGCGTGAGTGCGTTGCAAATTCTTGAAACTTGATTTCTCACAGGTATAGATCGTCTGGCTAACTCAGTCCAAAATTTAAATATGGTGCTATTATAATTCACAGTAACTAACACTATCATCTACACATTAATGTATGGCACGAAAGCCCACAAGGCCAGCTTCCACAGAGAAGCAGGCTCCCAGGGAAGTGGCCACCAGCGCGCTGCCTTTATCACACTGATGTGAGCAGCAGCAGGCAACCGGCTGATAAAATGTGGAAATGTTTCTTCCCTGTGGCATACTCACATAAGGAGAGCCGTGTTTTCTTCACAAAACAGGTGGGGTTGTTTTTGGCAAAATGATGGAATGTTTTGAATTGGAAGGAGTAAAAATTCCCCAATACCAGTCTACAGCAAACAACTCAAAACAACAAGAAGCCAACACCACCTCCTATTTAGAGCTGTTCCAGCCAGAGGCAGTGGCTCATGCCTGTAATCCCAGTATTTTAGGAGGCCAAGGTGGGAGGATCACTTGAAGCCAGGAGTTCAAGACCAGCCAAGGCAACAAAGCGAGTGCCTGTCTCTACAAATTAAAAAAAATTAGCTGGGTGTGGTGGCATGCACGTGTAGTCCCAGCTACTTGGGAGGGTGAGGCAGGTGGATCACATGAGCCTGGGAGTTTGAGGCTGCAGAGAGCTGTGATCATGTCACTGCACTCCAGCTGGGAAAAAGATCAAGGCTGCTGGAAAGAAAGGAGGGGAGGAGAGGGGAGGGCAGGAGAGGAGGGGAGAGAAGAAAGCGAGAGAAAGTGAGAGAAAGGGAGAGAAAGAGAGGGAGGGAGGGAGGGAGGGAGGGAGGGAGGGAAGGAAGGAAGGAAGGAAGGAAGGAAGGAAGGAAGGAAGGAAGGAAGGAAGGAAGGAAGGAAGGAAGGAAGGAAGGAAGGAAGGAGAGAGAGAAACAAGGCTTCTAGCACTCTCTTCTCTGCATCCCCGTACCCACTTCCAGGTTTCCAACGTCTTGAGTTCAGCCTGGGGAATACCAGACGGGGAAAAACGGCAGACTCATGCTCAGTAGAGGAATACTTGCAATTCTAATCTTCCTCCCCAAACCACCTGCTGCTATATTCTTTTCAGAATCTTTGAATAGCTGCTCCGTGCATTTGCAGTGGGAAAGCCACAGTGGAACATGCTTAACGCATCTTATCAACCAAGCCCATTTCTGAGCTAAAAATCTACTTGAGGCTCACATCAGCGATCTTTTCATGATCCATCTGGTCCTCTTCATAGACAGGGGTCCATTCCCTGGTGCTAAATCTGTTCAGCAGGGCTACTTGAGGACTTTCCATGGTCGAGTCCCAACCTCTCTGTTTCTCATCCAGGTCATGACCAGCCCTTTGTTGCTGCTGCTTTTTCACTTTTGCAGCAGAGGTGGGGACGTACTAAACTAATTAGCGTCAACCCGTCTCCAAAATGTATTCACAACACGTCTCTCTATGTTGTGTTTAAAGAACCAAATGGTGGGCTGGGCATGGTGGCTCACGCCTGTAATCCCAGCACTTTGGGAGGCCAAGGCAGGCAGATCACGAGGTCAGGAGTTCAAGATCAGGGCTTGGCCAACATGGTGAAACCCCATCTCTACTAAAAATACAAAAATTAGCTGGGTGTGGCAGCGGGCACCTGTAATCCCAGCTACTTGGGAGGCTGAGGCAGGAGACTTGCTTGAACCCAGGAGGCGGAGGTTGTGGTGAGCTGAGATGGCACCACTGCACTCCAGCCTGGGTGACAGAGCAAGATTCCGTCTCAGGAAAAAAAAAAAGAACCAAATGGTACCAAGTAGACCCAAAGGCTTAACTTCAACCCTTGCAGTCATGGGAGCACTTTCTTCACTTTCCACCTTAGACACGTGCTTTTGGGGTTCTATACGTTTTTCTTAAATTTCAGAATCAGAACACCAGTCAAAAACGGAGAGTGTGACTCACCTTCCCCCACCCTCAAGAAAACTGCCACAAAACCACACTGTTAGCCTATTTCTTCCTCTCTTCTCTCAGATGCACTATGCTCTCAGGGACCAAGGACAGTTTGTTCTAATCATGTTGAAGATGTAAAATAAAAATACTTAATTATAAATTGAATTATTTCACCAAGATGCTACCTGTGAGAAAAAAGAAAAAAGGAATGACTGGAAATCCTGCCTTCTGATCTGGGTTTCGGATGATTATAAACAGCTGGGGTGGGGCTGAGGCCCTCAGGGGCAAGGCAGCCACAGTGCGGGGGCCGAGGAGGGGCAACACATTACAAGTCCAGCAGCAGGGCGCAGCCAGGCTGCCTCTGGCCACCTCTCCAATGCCCAGGATCTGGACAGGAAAAGGAGTTCATCAATAAGGAGAGACCCCTCAGATGTGGGGTGCAACACCCCAGCTAGGAAGGGCAGCAACAGGTCCTCTCCCTGCAAGATCATGGGAACAAAGGAGAGGACAGGGACACTGAGGACAGGGTTCGAAACCCACTGGTCTCCCCAGAGTGAAGCGCCCCCAGGGGAAACTGACAGCAACTCAGTAAGTCCCGGAGGTCAACCATCAGAGAGAGAGGTGAGAACTAGACAAAAACCACATCCTCACTCTTTGGGTCCATTAGGAAATGGCGGGGTTGCAGGAATCCTCAGCCTCCCAGACAGGGCTGGATAAGCCTGAGTTACCACGGGGCAGGGGGGTGGAGGTGCGGAGAGCACCCCCAGGGCGAGGGTCCTGCTTTCTGCTCAGCTCATGGTGACATCTCTAACACAAGTATATGCTGGCTCTAAATTATATTAGCTTGTTTGCTTTATTTGGAGGCATCTCTGGTTTTGACACCATGTCCTCTCTATAGCTGTAAACATCTCGCATGCTTTACAAAGCACTGAGCACACAGTAATTAACCCCATACTCACTGACCACTGTCAGGGGCAAAGAGGGTCAGCCCAGGAATGGGGCACATTTCCACATATCACCCAAGAACCTCTCATGCTGGCTCACAGCCACAGACAAGACTGGGAAGATCCACCCACGGAATGCTCCTCCTTGCCCTCCATGACCAGATTCTCACTTTAAAAAGAGCCCCTAGTCTGGTGCATCCCGTGGAGAACAGACAAGAGGGGCCTAAGTCTCCAGGAACCAGCACCATCCATCCAGTGAGAATGCTGGCAGCTCAGCCCAGGGGTGATGGCTGCTAACGGGTCACTTAAAAAAATGACCATGCATTAAAAACACTGTTAAATCATCACTCACAAGAGAACCAAGGAGGTGTCACAATCCCTTCAGAGGAGAAGTTAAAGAATCACAAAAAGACATGGAGTTGGCTGGGGGAATAGGGATGGATTGGGCCATGATGGATTGATAATTAGGGGGCTTCCTTTTGGGGTGCTGGAAATGTCTTGGAGCTAGAGGTTGCACAACATTGCGAATGTACTGTCATGGAACTATTCACATTCACTTTAATATGATTAACTTTATGTTATGTGAATTTCACCTCAAGAAAAAAATAATACAGAGTAAAAGAATATTGACATGGATTTCCAATGGACACGATACCAGCTTTTTCCATGGGGAGTCAATTGTCTCTCTAGGAGGCTGAACCCATTTGCACATTTAGGGACAAGGATTATTTGCTTTGCCTTCAGATACCTATGACTTACAGAGCTGTACAAAGACAGGTGAGCCCTGGGCAGCCTCAGTGCTCCATTCAAAGGCTGCTTATGCCCAAGTCCAAGGTGGAATGAGGAGAAGATGGAATCCACAGGTTTAGGAGGAAACCGGCTTCAGCCGATGGCAAAGGTGATCCTGTGGAATGAGGCGAGTCTGGAGATGGTGTCAGGAGTGACTCCTGCATTTCTTGGAGGCAGCGGGGAAGGTGGGCTCACTGGAGCACTGGGGCTTGAGGAGACGGTCCACTATGTGACAGAGTGAGAATCTGAGGTAGCCAAGGCACCATGGAGGAGCAGGGCCACACAGCATACACCCCGGGCAGTTTGCAGCCCTGGGCTGGCTAGGGGCTTCTGCAGCACAGTGCCGCAGCTGCTGGGACACACACCAAGGGACCAGGCACACGAAACACTCAGTGACACACACAAACATAATTTCCCCTGACTTGTACAAAAAATAGGGTGATCACTCCGCTCTGAGTTTCCATGCGGTGATATGGACTCCTTTTCAGAAACACCTTTTCTTTCTACCAATCTGGAACTCTTTCTGGGTTCCTCGAACACCTCTAAGAAACCACAACCTCAGAGAGGGGTCTGCCTGGGGACTTTCCCTTCCGGCTTGCCCCAGGCATCCACACCTACAACCCCTGGGACACGCTAACACTCACAGACCAGGTGAACACATGCTTGACTGCTCTCCACATGTACCGAGGGCTGCCCATGACCTCCGTGAGCGACCTTTCCGTCCGGACCATACGTGGTGCATCATCGAGGGAGCACGCGGCCCCTGTGTGCACCAGGTCATGCTCCAGAAGCATCACCCACCCACATGTGCACACTCTCAAGGCACAGCCAACTGCACTTTTCCACTGCAATGAGTACACAGTAATTATTACCCAAACCCAGCACGTGGGAACGTGGTCTGAAGCCTACATGCCCTGTGTTTTGGTGAGTTCTGTCCTTGTGTGCAGCTGGGAGGCGGCTACCAGGTCACAAGCATTCACCTCGGAGTGCACAAGACTATGACCAATACGAGCTCGACGTCACTGTCAGAGCTTCCTTCGAGGATGCTGCTCCCTCCCCACAGCGGTCTTGTTACTCTATAACTAGAAGGTTCTGAGCCACCAGCTCCAGAAGGCAAGGCCCAAAAAGGGCCCTGTTACTCTTTTACAAGCAACCAGAGCAGAAACGAAAATGTCACCAACCTCCCCGAAAGAAACCGAATTATTCATCTGCAGCATTCACAGCCCCACGTGTGAAGAAACAACGAGGGTTGTCCCCCTGGTTGTTTAGGCTGAAAAGTTTCCAGGACTAGATGTGGGCACTCCTGTCCCAGCTCGTGCGTCATGCCTGCCTCCTTCCTGGTGGCCACACAAGGACACGGGTACGTGGCCCTTGCCCTGGTATGACCACGTGCCCACCCTTCTCCTCATGTCCTCACATCCCCAGCTTCCTGGTTCCTGACACCGCAGAACCTGGATGACCTTGTGAAAACACACACATCTAATGCTCCCCCCGAGGTCCCTATACCACAGCACCCTTAGAGCTCACAGCCATCCGGTTCCTACAGTTCAGCCCCAAAGGAGACTAGGGCCATCAGTTACATAAGAATATACATGGTGGAGGAGTTGATTTCATTCTCCTCCTTTGAGTTACCTGAACTTTTTACAGTAAATGTGTCACTTGTTTAATACAGGGGGGGAACCACACCTGGGAGCGCATGATTCTTTTCTTTTTTTTTTTTTTTTGAGACAGAATCTCACTCTGTTGCCCAGGCTGGAATGCCGTGGCACCATCTCAGCTCACTGCAACCTCTGCCTCCCAGGTTTAGCAATTCTCCTGCCTCAGCCTCCCGAGTAGCTGGGATTATAGGCGCGCACCACCACGCCCAGCTAAGTTTTGTATTTTTAGTAGAGACAGGATTTCACCATGTTGAATCAGGCTGGTCTCGAACACCTGACCTGTGATCCGCCTGCCTCAACCTCCCAAATTGCTGGGATTCCAGGCGTGAGTTATTGTGCCCGGCCTCATGATTCTTATAAACTGCTGCAAGGATATGCCCACAGCAGAAGCAGGGAAAGCTGGCAGTAGCACATCCTACAGCCTTGGGCTTGGACAGCAGCCCTCCCAAAGGGCTCTCCCAGGGCTAGCCATTTATGCCTACGTTACACATCCCTGTAGCAGAAAGAGAGCCCCCTGCAGCAGAAAGAGAGCCCACCTGTCCAAAGAGAATCATTTGCAAGAAGACACCGAGAGACTAGGGTAGTCGTGGTGTCAGGCCTGCTCATCCAAACAACTTTGATCACTGAGAAAACTCAGCGCCGTAGGATGGCTCCAGGGGTTGCAGAGAACCCCACTCGACTCCACCTGCAACAGGTATTTCCAAACCCTCCACATTTGCAGAAACCTATTTTCTTTTTATTGCTCATAAATCACTCTCTGTTAAACACCAGCATGACACAGATTTTTTAATTAAGTGAAGCAAAATTAATCTCACTTGAAGAATCACTACAAAACTGTGACTTTTTCCCTCACATAGGAAGATGCTACAATATCCGGGTCAGGAACCGAATTCCCCAAAGTCCATCAATGAAAAAACGTCTACTTTACGACCTAAGACGAAAGCTGACAACAGAGCATTCAGAAGGGCACGCCGTCAACTACCTTCAGTCCCTGACCCACCAAATGAAAAGTGACAGCAAAGCAATCTCTGCTTCAACATCACACTAAAACATACCACTCCATTTGGCCTTATTTTTCCTGGGTTTTTTCAAACAGGCTAATTTGTGGCCTTTATTGGAAATAAACAACACATACATCAATTAGTACCTATTAACCTGCCACTCGGCATAATCACCTCAAACATCCTGGGAAAGTGGTGAAAATCTCATCCCCTCTAAGCAGTGACTGCGGGTTTCTTCTCGCTCTGGTATAAGGCTGCCCAGATTCTCCCGGGGTGTAACGCTTGTGGAATGCTGGGGGGCAGCAAAGTGAAACTTCTAGAGACACTGAAGTCCCGCAGGTCACTGGGGGAACTCCTATTAACTTACCACTCAGGCACCAAAGGCTACCCCAGGGCTTAAAAGCCTTAATGTCCCTCCGAAGGCACCTCATTTGCTACTCCCCAAGGGGTACCATGTAACCCAAGGTAATCCAGCCCCATGAGAATTTGGTAATACCTAGGACTACAGATTACAGTCCTGATTAGACTGGCTCCACACAGAGGCTGCATTTAAAACACTAGCTCTGAAGTCCTCATATGTTAATACAATCCCAATTCCCAATATCAGGAAAGAAGGAAATGTTCTCACTGCATACCCCACAGACATTAAAAAGGAACACTGCAAACAACTCCGTGCACAAAGAGTCAACAGCTTAGAGGAAATGATCAAATTTCTCCACAACAACAAACCACCAAAATTCACACAAGATGAAATAGATACCTGAGCAAAACTATAAACAGGAAAGAAACAGAATATGTAGTTAAATACCTTCTGAAAAAGACATCTGAAAAGGCCCAGATAGTTTTACTGGCAAATTCTACCAAACATGTAAGAAACCTAACAACAATTACATACACTCTCTTCCAGAAAATAGAGGAGGAAAAAAACATTTCCCAACCTAAATGAGGCCAGCACTACCCTGATAGCAAATCCAGAAAAAGACAGTACAAGAAGATTATAGGACAATACCCTTCATGAACACAGATGCAAAAATCTTCAATCAAATATTAGCAAACTGAATCCAGTAATATGTAAAAATAATGCACCACAGCCCAAGGGAGTTGATTCCAAAACACAAGATTGACTCAGTGTTCAAAAATCAATAAATGCAAGCCACCTATTCACAGAAGAAAAAGCACACAGGCATATCAATTTATATAGAAAACACATTTAAAAAATTCAACATCCATTCATGATAAAAAGCTCTCAGCAAACTAAACCTAGAAGGGAACTCTCTCAGCCCGACAAAGGGCATCTATGGGAAACTCACAGCTAACATCATACTCCATGGTGACAGACAGATGCCTTCACCGGAAGTCGGAAGTAAGGCAAGGATGTGCTCTCACTACTTCTCAACATTGCACCAGAAGTCTTGGCTAAAGAAACGGGAAGAAAAAGAAAGGAAAGGCACACAAATTGAAAAGAATGAAATAGCCTGGAATCCCAGCACTTTGGGAGGCCGAGGCGGGCGGATCACAAGGTCAGGAGATCGAGACCACAGTGAAACCCCATCTCTATTAAAAAAAAAAAAAATACAAAAAATTAGCCGGGCACGGTGGCGGGTGCCTGTAGTCCCAGCTACTTAGGAGGCTGAGGCAGGAGAATGGCGTGAACCCGAGAAGCAGAGCTTGCAGCGAGCCGAGGTCGTGCCACTGCACTCCAGCCTGGGCGACAGAGCGAGACTCCGTCTCAAAAAAAAAAAAAAAAAGAATGAAATAAAATGGGCTATTCACAGACAGTATGATTGCCTATGTAGAAAATTCCAAGGATTTCTTTTTGTACAAAAAAGTTCTTAGAACTAATAAGTGAGGTTAAGCAAAGTCAGAGGGTCCAAGATCAACATAAAACTGGTCATATTTCTAAGGACTCTATCAATATTTGGGAAATTGACAAAGTGAACTGCATCAAAATTAAAATGTTTGGCTCTGTGAAAGATGCTGTTAAAAGAATTAAAAGACAAGCTAAAGATTGAGAGAAAATATTTGCAAATCACATATCTGACAAAGAACTTGTATTTAGAATATATAAAGAAGTCTCAAAACTCAATATCAAGAAAATAAACAACTCAATTAAAATATGAGCAAGACTTCAACAGATACTTCACCAAAGAGGATACACAGATGGCAAATTAGCACATGAAAAGATGTTTTACATCATTAGCCACTAGGAAATGCAATTAAAACCACAATGAGCACATTAAATACACATTAGAATGGCTTAAGAAAAAAACTTAACAATACCAGGTGCTGGTAAGGATACAGAGTGGCGTGGTTGGTGAGACTATAATATGGTACTGCCACATTAGAAAAGATTTGGGCACTTTCTTATAAGGACAAACACACACGGACCACATGACCCAGCAATCCCACTTCTGGACATTTATCAAAAGGAAATGAAACCGTGTGTTCATAGAAAAGCTCATACACAAATGTTTGCAGCAGCTCTGTTCAAACAGACAATGGACTTACTGAGGGACAAAAAAAAAAAAAAAACTACTGATACCTGCATCAGCTTGAATGAGCCTCAAAGGCACTGTGGTGAGTGAAAGAAGCCAATCTCAAAAGGCTGTGTACTGCATGGCTCCATTATATAACATTCCCGAAAAGGTAAACTATAGGAACAAAGAGTAGCTCAGCAGTTCTAAGTGATTGGACAGGAGGACGGGGTGGGGTGTGACTATACAGGGAAGGTACAGGGAGTTTTTTTGGAGGATAGAATTTCTCTGTATTCTAACTGTGGTGGTGGTTACACCATCTGCACATGTCTTAAAACTCACAGAAATGCATACTGAAATAATCATTCTTACCGTGTATTAATTTTAAGAGGCAAAGGAAAAACAAAATAAAATGACTGCACCACTTTGATTGAAATGTCTTTCAAAATACCTTTATTTTTAGCCAAACACAAAAGGACAAACACTGCACGATTCCACTTATAGGAGGTCCCTGGAGTAGTCAGTCACACAGACAGAAAGGGGAATCAGGGCTGGGGGGTTATTATCTAGTGGGTACAGAGTTTCCATTTGGGATGATGAAAAACCTCAGGAGATGAAGGGTGGTGATGGCTGCCCAACAATACGGATGTCCTTAATGCCACTAAACTATACCCTTAAACATGGTTAAAATGATCAATTTTATGTTTATTTTACCACAATTTTAAAAACTCAAGTTCTTCCACAAGAATAGATTTAGAAAATTGTATTTGTTTAAAAATAAAATAAAAGAAGTTCAAAAAGCAAAAAGCTAAAGTCGTTCCCCACCACACTCTCTAGATAACATCACTGTCAATAGCTTGCTGTGCTTCGTGTCAGATGTTCACAATCTTTAGCATACACACCGGCTCAGGTGCACACCAGCTCAGGTGCATGCCGGCTCAGCTGCATACAGGCTCAGGTGCACGCCAGCTCAGGTGCACGCCGGCTCAGGTGCATGCCGGCTCAGCTGCATACAGGCTGAGGTGCACACCGGCTCAGGTGCATACAGACTCAGGTGCACGCCGGCTCAGGTGCATGCAGGCTCAGCTGCATACAGGCTGAGGTGCATGCCAGCTCAGGTGCACGCTGGCTCAGGTGCATACAAGCTGAGGTGCACGCCAGCTCGGGTGCATGCCGGCTCAGGTGCATAAAGGAATAGGGGCTTCTAATTCTGTGATTAAATGTGGAACAGAGGTCCTGGGTCAATTTCTACAATCCTTTTGCCTTAATTTAAGAGAGTCATGCTCTTTGCTTCCCACAAGAGGCAACTGAAAAGTAAGCAAAACACATCCCAAGGGTGAGGGCACTGGTAGGGGGTAAAGAACACAAGATGGCAGCCACCAAGGGCTGGGGAGTAAAAGTCCTTCACAATTTCTGACTGTTGTAAGAACTCGATGAAGGAGGAGTTCTCCAGAAAGGAGGAGGAGATGGCAAAGTCAGCTGGGATTGAGAAGATGATGGAGACAAGACGCTCACAAGATGGACAGGGATGATCACTGGGCATTCAAGAACAATTTATGAAAGCCAAATATACAGCCTTAAAATAGAACGTGGACCTAAACACTGAGAAACACCCCCTTCTGTAAGATTTGTGACAAAAATTAATCTGAGTGGACTCAACGGTCCTAACGGCATGGTGGACCCAAGAGCCGAATCAGCGCTAGCAAAACGGCGAAATTCATATAGCAAAGTTGTCCTGTAAGAGCTTTGGGGCCTAATGATGTCGGTGCTTAATGACGTCTACAGAATATATAAAACTCAGCTGCGTGAAGGACAAACCCCAGGCCCCTCCCCTTTTCCCCCATTCAACTGAAGTTGTCTTCACTTCCCACAGTAGTAAATTTTCTAGATACATCTTGTAGACCTCAAAGTACTGGAAAGGGCCAGGCATGGTGACTCACATCTGTAATCCCAGCATTTTGGGAGGCTGAGGTGAGAGGTTTGCTTGAGCCCAGGGGTTTGAGACCAGCCTGAGCAACATAGTGAGACCCCATCGCTATAAAAAATTTTAAAAAAATTAGCCAGGCGTGGTGGCACATGCCTGTGGTCCCAGCTACCCAGGAGGCTGAGGTGGGAGGATCACTTGAGCCCACAAGGTTGGAGCTGCAGTAAGTCGACACTGCACTCTGGCCTGAGCCACAGTGCAAGACCCTGTCTCAACAAATAAAGTATTGGAAAGGAAGCGCTCATTCAACTTATCTTAAGATACTGTAAGATATCTGCCACTTTTCCTAAGATATTGTAAATGATACTACATTTTGAAATATATAAGTTGTGCTATAACAACAACAACAACAAAACATCCTGGTCCTGAGCAAGCAGTGCTCCGTTCGGAGCTGACCCGAACATTAAAAAAAGTGAAGGCTGGGTGCGGTGGCTCATGCCTGTAATCCCAGCACTTTAGGAGGCCAAGGCAGGAGGACTGCTTGAGCCCCAGAGTTTGAGACCATCCTAGGCAACACAGCAAGTCCTCATCTAGAGGTCTAGATGAGGTTTTCGTAGACTAAACATTTAAAAATTAGCCAGGCATGGTGGTGCACACCTGTGGTCCCAGCTACTCAGGAGGCTGACATGGGAGGACTGAAGTTCGAGGTTGCAGGGAGTCAGCCTGGGTGACAGAATGAGATCCTGTCTCAAAAACAAACAGCTGGGCACGGTGCCTTACTGTACTGTAATCCCAGTACTTTGGGAGGCCGAGGCAGGTGGATCACCTGAGGTCAGGAGTTCAAGACCAGCCTGCCCAACATGGTGAACCCCGTCTCTACTAAAAATACAAAAATTAGCCAGGCATGGTGGCACACGACTGTAATCCCAGCTCTTGGGAGGCTGAGGCAGGAGAGTCACTTGAACCTCAGAAGCAGAGGTTGCAGTGAACCGAGATTGCACCACTGCACTCCAGCCTGGGCAATGCACTCCACCTCAAAAATAAAAAAAAAAAACAAAAAGAGGAAAGAAGTGAAGGCAGACAGTCAGAGGGCTACAGAGACTCCATGCTGATCAATCAGTGACAGAAATTTGAGTCCCCTTTCTCAGGTCCTCCCCAGGCATCCCCCAGAGAAGTGGGGCAGAGAGAAGGGGGTACCATGCCCACAGCAGCACTCTGGGTCCCCCGAGGGCTGCCTTCACAATCCCCATCCCAGCCCAAAGGAGTTCCAGCCACTCTGCTGATGCGTGGCACCAAGTTCTGGGCTCAAGTCCTCCCACCTCCCCCTTTCATTGCCAAGAAACCTCCCTCCAAAGATGTCCAAATCCAAACTGCCGCTTCTAGACACCTGGCACCAATAAACCCCGAAGATAAACACAGCCTGACTCACTTACCCAGCCCTGTGCATCGCAAACATCTTAGCCGTAATTAACCTTCGCTTAAACCCTGTGTTTGTGCTTGAGTTTAGAAATCACTAGCATTTGAATCCAAATAAGAACATCACAAAGATTACACTGGACAAATAAAACATAAACAGATCCAAATGCCTCCATGTTCTTAATTACTAGCTATGTTCCTTTGTATACACAGACGAAAGCAGCAACGAAATAGCCTGCGTAAACTGTGTTTACATGAGTTTCTCTCTCTATGACTAGAAGCACTAAAACTCACCTTCAGAACCTGACTGAGCTTCAGAACCCGCCGGCGATTTTTGTTTTCAGTGTGTACACTTCATTATCATTTCAAGTCCACCCTGGAAGGGGACAACGGCTAAAACATGAAATATTAAGCCACCGTCCCCCAAGCCTCTTCTGCCTGACAGACACATGCCCTCAAAGAAGAGAGAAAAGCCAGACGGATTCCTCCCACGTCACCACGCTCCTCCTGGCCAAGCCTTTCCGTAGAGGAAGGCCAAGCTGGGGTCAAGACCGGAGACTCTGCCCTCCAGTCTGTGACTGTCGGCCCCTCCAATGGGGGTCCCTGCTGCGGAGGCCCCTGGTGTCCCACCCTGAAAAGTCCCAGAAAGCACTTCTGAGAGCAGCAGCCTGGTTTTAGAACCTGAGGAGGGTGCCCGGGGCTACAGGCAGGGTTTCACAGCTGCCCTGCTGGCACCATGTGGTCACCAGACTCTTCTTTCTCCCCAGCTCCGGGCCCACCTCGGAGGAGGCTCTCCTGGGGGAAAGGGTCGCGGTGCAGGATGAGAAAACGTGCAGAACCTGCAGCTGCAGGACAGACTAGCACAACGTGGAGGCCATCCTGGGCTGCCAGGAAAGACCTGGCTCTGTGAGAACCAGTGTCTCAGAGGCTGGGCAGGAAGCCCCAAGGGCCTGAAAGTGGGCGGGACTGAGACTCATGTCCCCACCCACCTGGGAGCCAGAAGGGGCCTGCTGGGTCCCCAGATTCTGGTGGTGTCACCTCTCTGAGCCTCAGCCAGCGAGAAACAGGGAACGGGACACACGCTGACCACCAGTCCCAGGAACAAACACCCACTCCTGCCAGCCCAACCACACTAGGACCGGTCCATGGGTCACAGCCTTGGCATGGGCTCAGCTCCCCACTCCCACAACATGGCCAGTGACCTGAGTCCTTCCTACCTCTGTGACCAGCTCCACTCTCTCACGTGTTCACCCATCAATCATTCATTCACTCCAACATTGCACCTGATGGAAAAGGAAGAGAAGAGCCACCTTTACCAGTCCTGGAGCTGGCGCTCCTCTGCATTCCCCTCCTGACCCATCAGGCAGCTCCCATCCAGTCCAGACCAAGCCTGCCCTGGACCACCAGGCTGTGTTTCTCCTGCCTCACTGTGACTGTTGACGGCAGAATTCACAGGATGGCACATAGGTCTGATAAGAGCACGCCAGGCACACAGGAGGCCAACGTCAGCAGGCTCACAGACAGCGGCAAACAATGATATGACCATGACTTGCACAAACATTGTTTTTCCCAGAAAAAGAAAATATCAGGGAGGCAGAGCTCCCAGGCTTTCTGCTGATAAATGCCTCTAGCATGTCCAAGCCATGTCACATTTTGACAGGAAAATGAAGTCGTTTTTGGAAGGAAGACAACAGGAATGGTCCTCAGAGGCACCTAAGGTATTACTGATGCTTAAATAGGGGGCCAGTGTGACCGGAATGAAGCAACCGTCCTAAGAAGCAGAAGGTTGGCTGAGGTGTGAGTGCAGCTTGCACAAGGCCATTAGAATGTGAGAAGTGCCAACCTTTGGCCACCTCATGCAGGCCTGGTGATCTCTGGGCAAGAATGACAAGCCCTGCCTGCTCTGGGGCAGGCTTCCAGAAGCAGAGCAACACCTTCGTACCATACACCTTGAGCAAGCTCACACACCTTACCTAGGGCCCACACTGGTTTAGAAAACACAGCCCACCACAGGGCCCACGCACTGGAGACACTGACCAGTGTGATGGCTGACGTCACAGGTCAACTTGGCTGGGCCGCAGTACCCAGATATCTGGCCAATCATTATTCTTGATACTTCTGTGGAGGCATTATTTTTTAATGAGATCAACATTTAAAGCAGAGGCTTTGAGTAAAGCAAATGACCCTCTGTAATGAGGGTGGGCCTTGTCCAATCAGTTGAAGGCAGGAATAGCAGAGGCTTCTCATCCAAGGAGAAGAGCAGAAAGTTCTGCCTCCAGACAGCCTTCCAACAAGCTGCAACTCTTCTCTGGGTCTCCAGCCTGCTGTATATTGTAGACTTGTGGCATCGCCACAGTCGGGTGAGGTAATTCCTTGTAATGCCTACACATG
Organism: Theropithecus gelada; assembly: GCF_003255815.1. Classification (NCBI taxonomy): domain Eukaryota; kingdom Metazoa; phylum Chordata; class Mammalia; order Primates; family Cercopithecidae; genus Theropithecus; species Theropithecus gelada. The sequence continues at coordinate 102,604,925 of NC_037683.1, forward strand.
CGCACACACACACACACACACACACACACACGCGTGCGCACATACCCATTAGTTTCATTTCTCTGGAGGACCCTGACTGACACAATCAATCAGGGACATGGCAAGGGTATCATGCCAGGCTCCAGAGATGCCCCCAACCCCCACTTTGGAGCAGAACCTAACTGTGGAAGGAAGCTCCCATGACCACATGGCACCAACAAAAAGTCATGTCTGTGAAGGGTCTGGGCACATACACAGTATCTAGCTGGGACACTGGGCTGACCTGTCCAGGGATAGGAAAGCCAACATATCTGACCCTAGAGAAACACAGCACACCACCGTACTACCATGTCGAATTCTCCCCAGGCCATTTCACTTTAGACAAGCTGGAGGCATGCAGGAGAGTGCGGTGAGTTTTATCTTTTGGCTAAAAATACAACTAAGACTTCCATAAAATAAGTTCAGTAAGCCTCCTAATGACAAGACTCCTAAATCCAAGAAACTCTCCCAGAAGGCAGACCTCCAGCGTGCTGTGCACTGCTATTCTGGAACCCATGGGCACACACGTGCAGGCAGGCACTCACACACACACGCATACATGCACAAGGTACATGCACGTACACACACACATGCACACAAATGCCCACACACATTCACACACATACATGCATACACCCCCCCCACACACACATGGCCTACTACAAACACTGCCAATTTCTTTTTCTGGGCTCCACCATTCACAGGGGCCATCACATATCCTGCTAACCAATGCCTTGACAGGAGTAATGCACATCAAAGAAAACCGTCAAGGGTGTGACCAACGGGAGAGACTTCCACTGAAGGCCCCAGGGACACACGGCACACACAAGGGCACACATGGCTTCGCAGCACACTGCAGAACATACACATGTATGACACAGTGGTGAGCGAATAAAACAAAGTGCATACCTCTGCGTGGCATGACCGCGGCTTTGGGGAAACGCCCCCTGCATGGTTGTGTGTGTGTACTTATGCATGCACGCATGTGTATGCATCTGAGAATCGCGGAGAAAAAAACTCAGAAAGGCAGGTTGTTAATGGCGTTTACCCAGCACAATGAAAGCGTTCACTCCTTGCTTTCTGTCTTCGTTTTCTGAGCAATAAAAATGCCATTAAAATAATGGAAAAGTTAGTCAGCACATCTTACTTCCTGTTCACACTAAATATCCAACAAGTATTCTTGTAGAAACACTCCTTAAAAGCAAAGGTCCCACCGACAGAGAGAAAAACTTGCATAAAAAAGATAGAAGGCACCTTTCCTGTTTCCCCTCTGAGTCAACATGAAGTTATTTTACAAAGCAGAGAGTTTCCACTGTACTCTTATTTCTATAGCTTCCCACAAAGGCTAAAAGCAGCCGTGGTTTCCATTTTCCTGCTGATAAAGCCCTGCTGAAATATATCCTGGAGAAGGTGAAAGCCTGCCAGCCCCATCCCCGCCCACCAGGGCCACCAGCCCAGCCCGCACAGTATTTCAATTGCCTTCTTGTGTGCTGTAACAGGTTGAAGAGATGCGATCTTGTTTGCAAAAAGGGTCTTTCTAGATGTCAGTAAGAATCTCGGGATGAGATCTCCCTGGGTTATCTGAGTGGGCCCTAAATCCAGGGACAAGCGTCCTTATAGATACACTCAGAGGAAAAGACAGACGCAGACACCATGTGATGTTGGAGCAGAGACTGGAGCAATGTGTCACAAGCCAAGGGACACAGGGGCCACACAAGAGGGAAGAGGCAGGTTGGAGGCCCCCCTAGCACCTCAGAGGAGCGTGGCCCTGCTGAGACCTTGATTTTTACTTCTGACCTCCAGAACTGGGAGGATAAATTTCTGTTGTTGGAAACCACCCAGTGTGTGGTACTTCTTATGGCAGCTACAAGAGATTCATCCCTGTGTCCCCTGTGCTCCTATGAAAAGGGATTGTTCCCTTCATGGTTCATTTACAGGGGAAGCAAGAAAGCCCCCAATAGACAGACTACGAAAATGTGTGGGATGAGATGAAATGAATCATCCTCACTGCACCCTTGTTAGGGGTCTTCCCCTTGTTCACACTCCACTCTCCCACCCAAAACCTGAGTCCTCGGCCCCCTCATCCCCCACCCCACCCCAAGGCCCTTCCTTCCCCCTCCTTGGGCAGCCACCGCTTTTGTTCCCGTCACTGCTGCTGTGTTGCATGTTACCCTGAACTCAGCAGCCTGTAACATGTTACTACACTCTCAATTCTGTGGGTGAGGAGCCTCAGCGGGTCCCAGCCTCAGTCAGCTCATCTCTGCTCCAATGTCCAAGGACACTAAAGCTGACATACCTAATTACCAAGGGCTACAGTCCTTGGAAGGCCTGTCCCCTCACTTACCAGGGTCCTAAGTGGAAGGGACTGAATACCAGGGCTGCCCACTGGAGTTCCCATGGCTGCCCGTGGAGCTTGGGCTTCCTCACAGCATGGCTACCACAGGGCCAACTCCTTCCTTGGCATCACAGGGCTCCCAGAGCCAGCATCCTGGTGAACAACGGGGAAGCCACATTGGTGGTCACTCAGCCTCATACCCACCACATTCCACCAATCAAGGCAGTCAGGAGGTAACCCAGATCCACGGCAAGGGGACAGACACCCTACATCTCAGTGACAGCAATGGCGAGATTTGCCACCATGTTTTAAAAACAACTACAGCTTTTTGCCCAGCTCAGCCACCAGCTGTTTCCAATTTGCTCTGAATTCTAACTCAGTGTTTGTGACTTCAACACTTCAGCCCCATCCTTGTTGGACAGCCTCACCCTCAAGATCCCCTCAAGGCCCCTGTATCTCCTATTGGTACATCCACACACCCTTCTCCTGCTAAAAGTAACACATCCTGTCCATTCTCCTCCAACCCCCAACCTCTCACTGCCATCCCAGAACCTGGGACACACTAGGCAGGCACTGCACGCTCTCCGAGGGGTAGATGGCAGCAGATTAAGTGGACCGTGTGCAGCCAGAGACAGAAACTGTGAAGCTGAGAAACACCATGTTAGGAATGACAGGGACGTGCCCACCTGGCCTGGGTGAGCAGGTGGCGGTGGGGCGGGATGCACAGAGGGCACAGCTGGAGAGACCCCCAAGGGTCCAGCGAGGGAGGCAAGGCCTATCAGCAAGCAGCAGGAGATGGTTCAGGGGCCCCTTCTCAGAGGAGAGGGTTCAGAGCAGGGCTGGAAACAGGGTGCCATGTGGGAAGTCTGAAACAAAATTAAACCACAGGTGCCAGCACAGAGACAAGACCTGCCCCAGGAAGTGGAGCCATAAGAACTGGAGGGCCCCTGGTGTCCTGAAAGGAGAATAAAAAGCTAAAACACAGCCTGTGCACAAGGACATTCAAAGTTTCATTCCTAACAGCCTCAAACTGGAAGCCGAGCGGGCAGCACAGACACCCGTGGCAGATATAAATGTGCCTAAATTGTGGCAGACACACACAGGAATATGAGGTGGCAAGGCAAGAGAAGAAGACCCTGGGTGAGCTCAAGCCAAATGTCACAGACGGATGCTGAGTGACACACACGAGGATGTGCTGCAGAATCCAAGGCACACAAGAGTTAAGCCAGCCAAGATTAACCTGTGCTGTGATCAGCTGGGGAGTGGTGAGCAGGAGGGCCCAGGGCCCCTGTGCTCTGCTCCTCTTCCTGGGCATCGCACGGCTGGCTCCATTTGTGAAGATTCAGGGGCTGCACAATGAAGCTAGGTGTGCTTCACAGTAAATTCTGCAAATATCCCACTGCAGAAGGAAGGAGGAGATGGAAAGATGAAAACAGCAAACCGGGCAAGAAGGTTTCGCCGCTGCTGCTTCCTGTTGATGACCTTCCCTTGACTCCAAGAGGGGAAAGGAGGCAGGGAGAGGGGTCACCGCCCAGACGGCTGAGGGGATCCACTGCAAAGCAGTGGGCCATGGGGCCGACCCAGCTGCTCCAAGAAGGCAGCGAAGCCAGTTGAGGACCAACCAGCTCACACCGGTCACAGCACTTGCAACGTCCACCATCCACTGGCTGGCTGTGTCCTGCTGTCCTCCTGGGACACATCCTCAGAGAAGGTGCACCAGCAAGGCCAGCAAGCACGCCACACCTGGGTCACTCTGATGACCACGAGGCCACAGTCTCAGACCATGGAATCTGCTCTTCCTTATCAGCTCTGATTAGACAAGCACTTGGAAGGGTCACAACGCAAAGAACAGCATGGGCCACACTTGTTAGATTTACACAGGCATCAGCAACAGCTCTGATCCTCAGGGAAGCCTCGCAGACCCAGCAGCGGAAGCCCCGCAAAGCTCAGGATAACTGCACTGTAGCAAATATCTCCTGTGCAGCAGAAGCCGTGCTCTGCCTCCTCCAGCAGCGAGGAGAGAGCCCCCAGCCCAGCAGTTTGGGGAGGGTGACACCAGCAGCAACTGACTCCCGGCCTGACACAATTCATGAATAAGGCTGTGCTTGGCAAAGTGTTTTTCCGTCTTTAGTAACTACAACACAAGTGCTGGAAAAGGCTTCAGAGTAGTCCTGACACAAAACGTCTCAGTGGAAGTCTCCGGATGACACCACCACTTACTTAGAGAATGCCACTGTGGCCTGAGCATGGTCTCCTCACTGAGAAAAGAGAAAGGGGAGAGAGCGTGTCTGTGTTCTCAGGGCTCCTTCATTTCCACCGCGAGACGTCTGTGCTAAGCCATCTACCCCTTCTGCAGCCCTAAATGTGCTCATTATTAAATGACACTCTCTTCCAGTTGAAATAAAACCTGTGCCCGCTGGCTGGAGTCACAGAGCGGTTACCTGTAAATAAATGGAGTCTGTATCTCCCCAAAGGCTTGTTTCCAGGTCCTGCAGCGACTGGTGTCTATTTTAAAAATCGCCTTCTCACCACCTCTCTGGTCTTGCCAAGCTGGCAGAAGCCAAGCCCTGCTCCAACTGTGCTCTTGTGGAAGGAACTGGAACATGAGGATGGCAGGTCCCTGCACGGAGAGACCTCAGCCCCACAGAACATCCAGGACGTAGCCGCTGCTTACAGGCGAGACCAAGGGAGCTGGGCAGCTTCACAGGATTCCACATTTGAAACCCAAGCCACTGCCCTCAGCATTCAAAGACAAGCCAGATATCCAATTCTGCCTGCTCAAGAGCTTTGCTTTGACCCAGTTTTCCTGCCCTGTTGTTCTCGGGCTAGCGGTCCAACACCAGCCCTAAGGCTGTAAGGCATGCCCAGCCCCAGAAATGTGGGGATTAGCCTCACTGAGAGGAAAATCAAGCAGTACAGGAGTACACGGTCAAAGTCAGCCCACGTGAGAAATAAGATAATAATACATAGTGTACACATATTGACTTCATGCTAAAATTTTCACATTTCCATGCAGTCACACATAGGGCCAGATGTCACATGGGGGTCAGTATTTCTCAATCTGGGGGTTGCAAACACATTTTTTCAACAAATACAATCAAATAAAAATAGCAGGGGGTGTCATAGATAGTTAAGGGTGGCTGTTGTGAGCAAAACTTTTAGTGGTATGTGTGTATCTGTGTGCTCTGTGTATGTGTGTGCGTGTGTGTGCGTGTGTTTGTGTGTGTGCTGCCTCACAATATAAAACGCATGTGGGTCACTGTCAGTGTCTGAAGCCAGCCAGGCATGAGACACCCACACAGCCAGGCTTCCTGACAGTCAGGAAGCTTTTGTATTGTAATAAAAAATGTTTTAGCAATATGGTCCATGCACTGAAACCTCTCTGAGGCTTGGTTTCAAACATGACACTGAAGTCCACGTGCATCTCCATTCAAACAGGGGCAAGAAGGGCTATTACAGGAGTCATCTCATTTAATAGTCCTACAGTCCCCCAACAACCATTGAGGGACAACCCCAGTAAGGAAGGGGGTAGGTCCCACTGAGGCCACGCACAAGGTAGCAGGCACAGAAGGACTTCCAGGCTCCCCCAGGAACTGGAGCCTTGAAGAGGATGCTGCGGTCACCCCGCCCTGCACGCCCACCCACAGCTGCGCTGTGTCTGGGAGAGGCAAGCAAGGGGCCGGCTGGCTTCACTGCCTGTGTGCCCTCTAGGAGCGGAGCAAGCTGCAAAACACCCACCTGTTCTGGGAACAAAGCACACATGGCCAGTCTAGGAAAAGTGTGCAAGGCTCTCAAGACTCCGATGCATATGGGGTGCGTGTGTGCTGTATGTGCTGTGGCACGTGCAGCATATGACTGTGTGGTGTTACGTGTGGGGTTTGATGTGTGGTGTGTGTGGTATGCATGCGTACAGTGTGTGTTGTGTGTGTTTTTTTTTTGTGTGTGTGGCATGGTATGTGTACGTACCACGTGGTGGGTGTATGTAGTGTGTGTGGTGTGTATGGACTGGGTGTGTGGGGTGGGGAGGTACATGTATGGTGTGTGTATATATGGGGGGTATGTGTGTAATATTTGGTATGGGGTGCTCATGGTGTGATGTGTGGTGTATGTATGCAGTGTATATGTAGTGTGTGTGTGGTGTGGTGTGTGTAGGTAGTGTGGTGTGTGTGTGTGGTACGTGATGTGGTGTACGGATAGATGTGTTGTATGTTTTGTGTGTGTGGTGTGGCAGGTATGTGTGAAGTGTGTGGTGTGGGGGGTATGTGGTATGGTGTGTGGATGTATTGTGTGGTGGGTGTGTGTGTAATGTGTGTATACTGGGTATGTGTGGTGTGGGGGGTATGTGTGTAGTGTGTGGAATGGGGTGTGTGGTGTGATATGTATGTGTGTGTTGTTTGGTGTGTGTGTACTGGGTGTGTGGTGGGGGGATATGTGTGTAGTATGTTGTGTATGTATGTGTGTGTGTTCTAGAGCTACATTTTTCAACCTTTTCCTTTGTATTTCTCTTTGTGATTTCCATAACAAGTATTGTTGCAGAAAATCAGAAAAATGCAGACAAGCACCAAGGAGAAAACAGAAGGCACATCATCAACTAAACATCTGAGTTGCATTTTGGACAGTCTAGTGTTTTCTAGGCAGTTACAAGTCCTTGCCGTGCATGTTGGTTCACGAACTGTTCTTAGTACATGATGTATTATGCTGACTTTTCATCCCATTAGGCATATTTTACACTAGATTTTTAAAGAGTGACCAATGTGACTATGGCACCTCCTGCTTATTTCACTGTCAGTAGCTGCCCAGGTTATATCTGGATTTTCTATTTATAAACACTGAGAAATACCCTTTTCAATAAATGCTTCTTAACATTCATGATTCTTTAAATAAACTAAATGTCTAGTTCATTCAGACTCCAATGGCCAAAGGGCACACGCGCCTTTAAAGTCTTTAAAACACTAACCAGGCCGGGCGCAGTGGCTCACGTCTGTAATCCTAGCACTTTGGAAGGCCAAGACGGGTGGATCACCTGAGGTCGGGAGTTCGAGACCAGCCTGACCAACATGGAGAAACCCCATCTGTACTAAAAATACAAAATTAGCCAGGCATGGCGGCGCATGCCTGTAGTCCCAGCTACTCGGGAGGCTGAGGCAGGAGAATCACTTGAACCTGGGAAGGAGAGGTTGCAGTGAGCTGAGATCATGCCATTGCACTCCAGCCTGGGCAACAACAGTGAAACTCCATCTCCAAACAAAAAAAAAAAAAGCCACTAACCAACTGCCACCTCCTGGTGCTTGCATTCGATGCTGGACCTCAGTACAGAGCACCGAATCACAACTCCTGGCTTCACGACTTCTTGGCTGAGCAGCTTCAAGAATAACATTCTTATTCTCTCTGTTCTCACCTATAAACGAGAGGGAAGAACTGACCCAGTCTTACAGGACTGTGGTCAGAATTCCATGAGACGGACAGAAAGCGTTTGGCATATCATTTATAACAAGGTCACCATGAACATCATCTAGCATTCTTGTCCCATAACTTCTTCCCCTTGTCTCCAATCTTTGTCTTTCCAATTCATCACTCCGAAATGCCAGAGTTACTCCTGAGACACAGATCTGATCGCTTTATTTACTGCTCAAATACCTGCACAATTATGCTGAGTGAAAGAAGCCAGACTCAAAGGCTACAAACTGTATAATTCCTTCTATATGAAATTCTGGAAAAGCCTAGAGGGATGGAAAACAGGTCAGTGGTTGCTAGGTCTGGGGAAAGGAAACTGACTACAAAGGGGCACAAGAGAGAATTTTTGGAGTTATGAAAATTTTCCATACCTTGATTTGGTGATGGTTATATTTACCGAAACCACATGCATTAACCAAAACTCACAGAATGATACATTTAACAGGAAAGATTTCACTGTATATAAAATTATAGCTCAATAAATCACACAAATAACCAGAACTGACTCAAACAGAAACAGAAAATCTTCATAGTCCTATGTTAAGGAATTGAACTCATAATTAAAAGCTTCTCCATAAAGAAAACCCCAGACAGGCTGGGCACAGTAGCTCACACCTGCAAGCTCAGCACTTTGAAAGGCCAAAGCAGGAAGATGGCTTGAGGTCAGGAGTTCGAGGCCAGCCTGGGAATCATAGTGAGACCCTGTCTCTGCCGAAATTCAGAAAAATTAGCCAGGCATAGTGGTGCATGCTTGTAGTCCCAGCTAATCTGGAGGTTGAGGCAGGAGGATTGTTTGAGCCCAGGAAGTCCAGGCTGCAGTGAGCTATGATTGAGCTATGATTGTACCACTGCACTCCAGCCTGGACAACATAGTAAGACTTGTCTCCAGAAAGAGAAGGGGAGGGGAGGGGAGGGGACAGGCCAAGCCCAATCCTACAAAGACTATTCAAAAATAGTAAGAAGAACCACTTCCCAAATCACTGTGTGGGGCAAACTTTACTTTGATACCAAAACCAAAGATAGTACCAGAAAAGAAAATGATATCCCTCGTGATATAGCCACAAATATCCTTAATACAATTGCGCAAATCAAATCCAGCAATATATAAAAAGGATACATCATGACCAAGTGGGATTTGTGCCACAAATGCAAGAATAATTTAACATTCAAAAGTTAACCACTGTAATTCACCATATTTACAAACAACAAATGAAAAACCACATGATCATCTCAACAGATACAGAAAAAGTATATGTGGAAATTCAACACCTACTCATGATAAAAGCTCTCAACAAATTAAAAAACTTCCACCGCCTGGTAAAAGGCACTTCATATCTTTACCTAACATCATACTTAACAACAACAACAAAAAAAAAAAACTTGAAATTCTCCCTTCCTAAGATTGGGAACAGGCAAGAATGTCCACTTTTACCACTTACATAATTAATCATTGTGCTGAAGGTCCTAGAAGTGAAAGAAAAGAAGAAAAAGAAGCAAAAGGCATTCTAACTGGAAAGAAAGAAACTTGTCTTTATTCATAATCATCAGAATTATCTATATGAAAGATCTTGAGGGACTACGAAAAACGCTACTTAAATAGCTACTTAGCAAAGTTCACAGGATAAACAAAAAATATTAAAAAATCAATTGTATTTCTATATACCGCAATTAACAACTGGAAAATAAAATTTTTAAAATCCACGTATAATAATAAGAAATACCTATGAGTAAATCTGATAAAACATGTGCAAGACCTGTACACTCAAAACTATAAAACACAGCTAAAAGAAATTAAGGAAGATGAAAATAGAGGGAGATTCCATGCTCACTGGTCAAGAGACCAAATACTGTTAGAATGTTTTTTCCCAAATTGATCTAAGGAGTTAATAAAATTCTAGCCAAAATCCAAGCAGGTTTGCTGTAGAAACTGACAAACTGATCTTAAGTATATAAGAAAATGCAAGGGATCTAGAATCGACACTACAATTCTGAAAATGAAGTCAAATTGTCACACTACCTGACTTCAGGAGTTACTACAGAGACAGTGTGGTACTGGGACCGATGAGGAACAAGCATAATGGAACAGAACAGAATCCAGAAACAAAGGCACACAGATATGGTCAATTACTTTACAAACATGGTACCAACATAATTCACTGGAGAAAGAATAGGCTTGTTGTTGTTTTTTATTTTAAAACAAATAGTGTGAGAACAATTGGATGTCCACATGTAAAACAAGGAACCTCACTCCTTAGCTCTTTCCATTAAAAATTAACCCTAAATGAATCATAGATCTTTGGTGTTTTTGTTTGTGTGTGTGTGTGTGTGTGTGTGTGTGTGTTTGAGATGGAGTCTCACTCTGTCGCCCAGGCTGGAGTGCAGTGGCGCGATCTTGGCTCACTGCAAGCTCCGCCTCCCGGGTTTATGCCATTCTCCTGCCTCAGCCTCCCGAGTAGCTGGGACTACAGGCACCCACCACCACACCTGGCTAATTTTTCGTGTTTTTTTGTATTTTTAGTAGAGATGGGGTTTCAGCGTGTTAGCCAGGACGGTCTCAATCTCCTGACTTCGTGATCCACCCGCCTCAGCCTCCCAAAGTGCTAGGATTACAGGCGTGAGCCACCGCGCCTGGCCAGGTCTTTTTTTTTTTTTTGAGAATAGTCTCGCTCTGTCACTCAGGCTGGAGTGCGGTGGCGTGATCTCGGCTCACTGCAAATTCCACCTCCCAGGTTCAAGTAATTCTACTGCCTCAGGCTCCCGAGTAGCTGGGATTACAGATGTGCGCCACAACACCGGCTAATTTTTGTATTTTTTAGTAGAGACGGGGTTTCACCATGTTGGCCAGGCTGGTCTCAAACTCCTGACCTCAGGTGATCCACTCGCCTCGGCCTCCCAAAGTGTTGGGATTACAGGCGTGAGCCACCACACCCAACAGAAATGGATCTCAGATCTAAACATAAAAGTTACAATTACCATATTTTTGGAAGAGAACATAGAAAATCTTTATCACTATGGGTTAGACAAAGATTTCTTAAATAGGGCACAAAAAGCACAAACCATTAAAACAACTTAAAACCAAAAAGTCTGCCCATTGAAAGATATAACTAATAAAAAGGCAAACCACAGATTGAGAGAAAATATTTGCAATACAAGTATCTGACAAAGGCTTTGAGTCGAGAATATGTAAAGAACACTTACAACTCACACACAAGAAGACAACCAATTAAAAAGTGATCAAAGGATCTGAACAGACACTTCACAAAAGAATATACACAAATAGCTAATAAGCACATGAAAAGATGCTCAACTAAAACTGCACGGATACAGCACTACCACATTTCCACTAGAATAGCTACAATTAAAAAGACTGACAACAGCAAGTGTTGGCACGGATGTAAACCAACTGCAACCCTCATACGTTAGCAGTGGGAACGTAAAATGATACAACCACTTTGGAAAGCAGTTTGCCAGATTTTCAATCAAGTTAAACATCTACTTACCATGAAACCCTGTAATTCCACCTATGGGTAATTACGCAGGAGAAATAAAAACATATGTCCACGCTAAGATTTGCCCACGAATGCTCACAGCATTTCTTATATCATTTTTTATTGTGGTAAAATACTCGTAAGATAAAATTTACCATTGTAAAGCGTATAATCCAGTGGCATTTAGTACATTCGCAATGTTACGTAACCATCACCACTATCTAGTTCCAGGACCTCAAAAGGAACCCCAATGCATATTAAGTGTCCACTTCCTATTTCCCCACCTCCCAGCCCCTGGCAATCGCTAATGTGTTTTCCGTCTGGAAAGATCTGCCCATTCTGAACATTTCATATCAATGGAATAATACAATATGCAGCTACTAATCTGTGCCTGGCTACCTTCAATTAGAATAATGTTTTTGAGGTTAATTCACATTGTAGCAGTACCAGTGCTTCATTCCTTTTTATGGCTGAATCACGGGCCATGTATGAATATACCACATTTAGCTTACCCATTCATCCACTGCTGGACATTCGGGTTTCCGTTCTTTGGTTACTGGAATAGTGCCACTATGAACAGCCACATACAAGTTTTTGTGTGAGTCCCTGCTTTTAGTTCCTTTAGGTACACACCTAGGAGCAGGAGTGCTAGGTCATATGGTAATTCTGTATTTAACTTTTTGAGGAATCTCCAAACTTTTTTCCAAAACAGCTACACCATTTTACATTTTTATCCGGAGTGTATGAGGGTTGTAATTTCTCCATAACTTCACCTACGCTTGTTATTTCCCTCCCCACTTTTTTTTTTTTAATTAAATCTAGTAGGGTGTGAGGTGGTATCTCACTGTGGCTTTGATTCACATTTCCCTAACAACTAATGATGTTAAGCACCTTCTCACATGTTTATTGGCCGTTTGTATATATCACCTGTGCTGACACATTTACCCATGTTTTAACTGGCTGTCTTTGTTGTTGAGCTGTAGCTCGCAGCACTTTGATTCACAATAACCCAGAAGAGGAAACAATTCAAATGTCCACCAACTATTCAGCAATAAAAAGATATGAAGTGCTGGTATGCACAGCAACATGTAAGAATCTCAAAAACATTATGCAGAGTGAAAGGAGCTAGACACAAAGAGTATGCAGATGGTCCCCCATTTACAATGGTTTCATTTATGATTTTTCGACTTTACAATGGTGTGAAAGACATTCGAATCCAGTAGAAATGGTACTGCAAGTATCCACACAACCATTCCGCTTTTCACTGTCAGTGCAGCATTCAATAGATTATATTCAACACTTTATTATAAAAAAGGCTTTGTGTTAGATGACTCTACCCAACCGTAGGCTAATAGAAGTGCTCTGTGCACACTGAAGGTGGGCTAGCCTAAGGTACGCTGTTGGGTGGGTCAGGTGTATCAAACACATTTTTGACTTAGGATATCTTCAACTTAATGATGGGTTTATGATTAGGATGTAATCCCATCACAAGTCTAGGAACAACTGTCAAATATATGCTCCCACTTTGAAAGTACTGAAGAAATAAATCCAATCTATAATAATCTAATCTATGCAGATCTGTAATTGCTGGGAAGAGAGGGCTGAGTGAAAAGAGGCAACAGGGGAATTTAGGGGGATTCTTAGGGCCATATAGTCTCTGTGGCAACTGCTCACCTCTGCTGCAATAGCAAAAAAGCAGCCATAGACGATTCTGAAATAAATTGGCTCAGCGCCCTTGACCTGCAGGCCTAAGCTTACCAAATCCTGGTCTATATCCTGATTACGGTGTCAGTCACATTGCCAAATACATGTGTCAAAACTCAGTTAACTGTGCATCTGAAGTGAATATGTTTTGTCATAATTCATGTTAATAAAACTGAGTAAGACAACATTGCCTCTAGTGGGACTCCATGTGGAAAGCACCCCGAGTCTAAGGTGCATCCAACCTGGGGACCACTACTTTCTCCCCACAGGCCTGTCCCACCCACTCCCAAGTGCAGGCCTTCGTCTTAGGGCAGCAGTTCAAAAGCCTCTGGGGAGCCTGTTAAAACAGACGGCTGAGGCTGGCCACTGTGGCTCACGCCTGTAATCCCAGCACTTTGGGAGGCCGAGGAGGGTGGATCACCTGAGCTCAGGAGATCGAGCCATCCTGGCCAACATGGTGAAACGCCGTCTCTACTAAAATACAAAAAATTAGCCGGGGGTGGTGGTGTGTGCCTGTAGTCCCAGCTACTCAGTAGGCTGAGGCAGGGGAATGGCTTGAACCCAGGAGGCAGAGGTTGCAGTGAGCCGAGATCACACCACTGCACTCTAGCCTGGCGACAGAGCAAGACTCTGTCTCAAAAACCAAAAACAAAAAAAAAACAGATGGCCGGTCCCACCCCACAGTTCCAGATGCAAGGGAGACTCTGCACTTCCCAGGGGTGCAGTGCTGCTGGTGCAGGGACCACTCTCAGGGAAGCACTCTCCCATTCCTCCAGCGCTCAGTCCACGTGGAACTGAGAGTCCGTGTTGCGGGCAAAATGCAGGCCATCCCTGCTGGGCCTGGAGACAATGCCAGCACTCACTAAGGTGATGAGGAAAATGCTCACAGTCCACCAGTGACGGGACAGCCCCATGCATCTGTGGGCCCCGGGCCAAGAGGAGGCACGACACACACCAAGAGTCAACAGCAGCTCGTGGAGACCCTCCACGGACGGGGCAGCCCCAGACAGCCTCTGTCCCTCCTGCCCACCTCACAGCTTCCTCCTGCTCTGCTCCATCCTTCCCTTCAGGATGCAAACCTTCCAAGCGGGCCTCCCTCAGCCCTATCTGCCCATGATCCCTCTCTACTTCCCCACTCCCCTTCACGGCAGCAAAATTCTTGAAAAAGCTAAGGGCCCTGCTGTCCCAAATTCCCCTCCTTCCTTCTCTCAAGAAACTCACCCCATACTTCAGCCCATCATCCCAGACCATGTGGATAAACCCCAGGTTGTCCTTGGTTCTCACCTTCATGGCCTCCACTGTCACCCTCCCTCTCTCGCAAGCTGCATGTGGCCTCCAGGACGCCCTCGGACCCCTCTGGTTTTCCCCTACCTTGCTGGCCACACCTTCTTGGTTTCTTGTCCCAGGCTCAGTCCTTGGACCTCTTCTCCATCTACCTTGACTCCCTAGTGGTCTCATCCAAACTCCGTTTCAAAATGTCATCTCTATAGCTATAATATATTGCCAAGATTAGGGTCCCAGTTCAGAGCACTCCCCCAAACTCCAGACCCCTTCCTCCACCTTCCTCCTCCCCACCTCCACTGGGACACTTCAGTAGGGCTCCCACCTGTACTTTCTTGAGAGCCACATCATCCCTCTGAATCCTCACAACTGCTCCCCTACAGACCCGAGCCTCAGAGCGATGGCAACTCTACCCTTCCAACACCCCATCCAAGACTCCTGGGCCATCCTGGACCCCTCTCTTGCTGCAACAGCCCTCATGGGATCCATCACAGTCCTATTGGCTCCGTCTTCGCAGAACACCTGGAATCAGCCTGCCTCCCACCTGAGGAGGCCGCCCAAGCTCCTGCAAGGCCGGCCCCTCACTGCCCTCCTGCCATTGCTCATGTGTGCCTAAGTGTCCCCTCACCACTCCTCACCTCCCCTACATCTAGGGCTCAGCAGGGCACAGGGCCACCTGATTTTAAATCACAACCACCCTCTCAACAAACCACTGGCCCCTCAAGCGGCTGGACCTGGAACTATCTATCTCCCCTCTCATTAGCCTCCCATCTCCCTCCACTTGACCATATCCCCCGGCACCCCCAGCCATCACTGACATTCAATACATGTTTTCTGGGGAAGCAGTGAAACTTCATCACATGGACAAGTGCAAGAGTTGGGAGGGCCCTGAAAGGTAAGCAGTTTCTTCACGTCGAGAACCCAAGACACAGGAGCGTCACCCACCAGGGCCCAAAGGGGCCAGCACTGTGACCCGCCCAGATGGCTCAGCTCCTCGTGGGCCCTCAGAAGGAGGGGGCTATACAGGAAAAGAGTGATCCAGATGGGGGAAAAGAACGTACATCCACCCACTGGGTGGTTCTGTGCAGGCGTGAAGGCAGGCGGCTCCTGGAAGCACAACAATGAATGTGTGCCAAGACCCTCAGCCCTCAAAGATGGCCCAGGGCTCAGAGCCCCGCCACAGCTCTGCTGCAGCACCCGGCTGTGCCCTCACAGCACATGGGACACACCAGTCAGGAGCAACAACAAACAAAAGCTCCCAAACTCACAGTGAGAACCAAGTGGGCCAACTGCAGGCCTAACGGGAAATTTTCTGTCCTTCCAAACAAAATCAAAACACACACACAAATCAGAGGGCCCAGCAAACACCCAAATTCTACATCAAGGCAAATTAGGTTCTGGCTGCTCAAGCAACTCTAATTTCTTGCAACAGATCAGGAAAACACAAAAACTGTTACAATTCTAAGCAATTTCTACTTTTTACTTTGTAGACTTCCATGCAGCATCACCACTTACATTTCTGCTATAGCTTTAGGTTACTTAACATATTCTCTACTAAATGGAAAGAGAAAACAAAGGCATCACGGAAAATGCTGGAACAAGCCCCAGGTCCAGGTTAGCCAGCCGGCAATGGGGACCCCCCTGGCACAGGCTCCAGACCAGACTCGGCCTTCATTTCTGTACCGAGTGTAAGGATGACCCTTCTGTGGCTGGACTGTACTATGATTTAATTGTCAGGGTCTTCATCTCGTCTCCCCTAATGCTGATAGTAGCGTATTGATTTCTATCTTTCATAGCCCACAAAGCACATATTCAGAGGGTCAATAACTATTGATTCATTGATTGCCTCATGGAAGCCAATGTATCTGTTATTAAGATGTGTAGAAACATGAACTTCCACAAATTAACTTCTATTTAAAATGCCGGAGGAAAGTATATGACCTAATGAAGACCACTTTTTAAAAATTCATTTTGTAATTATAAAAATAATTCTTTGTAACAGAAACAAACCACACATAAGTACAAAAAGAAGACAAAGTACAGGTTCCCTCTTCCTCTTCCCTCTCCTCCCCCAACACACACTCACTCACATTCACATACGCTCCACCCTTTGCTAACTGTGAAGTGCTGCTTCCACTTGGGGCTGTGTCCCTAGAGCCTGGGGCAGTGCCTGGCACCAGGCCACACACACCCCATAATGATCTGCTGAATGCCAGGTGTGTGTCCTTCCAGATGGGCTTCCGTGCTGAGTGCCTGCACTTGTGCATGGAGAGGGTACATTCTCTATACTCTACACTAAGGAGTGACGTTTCTACTTAATATATTGGCACATCTTTTAAAGTAAACCTTTGAATGATGCCATCATGAAGTAAAGAATCCAATGGCATGTTTTACAGGGAGGAATTGAAGATCTCCGATTATTATTAATTTTTTATGATGGAGAAATTTCAAAGTGCACGGAAGTAGCCAGAACAGAACCAAGAACCCAGGCACTCTCATCCAGACCCCAAACTGTCCACTCAGACCATCTTGCCCCTCCTCATCCCCGCTGCTTCCCCACCTCACACTAATCTGAAGCAGATCCCAAACACCATTTCATCTATGAACACCCAGTATCTATCGCTAAAGGATGAAGATTATTCTAACATAACCACAATGCAGTGACTAAGGAATTCCTTAAAATCATCATTCACTCCACAAACGTCCATGAGACACATCAATAGCCTAATTTTCGAAGGAGTGATTCTTGGATCAAATGCCGATCCAAGTGACAGCTCTGGATCAGGCTTTGATCGAAGCCAGAAATCCTGGGATGCCACTTAGACGTGACCCAGGGCAGGGACGCAGTCATTGCTTTCATGGGCAGCTTCTGGACCAAATAACAGGACCCTGCCTACCCCCCACTGAGGCTTGCACAGGTGCTGTGGGAAGGTGGCTGTGAGGTTCTGCACCCTCAGACTGTTGTTGATGCCCCAGGGGTAGCAGCAAGGCAGTGGAAAGCTGGGGCCCCTGCTGCGACACCCCCAGGTAAAGGCAAATTCGCTCAGGGAGGGTCACAGAAGCTGGAAAGTGAGCCACAAGCAGCAAAGCAATTTGCTTATCCTAAGGATCACCTTAATTAGCGTGCCGAAAACACCACCCGGCTTCCAGGGAAGGCCCTGGCACACCCTCTCCACCTGACTGAATCAGCAGCTATCTCCTCCTAATAAATCTCTGCTTTCCCATGTCATCTCCCAACAGCAAAGTCCCCAGCAAACCTCTCCCTGTCGTGTGCAGGGGAGCCTGCTCCTCCCTTGCTCTACAAGCTCAGCTCTTGAGTGACACCCTGAGACGTCCAGGACAGCCCCGGACCCTGAATGGCAATAGTGATGGGGATGAAGATGCAATAGGCATGGCTGAGGAGCTGCACCTGCCAAGCCCAGGGCGGACCCTGGCCCAGGGAAGAGAGGACCCATCCCAGGTGCCTCTGCCACCTCCCTTCTCACCTTCCAGTCTTCTTCCTGGAATTGTCCAAGTTCAAAGAAGAAATAACTGCCCTGGTTGGGAACAGCAGGCAGCAGCCTTTCTCTCAGCAACTAAGCTCAATAGTCAGCCCATGGCACGTTTATTCCTATATTTCCACATGGCAAGTTTCACCCCCATGGGTCCTAGCTCCAACCCCAGAGCTCTGGCTCCAGGGGATTAGGAGGAGAATCTGCAACCAACCTCCTGGACCCGCCCATCCCTCTCTCCCCACCAGAAATGGAACCAAGAGAGGCAGAAGCCTGAACAGGCTCAATCCAGAAGCACAGACGATAGAGAAAATCATTGATCTTTGCAATGCATTATTGATTTTGCTGTTGTGCTGGCAGCCGCGGATGTTCCCTCTCTCCTCAGTCAAAGCCGGCCATTAGCGCGCACTCCCAAGCTTTGGCCTGGACGCACCCGCTTGGTGTGGGAAAAGTGGCTCTAGATAACACCTGCCTCCAGTGGTCCACATGGAAAGGACTGTCCACAAGTGGATGATGTCACCAAGGACATCTCCCTGGCCCCAGACCCACTGGACAGCTAGTGCAACATGGTCGCTGGTCTTGCACTCCAAATGCTGAGTGCCCAGGACCCCCGGCTCTCAGAGAGGGTCTGTGCAAGGCTGCATTTTCAGCAGACTCTGGGTGTGCTTGTCAGGAGCCGGGCCCCCTCCCATGGAGTGCCTCCCTTGTGCTGTGCTACAAGACCCTGGGCTAGCACGGCAGCTGGGGCTCGGCTTCCCCACGGTGGCCTTTGCCCGTCTGCACTCTGACATACAGCCACTGAGCTCCTCCATCCACCAACTCCTGAGCAGCCCACCCTCCTGGGACCCCAGGGCTGCTCCTGGCACCAGTGATGTGTTTTTATTTTTGTTTGAGTTGCTGAGTGTACCATGTACACTTTTCTCAGTCTGAAGGTCTGGCCTTCTGGGGGGACAGTCTTTGCCCACAGAAACAGGCCAGTGCATCCCTCATCCTCCCACCCCAGCCTCCCTGGAGGGTATGCTGAGCCCGCCTGCTTTCTTCTTCTGGCTGACAACTACCAAGACATGATATACACAGACACCAACTGTCAAAACGACAATCAGGGCATTATCATCTCTACCAGAATCCTGCCCCTGCACTGGCCAGAGCTGCCTGTTTCTGGGACACAGTAAACATTACCAAATAACCTCGCCTGGGCAGCCAGCAGGCAGGCCCCAGGCCTAGGACACGTATGAGGTGACAGGCCACTGGTGTCAGTTCACCCCCAGGAAAGGAAACTTCCGTTCAGTGGCGCCTGGTGGATTTGAAAAGACTCAGAGCAGCAGGGTGAGATGCTTGGCCCCAGGCCCCACGTCCAGCTTGGCCTTCGGGGGCCTGGCCACCCACGAGCCTGGGATGTGCTCAACACAGAGTGAGGTTTTCCAAACAAAAGCAAAGCAACTTCATGTGGCAAACGTTCCGGAAAGCAGGACACAGCCCTCAATACCAGGCCTCTTTTGACGCAAACTGCCCACCTACAGACTCCCATTCACCCACGCCCGCACCTATCCCCCAAAATACGAAGCCAGATAAATAAAGAGGACAACCACGAGCTCAATTCTCCTTTACATGTTTTTACTGGCATAACCCCAGTAGAGCCAGCCCCTTGCAGCTCACCAGGCGGCTGCAACAGGTGCAGCCCAAGCTAAGGCTTGTGGTTCTCCTGGGTTGTTCTACAATAATGCAGCCAAAACCCTAAAGGAAACCGAGGCCTGCAGCTGCAGCACTCACCGCCAAGGCGGCGACCTGACCACTGCGGCCCAACCTGCCCCACCTGTCTGAGTGCGCGGCGCCGGGTCCAGTGCACAGGGGCCGCGGCCTCCGCAACCAAAATAGAAGCCCGCGGGGGCCCGGCCGGAGCCCGGGCTGGCCGGAGCGAGGCCTGACCTGGCGGGGCCAGACCGGGCGGGCCGGGGCGCGACGGGGCCTGACCGAGCGCGCCGCCCCCTCCCTGGCCGGGGTCTGCAGCGCGCCCCCGCTCCCCCGCGCCCAGGGGAGCCACCTGCGCGCAGGGACTGGGGAGCCAACCGGGAAGGGGAGAAGGCCGGGAAGGGATCGCAGAGGGGTTCAGGGGGTCGGAGGGGTTCAGGGAGGGGTCCGGGTAGGTGTCTCCGGGAGGCGTCCCGGGAGGGGCCCCAGGGGGATCCAGGAAGGAGTCCAGGGGTCCGGGGGATTTTAGAAGGGGGCTCCTGCAGGGGTTTGAGGAGGGCCCCGAGGGTCCGGGGAGGAGCCTAGAGGTGTGGAGCAGGGGCTCCGCGGAGGGTCCAGGCCGCCCCCAGCGCACCTGCCCAGCCTCGCGCGCCCTCCCTCCCGCGCCAGCCCAGCCGCTTACCTGGAGCGCGCCTCCTGCTCTCGGCGGCTCCCAGCCGGGTGAGTTCGGGCGCCAGGAATGGCGGCGGCGGCGGCGGGAGGCGGCCGGGCCAGGGAAGGGGCGGCGGGGAGGCCCGGCGGCGGCGACTGGGATGCTGCGGCGCGCTAGGGCGCGGAGGCCGGCGCCGGGACGGAGGGCGCGGGGCGGGCGCGCAGGCCCCTCCTCCGCTCCCCCTCCCTTCCCGCCTCCTCCCCTTTCCCTTCCCCTCCCCCTTCTTCTCGTCCCTCCCCTGGCCCCGCCCCTTTCTTCCTCCTCCCTCCTCCTCGCCCCTGTTCACCTCCCTCCTTCCCCTCCCCCAACCTCTCTTTTCCTCTCTTCTCTTTTTCCTCGTCTTTCTTCACCTTCGTAACACTCTTCCACCTCTCTCCCCTTCTTCCCACTTTTGCTATCCACTCCTTCCTCCTCACCTCCCATCTCTCTTGCCTCCCCGCCAGGCCCAGAGGGTTATCCCTCAGCCCTGGCTTGGTCTGTGCTGAGTCAAGCACCCTCCCAGAACCAAGAGGTGCCCTGTCACCCTCTTCCTCACCAGCTGTTAATAGACAAGCTTGCCCCTTCTGCGGTCCTGGATGAACCCCACCCTTTCCAGGCCTCCCCCAAATCCCCCAGGTTTTTTTCACCCCCAGACCCTGAGCCAGCTCTTCTGAGAACCTGACCTGCAGTGTGGGTGTGGCACGTGGCACCCAGAACACTTGGCTGCTGACTTTGGGCAAGAATATTTCACACCAGACTGCTCCCATTCCCCAGGAGGAGGGGCTGGCACCACCTGGAGTCTTGGTTTCCCTGAACCCCCATGCTAGCCTTTTGCTAAACGTTCGTTCTCCACTCTAGATGGCAAATGGTCCTCCTGTGAGGTTGCTGGTGAGGCGTGTTTGTGACTAGCCCATGGGTTTGGGGATCTGGGGGCCCTCAGAGATGGTGCTCCTCCATCCAGACCTCCTTCCTCTGCCCCCAGGAGAGGTGACAGGGCTGGCACAGTGACTGGCCAGGCCGGCAGGCCTATTGCGGAACACAGTCCTGAGAAGGGGACTCCGTTCCTAATGGAACCGGCTAGGATTTCCCCTAAATGTGAGGGGTTGGGGAGCCCCTTTCCAGGCAGGTGATACCTCCCTGGACTACAGACTGCTGTTGAGGGCCAGGGGTCGTGAAGCTGTTTTCCTGCTGAGCACTGCTCTGAGAGCCAGAGTTTACAAATGAAGCCCGTCCCAGGCCCAACAGTCACAGAGTTAAAGACCCAACAGTCACAGAGTTCCCTTCAGGGGCCTCCTGTGGTTCCTGTGGTTCAGTGCCGGAGCTCTGACAACAGGGCTTGGGCCCAGCAAAGACTAAGACGGCAAAGCTGGTGTCAAGCAGGGTGGGGTGCAGCATGCACCCCCTCCTCCCTCTACCACGTGGCAGCCACCACCCTCCGCTGAAGAGTCAGGGCCTGGAATCTGATAGACTCCGTTGACTCACAGCTCTGCAGTTTCCAAGGTAACCTCAGGCCTCAGCCCTCTGTACCCCACAACGGTCAGTGTGGTCATCCTGGAGGGTTTGGGGAGCACGGAGAGAGAATGGCAGGTAAAGCCCACTGCACTGTGTGCTCAGGTTCAGTGCTGGTGACTATTACAGGAAAAAACTAGAGGAGAAGTCTTTTCCAAGCTCTTTTCCAATTGTATGGGTCCACGAATCCATGTTCCATATCCCATTTGGATGGAAACATAACGGAAATGGATTAGGACAGAACTGGTTTAACAGCATTCTATGCCCAAGGAGGGATGCACGCTTAGGATCTACACATGCAAGCATTGCACAGATCAGGGGGTGGGGGACTCTGTTTTATTCCTCACTAGTCAGACACACCTAGAATACCGTGCCCTTGCCTGGTGTCTAAGGCAGCCAGCAGTATCCCATGGGAGGGGAGTTGACGCACTGGGAGTCTTCAGCCTAGAAAATCAATGTGTGGAGTGCAAGACAGCAGAACCCCAATATTTGCAAAACTGTCCAGGGAAGAAGGATTACTCTGTGGTGTGATGAAGGGCAGAATGAGGACAGATGGGTGGAAATTAGATGAGAAAGTGGATTTCTGCCCATTGTGGGCCCTTTCTGACAGACCTCACTGCGGAGGAGCCGGCTGCCCCCACAGGAGCGTGCCCTTCAGGGCCAGCGTCTAGACAGGCCTGGGGCCACCTTGGGAACACACTGCAGGGAGGGGACCGGCAGCAGAGGGGTGTACTTCTCAGCAACTGCTGAATCCTCTCCTGGCTTTTAGACCCACATGCTCAGAATCTGATAGAGGGCAGCCCAGGGCAAAGAAGAGACTTTGCATGGCTGTCCTGGGACCCACATTTCTGGCTTCATGACCTTCCAGAATCCTGTCCTCTCTAGCCTGTTTCCTAATGCATACAGAAGGACGTGAGAGAATTCAATAAAAACTCCGAAAAGCTTTCTACAATGCCCAGGCGGCAAAAGCAAGGGCTTCTTTGCACAGTGCTTATATAAAATTACCCTCAAACATGTTTATTGCATTCATGAAGGAGACAGGACTCTTGGTTGTAAGTGACAGAACTTCAGCTCGTACTATTGGCTCACTTGCATCTAAAGATGCTCCGGGTACCATTAGAACCGGGACTTGGATGCCATTATGAGGTCTTCCTCTTCCCTCCTCTCTGACCCTCTTCCCTGTTCCCTTCTCTCAGCATGATTGCCCATGTCTCCCAAAGTGACCACGCTTGCCTTTTTGTTCTTGTTTTACACTTTGTCATGGAACATTTCAAACATAGACATAAAAGTAGCAGGCCAGGCGCGGTGGCTCACGCCTGTAATCCCAGCACTTTGGGAGGCCGAGGCAGGCGGATCACCTGAGGTCAGGAGTTCGAGACCAGCCTCGCCAACATGGCAAAACCCCGTTTCTACTAAAAATACAAAAATTAGCTGGGCGTGGTGGCACACACCTGTAATCCCAGCTACTCAGGAGGCTGAGGCAGGAGAATCACTTGAACCCAGGAGGCAGAGGTTGCAGTGAGCCAAGATCATACCACTGCACTCCAGCTTGGGCGACAAAGCAAAACTCAGTCTCAAAAAATAAAAATAAAAGTAGCTAAATGAACTCCAATCTTGCCTTACCTCTGACCCCCTTACTTTCCCCCTCCAATATTAATTTAAACCATATCACAGATCATATTAACCAATGTATTTTCTAGTTTCCCCAGAAATGCTGAGTGTTTGGATACTGAGACCATGCTTTGGAAAGTTTCTCTGCATTTCTCAGCCAGAATGTTGACACCATCTATATGCAGATGAGCATGGTAACTGGATTGATAATAGTTAAGTCCCATATGAGAAAAAAACTCAAGTATGGTAGCACAAATAATACTCAGCTTCCAACACGGCCCAGGTGGATATAAGGAGAGAGGCTCCGCTGCTTCCACTTTGCAGTGCAGGAGGGAACAGACACGTACTGGGCTGGGAGCCGTTTCCAGATTGCCCAGTGCGAAGCCTTACGCAGTGAAGGAAGTGTCTTCAGAAAGAGCCGGCCTGACACCTCTCACCTGTGGTGGCAGGTGGAGTGTCCAGGCTAAGCTTAGAGAGAGAGTCAGCACAGCAAGTGGAGGAACGGGGTCCTCTGAGGGGCTGTGAAAGATTGGGTCTGGGGCCTGCCAGAAAAGTCTGGGGAGATGTCCTTTGAATGTGACCACACTCTGCAGAGACATGGGTGAGCCACACCTCCACTGTTACCATGCAGTGGCTGCTGAGACCATGCTGTGACTCCTACTCCTATCTCTGTCCCTCCCCCCACCCCAGAAAAGGCTGGTGAGAGTGTGGCCTTCCTGGCCAGCCTCTCCAAAATAAAGAGTCCGCACCGGTCTCTGTCAGGCACCCTGATTGTTAGAACAGGTTAATGAAAGAAGCCGAAAGGGATTTTGAAGGCTCTGAGACCCCTAGGCTCCTCCAGCACCCTCCTATGTCTTTATTACCACTGTGACCCCCACAGGACCCACAGAGCTCTTTTTGTTAAAGCCACACTTGGAAATGTGGGGTCACATCGGCAGAAGCATAGAAATGAAGGCCATGCTGAGAGGCTGTCATTGCTCTGTGCTTCTGCACCGTGTTCAGCTGTCAAACCACTGAGTGCTAGATAAATCTGGTGAAAGGGTGTAATCCACCCTTGGTGCATACACTCATGGCAGCACTTCCCACATCACTGAACATGCAGCATAGGTTACTAAGCCATCCTTCATCATACTGGGGAGTGTATAGGACGCTAGTGTGCGCCCCAGCTAACTATAGATCTAATCAATGCTGGTGTCTGCCAGATGAACTTGCCCCAGCAATGCCTTTCTGACCTTTACAGTGACTACTGTCACCAAATGCCAGACCACGGACCTCCCCGCATCCCTGGCTGGATGGCAGACACCCACTTATGTGTCAAGGCTCCGCCCAGCATCATTTCCTCCTACACAAACCCACACACCCTGGGCAGAGCTAATATCCCCCACCCTGCACTGCAGCTATAATGTCACCTTACACATCCCTTCCATGGTGCCTGCACCAGCTTCCATTGTAATTGTTTGTTGATAGTCTTCTTTCTTCTCCGGTCTACATTTTGAACTTACACAGAGTGGTGAAGTCTATAGAACTTCTTTCAGAGTAATGTGTTTAAATGCGTAAAGTCAAGTACAGGATTCAAAAGGAAACGAATTATACCAAAATACAGCTACCAAAATACTTTAAAATGTGATCTACTTGCTTCTTTTTTAATAACATGCTCTAGCAGCAGATCTGATTGCTGTAGTTTCCAAGTCATGATAAGTCAGCCGATATTTTAAGGTCTGTGACAAGCATGGTGTGATGTGAGAATCGCTGTGATTTCTGCTGGGGAGAAGTCCACACATACTGCTGATGTGGCTGTGTTTGTTGCCTGCATGTACACCCAAAGGAAATGCTTCCTTTCAGTTAGAGGTTAGTAGGGAAAAAAAAGTAATTCTTTTCTTATCATCCGTTCCATCTGGGTGGACCCTTCAAAGTTGATCAGACTAAGAATTACTATTTTAAAGGAAAGATGCTTGTATCTCCAGCATCTTGCATAGTGCTTTATAAAATTGCCATCAAACATGTTTATGGTATTGATGAAGGAGACAGGACTCTTGGTTGTAAATGACAGAAATTCAGCTCATACTATTGGCTCACTTGCATCTAAAGGTGCTCCAGGTACAGTTAGATCCAGGGACTCGGATGCCATTATTAAATCTCTCTCTTCCCTCATCTTTCTGACTCTTTCCTTCTTTCTCTCTGATTGGCCCTAGCTCTGTTTGGGTGTTGGTTTTATCCTCTCCTGTCACAAGGCTCCTGGCCACCAAACTCTAAAATGATGACAAAGACTCTTTCTCTTTATGTTGCAAATCTCATGGAAGGACTTTGATTGGTTCTGTTGGCTCTCATGTCAATCCCATTTACCCAGTATTCCAGACAAGGATGAGAAACCACAACCAGTCAGCCCTGGGCCACATGCATATGCCTGCAGCAGATACAGTTCACAGTCTCACAGAACTGCAGGGCACAGATGACTGCTAAGCAAATAGGAACAACATGTGCCCAGGTGTGTTCAAGCCAGAAGGCAAATGAGCAATCACAGAGTGTTTATTTGGATGCACGATTCCCTGCTATGATAAAAATTCAGTAGTTTGGCCAAGACAGAAGTTTATTCATTTCTTGTATAACATTTTCAGAGATAGACATGTGGACCAGGACTGGTGGGGAGCTTTGCTGTCTCCCATTTGGATGTTACCATCCATCTAGCTGGAAAGAGGAAGAGTATGATCAATAGATTTCATAGGCCAAGACGAGTGTGATCAACAGATTTCAGTGCAATACCAGGAAGTAGCACACATCATTTCTGTCACATACCATTGACCAGAACTTAGTCCTGGGCCCACATGTAGATGCAAGGGGGAGTTGGAAATATAGCTGCTAGTTGAGTGACTATGTAACCAGCTAAAAGTCTATAATTAATATATTAAGGGACAGAAAAACAGATATTCATGGACAACTGGGTGAGTGCCATACTCACTGTAGTGTGATTAGTGCTATTATACATTTAAGTGGAAAATTGCTTACCTACTAGAATGTCTAAAAATGAAAACAGCAAGTGTTGGCAAGGATGTGGAGCAGCTAGAATTCTCATACACCTTCGCTGGGAGTATAAAATAGTATGGCCACTTCCATACACAATACAGAGCAGTACAACTAAAGCTAAATACTCATATGCTCTATAACCCAGCAATTCCTCTTCTGGATAGAAGGCACAAAATTAAGTGCATATGTTTACCAAAACACATATATAAGAATGCTCATGATAACTTCATTTGTTGTGACTCCAAACTAGAAACAACCCCAGTGTCTATCAGTAGTAGAAAGACAAATAGGCCAGGCACAGTGGCTCACACCTGTAATCCCAGCACTTTGGGAGTACAAGGCGGGTGGATCATGAGGTCAGGAGATCAAGACCATCCTGGCTAACACGGTGAAACCCCGTCTATACTGAAAATACAAAAATTAGCCAGGCGTGGTGGTGGGCGCCAGTAGTCCCAGCTACTCTGGAGGCTGAGGCAGGAGAATGGCGTGAACCCGGGAGGCGGAGCTTGCAGTGAGCAGAGATCGCGCCACTGCACTCCCGCCTGGGCAACAGAGCCAGACTCCGT
Organism: Theropithecus gelada; assembly: GCF_003255815.1. Lineage (NCBI taxonomy): Eukaryota > Metazoa > Chordata > Mammalia > Primates > Cercopithecidae > Theropithecus > Theropithecus gelada. Next base: position 102,631,783 of record NC_037683.1, read on the forward strand.
CTCAAAAAAAAAAAAAAAGACAAAATAAATGGTGGTATAGTCACCCTATGGAATACTGCAAAGTAATGAAAAAGGGAAAGAACTCTATGTAGCAAAATGGGTGAGTATCTTAGACATAATTCTGAAAGAAGTCAGACGTACACAAAAAAGCCCCTACTATACAATTCTGCCCATAAGAAGTTCTAGAGCAGGCAAACATAATAAAGGGATCAATGTCGGAATAGCAGTTACTCTCAGTTAGGTTCTGAATTAGAGAAGGCACAGTGGGAGGCTGAAAGTGTTGAGTATATGGACCTGGATGATGGTTACCTGAGTGTATACATATGTCAAAATTCACTGAGCTCTGCACTTTAATGTTTAGAATTTATCCTCAATAGAAAATTTGAAAATGCAAAGAAGTAAAGGGAAATATCTGTAATTAAAAATGCTGGTGTGTTCAGCTTTCAATAGGGCCCCTGCTCTGGCTTGGGAGAGCCACCCCCCACCCTGCTCTCTACATTGTATATCAAACAAAAAAAGTCCTGGTGGAGCATTCCTGATGAGCAGATGCTGCCTGCAGGCTGAGTTCTGTCCTTGGCAACACCAGAGCTTGAGTTTCCCATAGAAAGATGCAGGGCAGGCCATGCTGTCCCCATTTTACAGAGGAGGAAACAGGGCAGGTCAGTAAAGTTTATTCTTCACTGGCTGTGCCCTTTCTGGACACGATATTTACCTCGTGTTTGGACTTCCCAATAGAGTCTCTACACACATTTTAATGTGTGCTACAACTTCCAACAGGCAGTAAGAGGCCACCACCAATGCTGTGCGCAGACCACACAGGGATGCTGAGCAGGCGCAGGAGTAGCCCCTGCCCCAGGAACTGCAGGCCGGCCCCTCAAAACGGAAAGGGCACCTCACGCCTGCCTCCCACCCAGTTATTTGTTGTCAGGAAAGGTGCTGTGAACCTGGGCATGGGGGAACTCAATGGTTCTGATTCCCTTTTGATTATTCGGGAATTTGGAGTGTACAAAGAATTGGATTTTTCAAAGAGAAACATTGAGAGCCTCATTGCTATTCTTATGACCCCATGGTTTTCTCCTTTCTCTGTCTGTGACTGTCAGGTGGCTGACAGCCATCTCCTCGTGGCGCTGAGTTTTGCCTATTCTCTGTTCCACGAGCCTCTGCATCTGCCTTCTCCTTTACTCGGGACCCTTCATCCCGTTGGATTGGAGGCACTGACCGGACACAGAGTGTTCGCATGCTGTGTATTTCCCTGGCACAGAGGAGGAAATTGTAGGCTTTGAATGAAGGCACCGCCTGCCGCAAACAACAATAGCCCCACCTGGTTAGCATTCAGTTTGGAAAAGCCATTGTATGGAGTAGCCAAATGGAAAGATTCTGCTCTAAGAACTCTGGAACTTGCCAGCAGAAATTAAAAGTATGTTCCAATCAGGCCGTTGTCCAAGCATAATCAGACGCCCAGACCTGCTGCTTTCCTGACCACGCCCCCAGAGCCAGACAGCCCTCTTCAAGGCCAGCACTTCATGCCTGCCTGGGAAGCACTCAACTGTTACTTTATTCAACAGAGCCAGAATCGTTCGGGAAGAGAGTATGTTTGCAAAGATTGAGTTGTAAGCAAAATAAAGGTAGAATTTCCTACGATTGAGGCAAAATACAAGAGTAAAAATAAGATATTGGAAACATATTAGGTATTAGTGAAAACCTTAGTTTCAACAGAAAATTGATAAATGTAGACATTTATCAATTTAGGTTACGTATCAAAAGTAGCCACATAAAACAGAAGTAAACGAAAGAGAAGATGACAACTCTTCTTCCTCCCCCACTTCTGGGACAATCAGTCCTAGTGTTGGATATGCTTTATTCCAGGCCTTGTGCCCCTCAAATACATAAATATGCATGTACTGTCTTAAAAGGCCCAGTAGCAATCACTCAGTCTTTCTCTCTTTCTGTCTCTGTTATTTATTTTAAAAGTGTGCATGACTTAAATTTTGTTTTGCCATCTCAGAAATACCCTTCAGTATGCATCTATACAGCTCTACTTCATTCATTTAAACATAATTTAAAACTATTATCAAAGTAACACATGCACAAAATAAAGACAAATCCAACAGTCGAGAAGTACATTAAACATTATTTCGCACCCTATCTCCTATCCCAATCTCAAGAGAAAGCATTTTTTGATTCTGGTAATCAGCTCTGTAACTCTAAAATAAGGTACTCTGCTTCCTGATTTGTCAGCATTAGATAGTAGCTAACAACTTCTTGGTATGAGAGATGAGGATTTGGCATCCACTTGGCCCCACATCTCCTGGTCCCTTTGTGAACCCAAAATATCTGAGACAGGTCTCAGTCAATTTAGAAAGTTTATTTTGCCAGGCTGGATGTAGTGGCTCACACTTGTAATCCCAGCACTTTGGAAGGCTGGGATCACCGAGGTCAGGAGTTTGAGACCAGCCTGGCCAACACGGTGAAACCCTGTCTCTAATAAAACTACAAAAATTAGCTGGGCATGGTGGCATGTGCCTGTAGTCCCAGCTACTTGGGAGGCTGAGGCAGGAGAATGACTTGAACTCAGGAGGCGGAGGTTGCAGTGAGCTGAGATCGTGCCACTCCACTCCAGCCTAGTGACAGAGTGAGACTCTGTCTCAAACAAAAAAACAAAACAAAAAAAAAAACAAAAACAGGACGTTTATTTTGCCAAGGTTAAGGACATGCCCATGTGACACAGCCTTAGGAGGTCCTGACAACAGGTGGTTAAGCTACAGCTTGCTTTTATACATTTTAGGGAGACATAATATGTCAATCGATACATGTAAGCTGTTCATTGGTTCCATCTGGAAGGGTGGGGCAACTTGAAGTGGGAGTGGGGGCTTCCAGGTCATGGGTAGATTTAAGCATATTCCGACTGGCAATTGGATGGAAAAGTTATCAGTAGAAGGGAATGTATGGGTTAAGATAAGGCGTTGTAGAAACCAGGGTTCTTATTATGCAGATGGAGCCTCCAAGTAGCAGGCTTCAGAAAAAATAGATTGTAAATGTTTCTGAACAGACTTGAGGTCTGTGTTGATGTTAATGCTGGAGGGGTATAATGAGGCATGTCCAACCCCCGCTTCCTGTCCTAGCCTGAACCAGTCTTTCGGGTTAGATTTTAGAGTGCCCTGGCAGAGGAGGAAGTTCATTCAGGTGGTTGCAGGGGGAGGGGTTCTTCAAACTTTATTTTTGGTTTACAACTTCTAAATTCTTGAAAATACTAATATAATCATCCCTTGCTATACATGAGGGATAGGTTCCTGGACTCCTGGTTATGCCAAAATCCATGCATACTCACGTCTGGAAGTCGGCCCACAGAGCTCACATGTAGGAAAAGTCGGCCCCTCTCTACATTTGCGGTTTTGCATTCCGTGAATAGTGTATTTTCCATCTGTGTTTGGTTGAAAAAATTCTGTGTATAGGTGGGCCCATGCAGTTCAAACTCTTGTTGTTCAAGGGTCTTTTGAAGTATTACTAGGTTTCCTGTTTATCTCCTATATATTGTCAAATACTGAGCTTGAGGGTTTATTTTTTCCACTTATGGTAGGTAGTTTTAGGCAGTTTCATTTGACGCCCTGCTGTATTAGTGATCTCCAGAGAACAGAACCAATAGGTGATACGTCTCTATATCAATCTACCTACCTACCTTCCTATAGAGAGATTTATTTTAAGGGATTGACTTCAGTAGTTATGGAGGCAGAGAAGTCCCACAGCCTGCTTTCTGCAAGCTGGAGACCCAGAAAAGCAAGTGGTGTAATTCATTCGAGTCTGAATGCTTGAGAACCAGGGGACGCAATGGGGTAAATCCCAGTCCAAGGGCAAGACAAGGCCAATGCCCCAACACAAGTAGGCAGGTAGGAAGGGGACACATCGTCCCTTCATGCTCTGTTTGGTCTATTCAGGCCCTTAATGGGTTGGAGGAGGCCCAGGCACACTGGGGAGGGGAACTGCATTACTGAGTCCACCAGTTCATGATGCCAGTCTCCTCCAGAAGCACCCTCACAGACACACCCGAGAGAATGTGCAATCTGGGCACCCCAAGGCCCAGTCAAGTGGACACGTGGAGTTACCCTCACACCACGTAAGTGAGAGGAGAAACCTATCCGTGTGCATCCTGCCCTTTCTGCCACTAGTCCACCTCCCTTTTTCCTTCATCCGCCTGTTGTGGCATTCTTTTTTTACGTTTTGAATTTTCTATGTTGTACTCCATATAGGTTGATTTTAAATACAGAACAACCCCAAAGAATATTTACATGTCTATAATTTCACAACTAGCATTCCCTGCAGAATGAAAGTTGTGACTGAATCAGATCCTAGGGAAGGACATGGCATTCTGAGTCACTGACTTGGTGCCCTTTAAGGAGAACGTTCCCTGTGCCAAGGACAAGCAAACTCTGCTGTTATCATTTATCAGTTCCCCAAAATCACACCACCGCTTAGTTTGCTTCGTCATTGGGCCACAGCTTCGCTATTTTCATGTTTGTTTTTCTGAGACTTCTAATGCATTTTCCTTAGCACACACCTCCATTGTAACACTGAGGTTTCCAGCCTGTTAGGTGGATGCTGTTCATGGCTTGGAACCCCATTTCTTCTTGAAGGTGTGCTTCTCAGTGCTGACTGCCTTCCTGCTCCATTCAGACATGGAGGCAGGACCTTGAGGCCTGTTATCTTCCTGTCCACATCCCAACTTCCTCTTTTGCTTAGATGCCCTGTTCTCTAGATGTACATCTTGCCCTTCCTCGTTGACACTATCATTTTGATGGAGCACATCCCTCACTGGCCCCCAACAAGGTGCATGGTCCAAGTAGGACTCCAGGTTGGCTGCATGCAAGACATGGCTTCCCTCTCTGACAATGCTACTGTTGAGAGACTCATGACCATTCTGATTCTCAGACCTTGGCTAGTGACCTGTTTTTCTCTCTGGAACTTTTGGAATCTTATCTTCATCTCTGATGTTCTAAAGTTTTGTGATATACCTTGGTGTGGGTGGTTTTTCATCCTTGTTTCCTTTCTCTAGGAAAACTTTATGGACTACTTTAATAATTTTCTTTTCTCTGATATTTTTTCTTTCTGTAGCTCCTGATATTCAGACGTTGGTCTTTGTGAATTGATGCTTTAATTTTCTTAACTTTTTTCTTAGCTGCTATCCATCTTTTGTTTTGTTTTAGACAGGGTCTCAGTCTGTTGCCCAGGCTGGAATGCAGTGGTGCAATCACGGCTCACAGCACCCTCGAACTCTCAGGCTCAAGCAATCCTCCCGCCTCAACCTCCCAAGTAGCTGGGACTACAGATGTGCATTACCTTGCCCAGCTGGTTTTTAAATTTTTTGTAGAGATGGGGTCTCGCTATGTTGCCCAGGCTGGTATCAAACTCCTGGACTCAATCCATCCTCTTGTCTTAGCTTCCCAAAGTGTTGGGATTACAGGCGTGAGCCACAGCACCTGGCCATTTTGGTCTTTTTCTTCTACTTTTAGAATCCCATCACTTTCTCTTCTAATTCTATTACCTTTTTAAATTCTGCAATCTGAATTTTAATTTCCAAGAGCTCCTTTTTATTTTAAAAAGGTTACTTTTTGGTAGTATGTTGTTTTCATTTAATGGAAACAATATCTGTTTTCACTGAGGATCTTAATTTTAATTTGGGGGAAATTTTGAATTCTCTTCCATTTCCTCTGCTTCCTTTGAGTTCCTTCTCCTGGGTGGGTCAATGCGTTCATTTCTGTCTTCTGGTGGTGAGGCTTCCCCCATGGTGATCCTGGCTACATACCCAAAAGCAAGTAGGAGCTGCTAATTAGTGATCACTCATCGAGAACTTCACTGCAGAGTGTTTGGGCAGGGACCAGATACTTCTTCGACACCTGACTTTCTGTATCAATAAACCTTTTCTACTTGGCTGTCCATTTCCCTGAGAAAGAATCCTCCACTCTCCTGTCTAGAGAGGGGTGAGGGAGGGGTGGCGATCTGCCTGGCTGCCTTGTTCTCAGGCTGAATTGAGCATGGGGCTGGAAGGTTTCCTTGTCTACCATGATAGATTTTCATTGCCAGGCCCCTGCCCTCCCCTGCCCCTGGCATCTCTGAAAACAGAAAGTAACGGCTTGTACCTAGCTGCACACAATGGGAAATGGATGAGGAAGTCCTCCTCATCTCCACCTTCAGAGACCTCCAATTCCTGAGCCTTCCCTGAGTCCTGTACAAGACTGTTTGGGTTCTCAGCTCTTGCCCTGCAGGCTCTTAGCTCTCTCTGGTCTGCTAGGTCAGAACCACGTATCCATCTGCTTTTTAGCTCCCAAAATTGTGTTGACATCTTTCAACTACTGTCATCTCTTCTCTCATTCTCTTGAGTGCTCATTCGCCTCCACACACATTTTACTAGGGAAATTTCCAAACAGAAATGGTGCAACAATTGGATGGTGAATGCCCAGATACCCACCACTAATTCCCCCATTAGCAGGTGGCTACACTTGCTTTATCTCACATCCGTGCACCTGGCGATCCACGCACCCAGCCATTAATCCATCTCATTTTAAAAAATACAGTCCGACTGCAGACATCAGGACACTTCTCCTTTAAGACTTAATACTTTAAATAGCATTGTTCTCTTTATGGCTTCAACTCCTTCCCTGATGTCTGAGGAAACTAGTTGGAATTACATGACATGCTCTTCTGTGCCTGCAGTTATCAAGAGTTTCTTCCTGGTCGGCTGTTCTGCTTCTTTGGCAAGTTCCTCTCTCTCCTTGTGAGTTTTCCCCAGTGTCCAGTAATTCTTGGTTATCTGTTGATGTTTAAGATTAAAGACCTGGGTTGGCTGATTTGGGTGACTGGGTTGGCCTATGCTATGGTCTGAAAATGTGTCCCCAAATTCGTATGTTGAAATTTTACTGCCAATATTGTGGTGTTGAGAAGTGGATCCTTTACGAGGTGATGAAGTCATGAGGACCGAGCCCGCTTAGATGGGACCAGGGCCCTTCTAAAACGGCTTGAGGGAGCGGGTTCGCCCTCTTCTATCTCTCTGCCATGTGAGGACAAGCATTCCTCCCTTTTGCCTTTGTGAGGATGCAGCAATGAGGTGCCCTCTGCAAAGCAGAGAACAACCCTCACAGATGCCCAGCCTGCCAGCACCTTGATCTGGGACTTCCCAGCCCCCAGAACTTTGAGAAATAAATTTCTATTCTTTATACATTCCCCGGTCTCAGGTGTTTTATTATGGTGGCAGGAATGGTCCAAGACAGCCTCCCTCGGCCTTTGGGCTTGTAGGTCTGCTCGCCATCGGAAACGGCTCCTACACCTAGGTTTATGAAGGCATGTGGTGCAGGTTGAGGGCTGCGGGTTGGGTGCAGGTATGGGGGTCGGGGGAGATGGCTCTTGGGCTGGGCACCGGCAAACTGTGGAATGGAGCAATTTGGTGGACTGCTATGGCGTCACCTTAGTGAAGCTCCCCCACGTTGTTCAGAGTTAGCGTGGACCATGCTTTTTGGAAGGCAGAAGGGAAACACAGAAACGTTTCTTTTATGCTTTGAAGGTGGGGCCAGGTCCACTAGATGCTGCTGCAGTTCACATGTCTTGGCTGGTGTGCTGTTGCACAGGCTGGGGTGGGCAGTGGCTGGGCCTGTGGCTGCTCCAGAAATAGCCAGATCCCTCCACCCCAAGCTTCTCCTTCCCCTGGGCCAGGTGCATAATTCACTCTGTGATAAGGATGTCCCCTTCTCCCCCAGGACACACGGATTATCATCGAGGTTGGCAGCCCAGAGCTAAGGAGCACACGCTGTGAACCAGCCTACCTTGGGGACGTGACTTGTCCTTACTCCTCTTTATACCCATGTCCCCTTCCCAACACTGCCCCGGGCTTCTGAGACAGCAGCCTTCCACAGGCTGGGAACTGTGGTGGGCGTCACACCTCGTGGTTCTGCGTCCCTGATGGAACTCGCGCTAGCCCCACACGCCCACTAGAGCAACTGGACCACTTAGGAAGTTTAAAAGTTTTTAAAATGGGGGTACTTGTATTTGTGTTCATGGTTTCAGTGTATTCTTCTTTAGACATAATATAGATGGTGTCATTGTGTTTATAATTAAATTAAATATACCTAGTACTGTTTAATGACTGGAAGCATTTGCCTGCCAGGTGAAAATGGAGATCTGTTTGTTTAGTTATAATAGTTATCACCCTCCATCATACTCTAAAACTGGGAGTCTTGGGCTCCAAGCTCATACGAGTCAAGAGACTCCTGTACATGGAGACATTCTTCCTCTGTGCATCTCAGCTCCTTCCTCCTCCTGGCTTGGCTCTGTCCAGGCTCAGTCCAGAGCCTGGAGCCATGGTCACTGAAACAAGGTCTTCTTAAGAGTCTGGAAGAGTTTAGGAGGCTTCGGATATCCATTCATTTACAGGTTACCAGGACAGTCATCTCACCACAGACACCTAACGATGTCTAAAGATACGGTGTCCCGACTAAGTGCTTACTGTGGGCCCTACATTGGGTTCAACACTGTATTTAAATATTGAAACTTTTTCATGGTGTGTTGAAAAGAACTGAAAATGAATGCAGCGAACACCAGTCTAAAGGACGGAGATGACCAGCGCAGAGCAGCCTCCTGCAGCCCCCGCCAGCTCAGCCTGCGCTCACCCTGACAGGTGTCACACAGAGGTGGGTGTTTCTTAGTCTCCTGTGTTGCTGTGTCGTCATTGTAACCACACATGTATGTACCGTGAGGCATTTCCCTGCCTCATTTTACAGACTTTAACTTTATGAAAATGGTTAATATGCCTAGCTCAAGGATTTCTTGGGAGCCAGAGGGTTACAAATTAGCACATGACCTCCTAGAAATACAGCACAGCCTTGGAAATAGGTGTTTTCTCTATTTCATAATTCATTTTCCACACTCTCGTATAGGAGTTTTTTTTCCTTCCCATTCTGTGTTCAAACCTCTTCTGACCTATAGCAAATCTCACTGTTTTGACATTGTCTTCTCTGACTGTGTATGGCTTCTTCTAATTATTGCTCATCAAATCTATTTCTCAGCATTATGTCAGAATCAGATGGTTATTTTTTCCATCTGTTGCCACAATCTGTTCAAACCATCACTCTCGGTGAACCTGCAGGAAATTGTATCAGCCAAAAGAGAAATGAATGTGCTTCAGCCAGACTTAATATGGACAGGGTTTTGGTGTGGAATACGATATTTGAAATCTTCTTAAAAATTGCTATTTTGTCTGGTGCCAGCAGTAACACAAAAGCAGTGCTGAGACACAAGCAGGAAACCCTCACAATATTCTTGCCCCGTAATGTAACAATATTTAATAAAGAAGTGCTCCAGGCCCAGCCCTTTCCTCTTCAACTACAAATACTCTCAACTGAGAGGGAAAATTGAAGCCCCTATCTTTTATTTCAAAGGCTCTAAGTGAATTGGAAGGAAAAAGCCCTCTTCTTGAAAGCATTTCACGTGGGCAGAGTGGACTCATTCCATGCTACACTGCTCCTGCGAAGCAGATAGCTGTGGTTCCTTCTTCATTAAGTAAAGTGGTTTGCAAAGCTCCAGCATCATAGCCATGTGCTAATGGTATTAGGACCGAGGGGCCATTGGCAGCTCAAGGTTGGAGATTGAAGTGGAGTCCAGGAAAAAGGCGGCCTTGACAAAGCCTACTGGTATTTTTTTTTTTTTATTAGGGATGCAATGGTGTCTCTATTCACTGCAGCAGACACAGAATGCAGCAAAAGATTGTACTGGGAAAATCCAGTTGAGAGAGAAAGACAGAAACCATCAGTCGAAATGTATTTTCCAGGAGAGACAAAGGGTGAGCCTCCGTTGTGGGATTGCATACTGGCCCCACTCCAGGATGCCCCCACATTGGGGTCAGGTTTTCGTGCCGCCCGCCGCCACAACCTGACTTCAGCCCTAAGGCGGAGAGGATCCCCATGATGCTACCACATGTGGTGCTGGTCCCCTTTGTCAGTATCAACTTGAAGTAATTTATTACTTTGCCTTTCAGAACAGATAGCAGATTCATTGTTGGTTTGTAAAAAGCATGCTTTTTTTGTGAACTTATTCATATGTTTTACGCTTTTATTTTCCTTGTGCAATTATCGACTCTCACTTTCATTAAATTGTGTGAAACGGCAGCTAGCCCACGTTACAATCATGTCTCTTGGTTCTCCCTGCCCCTCCCCCTTGGATATCCAAAGGCATCTGCTGTTTCTAAAAGGCTGGATGAATGACAGACCGTGATGAAGGACCGTGGCTGCCCTGTAAATGGCCCACTGCTTGTGCTGCTTGTGACTTACTCTTTCTTTTTGTTTTTGTTTTTAGAGACACTCTGTCACCCAGGCTGCAGTGCAGTGGCATGACCACAGCTCATTACAGCCTCCACCTCCTGGGCTCAGGTGATCCTCCCACCTCAGCCTCCCAAGTAGCTGGGACTACAGGCATACGCCAGTATGCCTGGCTAATTTTTTAATTTTTTTGTAATGATGAGGTCTTGCTATGTTGCCCAGGCTGATCTTGAACTTCTGGGTTCAAGCGATCTATCTGCCTTGGCCTCCAAAATCACTGGGATTATAGGTGTGAGCCACTGCAGCAGGCTCGTGACTTACTCTTTCTAATATCATAATACAAAATCCTTGATCTGGAAAAACATTTCCTCTTCATCCTCAGCGCCGACTGGGTCTGAGAAACCTTGGCGGGAGGCTGCCAGGGAACCTTCTGCCCAGGTGGCTCAGCGCCAGCAGGCCCATGGAGTAGCAATTGGTCTCAATGATAGAACTGGCTTTGGAGCAGCAAATTTTAGGGGCACCAGGAAGGCCTCTTCCCCACCACAGTGTCTGCCACTCCACCGTGAGAATTTCTAATTTCTTTAGGGCTCAGGTCTTCAATAGTGCTGGTACTTCTAAGAGTATCTGAGCTTGAATCTTACTACCACTGTCTTTGGATGTAGGTGGTGGCCAAATGAGAGAAGAAGGATGTTTGGGAACAGAGTAGAGCTGACAGATGTTCTAGGAGCATCAGGGGCGGGGGATGGCTGGACAGAGCGAGGTGAGCATCTAGTCTCTTGGTTTGTGGCTTGCATCTCACCAGTCAGTGAGGAAGGAGCAGGAGAGATGGGGCTCTAGGTGGCCTGGCCTAGGGCTCCCAGTCAGCTCTGGGTCTTCATCTCCACCCTCATCCCAGCCCTTGGGCTGCTCTCGGCTTCTCTGGATCAAATGTCCTAAGAGGCTTTGACACTTTCAGGGATGAAAGAGTGGGATGAGGAGAGGAGAGAAAGGCTGTGGTAGTGGAGAAGGGGCCTTGAAAAGGTCCAGGGAGTAAGTCCAGAGCTGACTGCGGGGGTGGGTATGAGCCCTCACCTACAACTGTCTTCCCCACAGGAACCTCGAGCACTGGAAGAAAGAAAGCCCAGTCAGTGAGGCCAAGCCTTGGTTAAGGAATTGTGCCCCTGGGGGTCCACTAGGATGCATGCTTGTTATCTGGGATATATTTGTCTTTCTATTTTTTAAATTTTTAATCCTATTTTTTTCAAGTTTTGTTTATTTCCAATTTTTATTTTAGGTTCAGGGGGTACATGCGTGGGTTGGTGACTTGGGTAAATTACATGTCATGAGGGTTTGGTGCATGGATTATTTTGCCACCCAGGTCATAAGCAGAGTACCAGATAGGTAGTTTTTCAGTCCTCACCCTCCTTCCACCCTCCACCCTCAAATAGGCCTCAGTGTCTATTGTTCCCTTCTTTGTGTCCATGTGTACTCAATGTTTATCTTCCATTTATTTATTTATTGAGACAGGGTCTGGCTCTGTTGCCCAGGCTGAAATGCAGTGGCACAATCTCGACTTACTGCAACCTCCACCTCCCAGGTTCAAGCCATCCTCCCACTGCAGCTTCCCAAGTTGCTAGAACTACAGGAGCAGGCCATCCAGCCTGGCTAATTTTCATAATTTTTGTAGAGACAGCATTTTTCCATGTTGCCCAGGCTTGTCTTGAACTTCTGAGCTCAAGCGATCTGCCTACCTTGGCCTATGGAAGTGCTGAGATTACAGGTGTGAGCTGATGCGCCTGCCCTTGCTTACAAGTGAGAACATGCGATATTTGATTTTCTCTTCTTGTGTTAATTTGCTTTGGATGATGGCCTCCGGTTCTATCTATGTTGCTGCAAAAGCCATGATCTCGTTTTTTTTGTTTGTTTTAATAGCTGTGTAGTATTATGTGTATGTGTCACATCTGCTTTATCCAGTCTACCACTGATGAGCATCATGTCTTTGTTATTGTGAATAGTGCTGCAGTGAGCATACAGGTGCATGTGTCTTCCTGGTAAACCATTTATGGTCCTTTAGGTATGCACTCAGTAGTGGAATTGCTGGGTCAAATGATGCTTCTATTGTAGGTTCTTTGAGAAGGCTCCAGACTGCTTTCCACAGTGGCTGAACGAATCTACATTCCTGACAGCAATGTGTAAGCCTTTCCTTTTCTCCACAACCTCACCAGTATCTGTTATTTTCTGACTTTTTAATAATAACCATTCTGACTGGTGTGAGATGGTATCTCATTGTGGTTTTGATTTGCATTTTCTTAATGATTAGTGATATTGAGCATCTTTTCATATGCTTATGGGCCACGTGTATGTCTTTAAGCCTTTTTTAGCCAGTCTTTTTTTTTTTTTTTTAAACAAAAGCATATGTGTTCCCAACATCTAACACAAGCAAAGTAGACCATCTCCATGAACAGAAGGTTGGGGGCCTGGAGGTTGTCTCTTTGTCCTGGGCAGGAACAGCAGCCTACACACTGTGCAGGGCTTCTGTCTGTGGCCCTGGTGCCCTTGACACCCCAGCGGAGCTGCAGATGCATCACTATGCTAACAGACTGTGTTCAAGGTGCTGAAGGCTCACTGATGTCCATCAAGGGCCTTTAGCCTCCATGGCTGTGGTCAGGTGCCTAGGAAAGAAGCCTAAAGAGGGGCAGGGAGGGTGGGGGAGGTCAGAGACTGCCTCTGTGTCACCCGGGTAAGGGCGCTGCGCAAAGCAAGCCACTTGCCACAGGCTTGGAGGAAGGAGAGATGGACGTATCCTGGATCCTCTGCCTCCCGGATACCAGCCCACGGGATAGTATCTTTTTGCCCTTAACAGCAGAAAATGCTACCTGTTCCTGACAAGCATGTAGTCGATCTTTGCATATCTGCTGCTAGACCTTTGGAAAATGAGTGTGAATCTCAGCTTGAGGAGACTTCAAGAAAACCCGGTGACCCCTGCCAGGAGGGTGACAAATGAGGCCCCAGCACATCTGTCCCTAGTGCGAGGCACAGCCACTCTCCCGCCCCTGATTGTCTGTACATGAGAGTGGGCCTGGAGCTGGGAGATGGCACACCCCAGCACCTGAGTGGGACCTTTCACAGAGAAATCACTTCCTTTTTGTGCTTTGTTGAGTCTTGGCAAATCTTAACCCAAGTCCTTCCTGGGGAGGGGGAAGGAAGGGGGTCCCCAGATTGTCAGATGCACAGAAATAACTGAAAGTCCTTGGCATTAAATGCAGCCTTGAGTCTGGTTTTGGAAGAAATTGGCCTTCTTGGAAACCGTAGCCTCAGGGATGCAGAGAAACTAGGTCAGAACAGGAACCTGGGCAGGGAGTGAGCTTCGTTCCCTTCACCAGACCTGGGAGGGCTCAGCTGCATGGTCTGCAGCAGGTCAAGAAGCAAACTCTAGAAGGCTCTGCCCTCCTGGACTAAAATCTTCACTTCTCACGAGTGGATGGTCCAGTCCTCATGCAGCCAGGGCATGTCCCAGGAAAGCCCCCAGGGTGGCATGAGAAGCAAAAGGAGGTTTTCAGACTGCTTTAACCAGGAGTATGAACCAACAAAGAGTACAACCAAATGGTATCTGTGACTTCCAAGGCCAGGTCATCAAAGGCTGAGAGCTCCCTCCTGCTGGGCATGCTGAAGCCCTCATTCTTGGAGATCTGAGCCACCAAATGAGAAGTCTGAGCCTCCTCAGCCCACCATGCCATGGGAAGCCCAGGCTGCAGCAAGAGGCTACATGGAGAGGATCCATTCAACAACCCTGGGCTACCAGCTGGCAGCCAGCATCAGTGTCCAGCCAGGTAGGTGAGTCACCTGGATTGCTGGCCCAGTCAAGCCTTCTGATGACTCCAGCCCTGCTGATATCTGACTATTACCACATGAAAGACCCTATACAACAACTCACACAGCCGAGTCCTCCCCATATTCCTGACCCGACAATTGTGAAATGTCATATGATACAATGGTGTCATCTTAAGCTACTAGCTTTGGGTGATTTACAATGCATTCATAAGGCTGTGCACATGCTAAGAGGTGTGTGCAGGCTCAAGAAAGACCTAAGAAGGCCCAGAGCTATTACTTCTGGCTGACCTTGAGGCCCTGTGCCAGCAGGAAGTGAAGGCCAAAGCAGAGTTGTCAATTAACTGGCTGGTTGAGTGTTGAAGGCATGCCAGACACACATACACAGAGCCCCGTGGCAAAGATCAGGGGACGTACTGGCTTCCGGCTGCATTAGTCAGGATTTTCCAGAGAAACAGAACCAATAGGATATATAGGTAGGTAGGTAGGTAGGTAGGTAGATAGATAGATATATAGATAGATAGATATTTATAGGATGGATTGTTTCACCCAATTATGGAAGCTAAAAAGTTCCATGATCTACTGTCTGCAAGCTGGAGAGCCAGCCATTGTTGTAATCCCACAGCATCATTCAGTCCAAACCCAAAGGCCTGAGAACCCAGGGAGCCAGTGCCGTCAGTCCCACTCCAAGTCTATAGCTCCAAGAACGGGCAGTGCTGATGTTCGCGGGCAGGAAGAGATGGATGTCTCAGTTCATGCCGAGGGAGCAAATTTACGCTTCCTCACTTTTTTGTTCTATCTGGACAAAATTCACCATCAGTGGATTAGATGGTGCCCACACACATTGATGAGGGGTTGTCTTAGTCTGTTTTGTGCTGCTATACAAGAGAATACCTGCAACTGAGTAACTAATAAAGAACAGACATTTACTTCCTACGGTTCTGGAGACTGGGAAGTTCAGGGTCAAGGGATCCATCTCTGGTGAGGGTCTTCCTGCTGTGTCATCCCATGTCAGAGAACAGAATGGCAAGAGTGGGCGAGAGAGAGGGAAGGTGGCTACACTCATCCTTTTATCAGGACCTCGCTCCCATGATAACCAAATTAATCCATCCATGGAAACAGAGTCCTCATGGCCTAATCACCCTGTGAAGAGCCCACCTCTCAACACTGTTGCACTGGGGCTTAAATGTCTGACGTATGCTTGTTGGGGGGACACATTTAAACCACAGCAAGGTTGAACTTCTTTACCCAGTCTACTGATTCAAATGCGAATTTCTCCCAGAAATGTTCTCATAGACACACCCAGAAATAATGTTTTACCAGCTTTTTGGGCATCCCTTAGCCTGGTCAAGTTGTACTAAAAATTAACCATCACACAGGCATTCAAGGAAATCTCTGTCCAATTGCTAGCTGACCACTATGCTAACTGAGCAGAAACTTCAGTGACCACACCTGACAAAGAGTACAGGCTTCACACAATTAGCTCAGAAAAGCCTCTGAACAAATAACAACAACAACAACAAACCCTGGGCAGCGGGGAGAATCTGATTTCCAAAGTTGCCACATTTCATTATTTAAAATGCCAGTTTTCAGCAAAAAGTTAAGAAATATGCAAAGAAACAAGAAAGGATGACTGTTGTGAGACACAGGGAAAAAAGCAGACAGTAGAAATGGTTCCCGGGGAAGCCCAAGTATTGGCCAAACTTAGTAGACGAATATTTTAGGTCAGCTATTTAAAATATGTTTACTGTAGTCCCAGCACTTTGGGAGGCTGAGTCAGGAGGATTGCTTGAGCCCAGGAGTTCAAGATATGCCTAGGCAACACAGCAAGACCCTATCTCTACAAAATTCTTAAAAATGAGCTGGGCATGGTGTGTGCCTGTAGTCCCAGCTACTCAGAAGGCTGAGGCAGGCCCTGAATTTTGTGATTGCTTGCACCCAAGACTTCGAGGCTGCAGTGAGCTATGATCACACCACAGCACTCCAGCCTAGGTGACAGAGCAAGACTCTATCTCAAAAAATTAAAAAACAAAATAAAATACCATATATATATATATACACACACACATATATACACACACACACACACATATATATATGTTTAAAGAACCAAAGCAAAGTATAAAATAATGTTTCACTGAATGGAGGCTATCAATAAAGAAATAGAAATTATAAAAAAGAAACTTATAGGCCGAGTGTGGTGGCTCACGCCTGTAATCCCAGCACTTTGGGAGGCCGAGACAGGTGGATCACCTGAGGTCAGGAGTTCGAGACCAGCCTGACCAACCTGGTGAAACCCTGTCTCTACTAAAATACAAAAGTAGCCGGGCATGGTGGTGCATGCTTGTAATCCCAGCTACTCGGAAGGTTGAGGCAGGAGAATCACTTGAACCTGGGAGGTAGAGGTTGCAGTGTGCTGTAATTGTGCCATCACACTCCAGCCTGGACAACAGAGCAAGACTCCACCTCAAAAAAAAAAAAAAAAAACCTTATAGAAATTCTGGATGTGTTGCTGAGGTGTCCAATATTTTGGCTGAAAGATGTTCCATGATTTTAATTACTGGGGATAAAAGGAACAACGATCTGGAAAATAACAACGTTTTCAAATAAAAAGTGGCTGAGACCGAGTACAAAATGAACGCCTCAGTCTGCAGGGGGTGTGACCCACGGGAGACAGACGGGTGTTTCTCACCCTCCTCTGCCTCCTGCTCAGACTGAATTCAGTGTCTTATGCGTGGCAGGCACTCAGTTGTCTTTGTTGAGTCCTGGGGTTGAAGGGGTCGGAGAGAGAGGAGGGGAGTGGCAGGAATAATGGAGACGTTTACAGGGTGGGAGCAGAAAAGAGCGTTTTAGACTTGGTGACTTCTCTGGTGACCTCAGTGCTGTTTTGTGGCAGTGCTTTTCAGGTGCAGGAAGTGGTTTGCCTTTGCCCCAGCTTAGGCACTTCCTCTTTGTAGAAGAATCAGAGGCCTGTGAGAACTACTCATCCTGCACCTGGAGTAAAACCATATGGCTTGGAAACAAAGTCTGCAGGCTTCGAGCCAGTTAACGGAGTGGCTTCAGAGGCGTAGACGTGTGTTCTGTTCATGTCCGGTGTGTGGAGCACACTGATGTGTGCAGGCCTTCCCCAGGGGCTCAGTGTTTAGCGGGACATGGACACAGACACCTCACCACAGGGCCATCTGAGAAGTGCTGTGCAGACCAGCAAGCTTTCACAGGATGGTCACGCAAGAATAAGAAGAAAGTCTGCAGCCTACGGATGATGTGCAATTCTCCCCGATGTCAAAAGAAATCCAAGGCCTGTGAAACCCATAGACTCAGTGAGGAAAACTTTTGACCACCTGCAGTGACTCGAGCTACTTCTCTGAACTGCTGGAGCACTTAGTGTAGCTAGTCGATCACTCAGGACTTGGCTTGCTTGCTCCTCGTCCTGCTGCTGGCCTCGGGTCCATCCACCTGATCGTCCTCACTCTAGCATGATAGCAGGTGAGGACGTGGAGGTGGTCAGTGACTCAGCAGGATTCTGTTGAGTAGCTCCTGGGTAGATATTCATCAGATCATTTTTCTTTGTTATTAGATTTTTTAAAAAATGTGATAAGGGATGGAGATGCCAGTGGAATAATGGGATAAGGAGTTGGAATGTTGGGGTACAATTAGCTTTACCAGTCTTTTATTCATGCTCTTTCTTTGTCTAATTCCAAAGATAATAGTGACTTGACTTTATTTAGCACTCCAAACACAGACCCTGCCTGAAATAGGAAGCCAGTCTAACATCTGGAATCCCCTGATTATACTCATGGAAGACACTGTCCTTTTCCTACTTAATGGAATTTCCTCATTTCCTTTCTTGCCAAAAGAATCCAATTTTGCATTAAAGTTGCAGGCAAAGAGCCCTAAATCTCAGAGAAACTAGGCTTCCTGCAGTCCCTTTGGTTTAAGCAATTTAACTGTAGCAACCCCCTTTCCTTTGCTACCGACTGTTATGGGGTGGCACAGAACCCTATTCCGCATAGGGAGAGGTAAACAGAAGTCAGATGAAGCCTCCAGGTCTTTTTCTCTACGGCTTCCTTCTGGTTTGGGATGCTCATGTGATGCCTGGAGCTCTCGTAGCTATTTTGTAACTAGGAGGTAAGCAGTGCGTGGCCTAAAGCTCTTGTGCTGAGAGTGAAAACTGAAGGACAGGCCATGCCTGGCTTGCAGGACATCACTGAGCAATGGCACCAGCTCTGATTTTCCATGTCCAGGCCACTTCTGTGACATCCGTAGGTGTCACAATTATTTAAGCCCCTCTGAGATGGGCATTCTCATATTTGTTGCCAAAACCATAAAAGTGATTTTGGAAATATTTTTACAAAAATCAGCCTCAGTGATACTTTACACAGACATATTGATTCCTTTTCAACCAACCTAAACCCCTGTTTTCATTCCTTTCACTGATGAGCTCATCTGTCAGCAGAGACAGGAAGGGCAGCTGGAGGGTGTCACCTCCACATAGGTCGCAGACAGACAGATTGGAGGTTGAAAGCCGCCCGTTGGGCTCTGTGGGTTGCGGAGGGAGGTGTGCTGGAAGGAAGGATGTGGGGAAGCAGCTTGTTCTGCCCTCCCCTTCCGGGCTGCATCCTGGGCCGAGGGTCTTCCCGTGTCAGCCAAGAGCAAAGGGTGGGGAGGCTTTTGGACAGTCAGCATCTTGGGTCTCAGAAAGATACCTCCTCTCTGGGGACCCCCACTACTCCTCAGGCTTGCAGGGAGGGTGGGCAGCGTGGTGCTTTTAAAACATGTTTGCAAATTCTTTGACAGTCCTCTGGCCAAGAAGTGTAGCCTGTGCTCCCTGTCCTTGAACCTGGATGGGTCTTTGTGTGAGTTCTGAGGCTCAGATAAAAGAGCCCACACTTCTGTGTTCAATGCCCTTGGAACACTTGCTCTAGCAGCCTCCATTTAAAAAGTCAGAATTCAGAGGACTCCAAGTGGAGAAACAACATGGAAAGACCAGAGAGAGAGACGGACAGACAGACAGACAGGCAGAGGAGAGAAAGACAGACATACCCAGAGAGAGAGACAGAGAGAGGGAGAAGAGAGAGACAGACAGGAGGAGAGGGAAGAGAGAGACAGCAAAACAGAGATACACACAGAGAGAAAGGAGAGACAGAGTTGTAGAGAGAGATGAGAGTGGAGAGGGAGAAACAGAGACAGAGACACAGAGAAAGGAAAGATTGAGAGTTAGAGACAGAGAGATACAAAGTGAGGCAGAGAGAGACAGAAAATGATAGAAAAAGAGACAGAGACAGACACATACAGAGAGAAAAGAGAGACACACACACACACACACAGAGAGAGAGAGGTGAGAGAGAGAGAAAGGAGAGAGAGAGGGAGCTGGCTCAGCTGTCCTGTCCCCACCGCCTGGGGCTGGACCTGTGAGTGAAGAGGTCACTGAGATGGCCCCTGCCCGGCCCCAGTCTTTGCTGCAGCCCCCTGAGAGAACGCCTGGCTGAGCTCCGCCTGATCGGATGGAGACTCTGGCAGAGTCATATTCGTTCTGGGAATGGAAGAGCTCAGGCTGATTGGGTTGCTGATGTCGCCATGGTTACCTGGAGTCACTAGAGGGAGAAAGACAGCCTCATTTGAGTGGGATTCAGGGTCTGGCCATCCAACTCTGACTGCGTGTGTGACATGCACTGCTGCTGTGTGTTTGGCCTTTCCATTTGTGTCCCCAAAATCTCCACTCCAGCTACTGATGTTTTAAGATATTGAAGACTCAAGCAATCACCTTAACATCAGCAAAAGCCTGGGATGCATCCAGGAAGCTAGGCTGTCTTTTTGCTTTGGGGGGAAAACGTTGGAACCTCCTAAAATTTAGTGCCTTCCCTCCTGAGCCTGGGTTTTGCTGCTGTAGAGAGACTGACAGGAAGGCTAAGGACAGATAGAAGGAGAAAGCCGTGCGAGACACCGGACAGTGGAGAAGGTGGGGGATGCAGGTGTGAAGACTGGAGGAGGAGCGCTGCTGGAGGCACACAGTCACTTGTGTTTTTGAAAAATGGCTTTCTTCAGAAGGCCTGCTCTTAACACGCCTTCCAGGGCACAGGGTGTTGGACAAACAGGCACCTTCCCATTTGTCCAGGTGGAGGGGTGACTTCAAAGCTTAGGTGTGAACGTCCCTGTGGAAAGTGGGGCCATTAAGCCCCAGACAGTGTGATTGTGACTGGTGACTCAAGTTCACAGTGGTTTGGGTTCCCGTGGCCATTTCCTTTAATGACACATTTGCCTTATGAATTGTTATCTGTAATTTCTGAGGAGACAAAAATAAAAGCAGAAGTAGTTGGTTCCAAAGATTTAACCATTTCTTCCATTTCTCAGTGTTCATGACTTCATGAGCCATGAGGCAGAGGAGAGGACATGGAGGAGATGGCAAGACAGCAGGTTCCCGGGCTGTGCAGCGGGGAGGGCAAAACCAGATGCATGGTGAAGGGGACTAGCCGGGCCCGGAGCCCCAGGCGGTGCCTCACCCAGCTGGGGTGGGAAGCACAAGGGCGGGAGATGAGGGCCTGCTTCCAATGCTGCTGGTCTGCCCTGAGTTTCAAAGTGCACGACCCAGGACTGGCTAGCTTCACAGGAGGATTCAATCAAGAAGAAAAACTGGAATTTTGCGATTCCAAAGCCTTCCACGAAACTCCTTGAATATGTTTGTATGGATGTGCTACTTACATTTTATATGACTTTTGACCCAATAATTTCATCTTTCTACACCTAGATGATTCCCCCAGAGACAGCATAAAAGGAAAATAAATCAGAAGGTCCAGTGGAGAGCTTCTACCCTCATTACCAGCTCCAGGGACAGGAATCGGCACCTGGTGAGAGAGAGGGGCAAAGGCATCAACTTTTAATTTTCCACCTTTGAGGAAATCTTTCACCAGTCCCTCACAGCCCCCACTTTTATTTTCCAACTTCTCAGCCTGTTTTCAAGGGCTCCTGAGTGAAACCATTTAGGCCCTTTGCCTCCTCTTTGCTCTCTCTCTGAGGCAGCCTGAGTGGTTTGTTCTCCCAGAGGGGCCCTGGGTCTTCTCAGGCATCTGCCCAGGCCCAGTCACCCTCCTCCAACTGGAATGTTCTGCTCAGCATTTTTTTCTGGTTAAAGCTCAACCTACCACCATGATATTCCTTTTGGGGGGCAATTTGCAATAGGTGTGTCACAATTTTACAGGTGCAGCCCCATTAGCTGAAAACATTTATGAATCATTTCTATATTTACAGGAGTGCAAGATCCACAAATGTGCCTGCACGTTGTATACAATGATAGACAATAAAGAAGGCCATCTGCATGTCCCAAGTTAAATACAGTGTGACCCAGACACTCTGGGATACATGTAGCTTTAAAGAGAAGTAGGTAAGTATGCCCAGACATGGGAAGATGCCTAAATGAGTAATTGAAGGCTATAGAACAATATCACTGTAAGCTAAGCAACTTGAAACGACCAGCATTTATTGTCTCCCAGTTTCTGTGGGTCAGGAGTCCAGGTACAGCTTAACTGGCCCTTCACAACCAAGGTGTGGGCTGGGGCTGCAGTCACATCTGAGACTTGACTGAGGAAGGACCTGCTTCCTCGCTCACATGATTGTCAGCAACATTCAGTTCCTTGTGTGCTGTGGGACTGAGGGCCTGATTTCCTGCTGGCTATTGGCCAGAGGCTGCCCTCAACTCCTTGTCACAGGGGCCCTCTCCAAGTGGCCACTTGCTTCCTCCAAGGTAACTAGGGAGTATGTCTCCTAAGAAGACTGATGTGATCATCTTATGGAGCATAATCATGTACATCGCATCACCTTTGTCATTTTCTATGGATTAGAAGAGGAAGAGATTATGCAAGGGAGTGCATATTAGGAGGCAGAGATCATGGGAGAGGTGACCATCTTAAAGGTTGTCCATAATGTATCCAGAATATATTTTTAATTAATAAAAGGCAAATGAATCAGGTCATCGAACGGATGGGTAGCTAACTACCAAAGATTTTACAGCATTGACTTAATGCTGGGAGTGGCTCCCAGCCAGGACCCCATTCCTCAGCACCCATGGACTGTGATCTAGGGAGGACCAAGTGTCTGGTTCTCACCAATGGAACATGAGTGGATGGGGCGAGTGTCACTTCTGGTCCAGAGGATTAAGAAGTGGATGTGACTCCCCACAGTCTCTTTTGCCATCTGCCCATTGAATTGAAGAGAGTCATCATTGAAGATGTGGAGCTGCCTAGTGAGTGGGTCCAGGAATTCCTGCTGGGAAGTGAATCACTCAAACAGGAGCACCCACATGGATGGAGATACGTACAAGAGATAAACTTTTGTTTTGTTTAGCTGTGCAGGCTAGGATTTAGTTATCACAGCAGCTAGTATACCTTCAATAGTATGTATGGCTTAGTATAATCTGGTTCAAAAATCTGCGTATGAGTGTATGCAGTTATAGATATATGTTGCCATATGCACTTTTCAATCTCTTAATTGGGTAGTCAGAATTCTTCAATGTGTCTGCATAACAAACTATATCAAAACTTAGAATCATAAATAATAAGCATTTCTGATCTCTCACAGTTGCTGTGGGTCAGGAATTTGAAAGCAATTAGCTGGGTGGTTGGGGCTGCTGTCTCATCTGAAGGTATGAATGGGGCTGGAGGTTCCACCTCCCAAGCAGCTCCTTATACAGCTGGGCAGTTGGTGCTGCTTGTGTGTGGGAGGCATGCAGACCTCTCCGCAGGGCTGCTTGAGCATCCTTATGGCATGGCAGCTGGCTTCCTCCAGAGTGAGCAATCCCAGAGAGATCAAAGCAGAAGACTCAATGTTTTATGAGCTAGCCTTGGAAGTCAGGAACAATCATGTTTGTGATGTCTGCTGATGATACAGGTCAGCCCTATTCAATGCGGGACAGGACTACACAGAACATGAAGAGGGAGAGGCTGGCTACCACAGGGAGGTCACAATAGAAAAACACCTTGATCAGAGTCTCAGGGTGGGGCATGGAAACTGAAAGGTTTAAGCAAAATAAACAAAGTGAAGAACAGGCTCAGCTGCTCTTGACGGGAGTGGCGATGCAGGCTTTTGTCCACTGAGTGAAGTCACACAGGGAGAGGAGCCACAAGGAGGGTTGCAGAGGTCAGCAAGGCTGTGGTGGACATCTGTGGACATGGTGACAGAGTGAGTTTCAGGGCTGCTCAGTGAAGGCCAGAGATGGCACTGCAGAAGCAGGAGCCTAGCACAGAGATGACCAGGACAGCAAGCCTGCTGAGTGATTTGGGAATGATCCTCCCTTTATCTCCAGGGAGCTGGAGCAGAAACCAATGGTGTATTTGTGATGTGGATGGTGGGTCTCACTCTCAGGTATCATGTGGAAGGAGAAAGAGGCTGCTGCTTCTTTAGACTTGCACTCATGTCTGAGTGAGTCCTCCTCTAGGCTTTGGAGATTCAGGTACCTGCTACCTGCTGGGTTCGAGGACCCCCCAAGTGAAGGGTTCATGATCCCCGGGTTGGGAAGTGATGTGCAGGAGAAAACGTCAGCATTTCCATTTTCTCTCTAAAAACCAGAAACCCTGCCCTGTGCTGACACTGAGTGTGCACCTGCTCTCCGGCAGCCCCTGTTTGCTTCCCAAGTCCTGCAACTGCTCTTCCCATCACGTAAGGGACAGATAGCTTAATAAGACTCCCGCCAAGAGACTGCAGAATAAAGATTCTATTAATCATTTCTCTGGCAATGGGACAACGGCAGAGCTGGCAGAGCCAACACTGTAGATCTCACTGGAGCCCCATGCACATGACAAGAGCAAGAAACTGTTTGAAAGAGAGCCTGACACCAGCACTGTCAACACAAACCATGCCCTGAATATGCTGCTCATGGAGTGTTAGCTAATGCAGTATTAAGCCAGCATTTTAAAAAACTTATCTTTTTATTTTAATTGACACATAATAGTTGTATGTATTTATGGGATACAATGTGATATTTCATTACATGTATATATTGTGCAATGATCAAATCAGGGTAATTAGCATAACCATTACAACCTCATTACTTCTTTGTGGTGGGAACATTCACAATGCCTCTCTTCTAGCTATTTGGAGATATACAAGAACTTATTGTTAGCTACAGTCACCCTACTGTGCAGTAGACACCAGAGCTTATTCTTCCTTTTAACTGTATCTCTGTACCCGTTAACCAACATCTCCCCATCTTCCTCTCCCCACTAGCCTTCCTGTCCTCTTGGTAACCACAATTCTACTCTCTACTTCTATGAGCTCAACTTTCTTTTAACTCCCACATATGAGTGAGATCATGTGGTATTTCTTCTCTGTGCCTGGCTTATTTTGCTTTATATAACATCCTCCAGGTTCATCCATGTTGCTGCAAATGACAGGATTTCATTCTTTTTTCATGGCTGAATAGTATCCCATTGTGGATATGTACCACATTTTCTTTATCCTATGTGTCCTTGATGGACACAAGTTTATTTCATCTCTTGGCTATTGCAAATAGTTCAGCCAGCATTTTTAGCAGAACATTTGGAAATAGTCTTTCAGGTTTATCTTATCTTTTAAAAGTTTTGGTGTATATTTTGTAATGTGTATAATGCATAAATACAGTAGTTATGTGTATATAGTAAATACACACAGATATATGTATATTGACTTTTTACATTTAACAGTGATGTAGTTCAGAAAATGAGATGCCCTGTTTGGGTGACTATTCTGTCTCAGGTGTTAGGTTGAATGACCAGGTGGATAACTGTCTAATTTCTTGCGGGCCCACTGAGACAACTGCCCTTCATCACCTCCTCCAGAGCACAGGTCAAGAGCAGCTGCAGTCACATAGTGCTTGAGATGCAGCTGGTAAGGCCATTCCTGTATCACTGACCCTGAAAGCCAGCTTTATGCTCTTTTCTGTGCCGAATAGATTGTCCTGGAGAGTTTTTTTTATCTGCTAATCTCTATGCTTGGAGGTCTTTGTGGAATGGAAGTTTTCTCATTAGCAGGCAACACAATGAAAAACTTCCTAGTAACAGATCTTAAAAACGTTATCTGGGCCGGGCACAGTGGCTCATGCCTGTAATCCCAACACTTTGGGAGGCTGAGGCAGGCAGATCACCTGAGGTCAGGAGTTCAAGACCAGCATGGCCAGCATACTTGCCAGGTCTGTCCCACAGACCCTGGCCAACCGATGGATGAATGGGGTACTCAGACACAGGTATGCAGTGGAAGAGCAGCTGGGGGACTGCCAGGCTTTAATGGCCAAAGTGCAGCAGCCTCGAGAAGCTGGAGCTGCTTGCTTTTATTAAGTGCAGGCACAATGCTAAAAGCCTGAAGCAATACACAATCTGTGGGTAAATAACATATATTGTTCCTCTTTCAGGGAACTTATGGAACTTATGGCAGATGATCAAAGGTCAGCTCCTGGTCAACATAAGTAAACAAACCTGTTTAAGATAAATTCCCCCATACTCCCTTGTACCTACTCCTTGCCCTTTGTCTCAGGGTTAGAGAACAACTGTCTTCAGTTATTCTCCCCTGAAACTATGCAGAGCCTTCCGACCTTTCAGAAGGCCTGCTCCTTTCCCTGTAGTTTCTCCCATCACTCTAACCAACCTCCTAAACATGGTAAAACCCCGTCTGTAAAAAAGTACAAAAAATTAGCCAGGCATGATGGCCGGTGCCTGTAATCCCAGCTACTCGGGAGGCTGAGACAGGAGAATGGCTTGAACCCAGGAGCGGAGGCTGCAGTGAGCTGAGATTGTGCCATTGCACTCCAGCCTGGGTGACTGAGCAAGACTCTATCTCAAAAAAAAAAAAAAAGAAAGAAAAAGAAAAAAACACTTTATCCTGCCAGGCATGGAACTGAACCAGGAATCCATGAAACAAGAAAAGCAACTCTGGGGGCCCCTGGGTGGATCTCTGCTCCTAGCTGGGAGCCATCCTTCCCTCATGCGTCCAGGAGGCTTCTACTTTCAGGGCTTGAAAGACAAAAATGGGTGCACACAGAGCCGGGGGTTCAATCCCGTTTATCTCTGGGGCCATGCTTTCTGCTGGACATGGTGGGCTCAGGTGTCTGAATGTGCTTGGACCAGACTTGAGTCAGAAGAAGAATCATCCTTCAATTTAGCTATGAGAACAGCACTGTTCCTGAGTGGTGAGAGTCAGCCTGCATCCCTCTGGGGCCTGGAGTCCCTGCAGGCATCGTGAACTGCTTCCATGGCCCCCGCGTGGGGTGCAGCAGGACCTGGTGCCCAGGAGGGGTAGCCGTTCATGTGGCAGGCTCACAGCCTCTCTGCTGAGTGCCATCTCTTCCCAGAGCTGGCAGATTTTCCACGGTGGTGCAGATGGCCTGAAAATGGCCAGGATTTGGGGCCTCCACATCTCCATGGCTCGGCCCCAATCAGCAACCAGCACAGCACAGGCATCCTAGCCTATGAGTGGCCACCTGCTTTCAGTGTGATGGGAGCACACATCAGTTGCAACAGGGTTGCCAGGCTTAGTCAACAAAAATATTGTCCTATGCAATATTGGGGATATAGTTATACTAAAGTTTATTTGCTGTTTATCTGAAATGCAAACTTAACTGGGCCATCTGTATTTTATTCAACAACGCTAATGACAAGGGCTTTGAATCTGAGTTCTCCTATTTAGTGACCGGAGAGCTGCCTGAGCTCTCTGAGTCTTAGTTTTGTAGTCTGTAGAATGGGAAGGACAATGCCACCTCTCTGAGCTATCCATGTGGCAATATGCGAGATGGGAGAGAACCTTCCAGCTGAGTGGCTGGGGTCTTGGCCCACCTATCTCTTATGTTGTGCAGGGGAATGCAGCTGCCCAGCTCCATGTGCGAGGAGAACTCCAGTGGAACAAGGATGGCTTGTAATGATGCTCATGACAAAGGTTGCCATTTATAATTGGAATTCCTGACCAAGGTTTCCATTCAGCACACAACAGTCCCTTCATAAGTGCTGGGTGCAGTCCACACTCTGTCATTGCCACCATCGGCTCTCTGGCTTGAAAAACCCTGGGAGTGCCAGTGAGTCAATAGTTACCGTTTGATGAGAGCTGCTTTATCACTCCCAGGTAGCTCTGTCTCTCACCATACTGCCTAGGGATGGAGTCACCATGGTGTTGGGCGGACTATGGCTCCAGGCCCAGCAGTTCACAATGATGGCATGAAGACTTTGATGGTTAAAAGGGGTCAACTTGACTGGATTGAGGAATGCCTGGATGACTGGTGAAGCAGTTTCTGGGTGTGTCTGTGAGTCAGAGGACTGAGAGGAAGACCCCCCTCAATGTGGATGGGCACCCTCCTGTCAGCTGGGGGTGGACAGGTGGACAAGGCAGGTGGAAGAAGGAGGATGGCTATCCAGAACTCTCCCTCTCTCTCTCTCCCTGTCACCCTTCTCGAGCAGGAGACTTTCTCTTCCTGTCCTTGGACATCAGACTCCAGGTTCTTTGGCCTTTGGACTCTGGGATTTGCATCAGCAGCCTCCCGGTTGCTCTCAGACCTTTGACCTAGGACTGGGGGCTGCACTATTGGCTTCGCTGGTTTTGAGCCTTTCAGACTTGGACTGACTTTTTTTTTTTTTTTTTTTTTTTGAGACGGAGTCTTGCTCTGTCGCCCAGGCTGGAGTGCAGTGGCCGGATCTCAGCTCACTGCAAGCTCCGCCTCCCGGGTTCACGCCATTCTCCGGCCTCAGCCTCCCAAGTAGCTGGGACTACAGGCGCTGCCACCTCGCCCGGCTAGTTTTTTGTATTTCTTAGTAGAGACGGGGTTTCACCGTGTTAGCCAGGATGGTCTCGATCTCCTGACCTCGTGATCCACCTGTCTCGGCCTCCCAAAGTGCTGGGATTACAGGCTTGAGCCACCGCGCCCGGCCTACAAAGCCTTTCTTATAGTCTCCCAGGCATGCTCCTCACTCCTGACATAGGGACATCATCTAGTCTTCACCCCTAGGGAAACTCACCCACGGCTTCATGGCAGGAGGGCACACTGTTTCCCACGAGGCTGGTGGACTCCAGTCCAGCATGGGCATCCTTAGCCCTGCACCCAGTCCTCAACCTGAACAGACACAGGAGACAGTGCTGCACATCAGGAGGCTGGGGGTGCATCCTGGGAGATGCCTTCGGGCCAACTTCCCTGGAACTTTCCAGTTGCCATGGTGACAGTCAAAATCATGGTGATATTTCAGGTGGTTGGCAAGACACAGAATCTGGGGCAGCATGCTGCAGGCTGATGTCCCTCTGATTCAGTGTCTGTGGCTTGGTGCTGGGGAGGGTGGGCTTGAGGAGAGGATCATGCAGGGCTGGAGAGGATTCTCCTGGGCCAAGCAGACAGCTTTGCCCGGAACTGTGCCAGTTAAACCTGGCATCTCTCCTGGTGTGTGTAATGCCATGGCAGTGACGCTGCTGAGTGGCAGTTTGTGACATTAGGCAGGAGGTTGATTTATTATGGTTTGTAACAGGTCATCCAGGAACAGCAGCCATTGTTTTAATGAAAAATCCACATGGCTGATGATGGAGAGAAACGTAAATCGCCTTAGAGGACAGCATGGGCCTTGGGAGTGACCCAGTCCAGTGAGATTCTTACCAGCTGCCACGTGCCCACCTGTGCAATGTGCATTCGGAGCTACTTGTAAGAAATGCTGCTGGGCACAGTGGCTCACGTCTGTAATCCCAGCACTTTGGGAGGCAGAGGTGGTCAGATCACCTGAGGTCAGGAGTTCGAGGTCAGCCTGGGCAATACGGTGAAATCCCGTCTCTACTAAAAATACAAAATTAGCTAGGCGTGGTGGCACATGCCTGTAATCCCAGCTACTCAGGAGGCTGAGGCAGGAGAACTGCTTGAACCTGGGAGGCGGAGGATGTAGTGAGCCGAGATCGCACCACTGCACTCCAGCCTGGGCAACAAGAATAAAATCTCCATCTCACCAAAAAAAAAAAAAAAAAAAAGAAATACCTTCTACTAGTTACCTGGGTCCTCATTTTTGATGCCATAGCTAGATTGGCCTCTGTTTTGTAATGTTTACCCATTGTAGTTTAATAATGTTAAAAATAATATTTCTAAACTAGAAAATAAGAAACTCATAGAGGAATATTCAGAACCACTCATGATTTCCATCCAGGTGTCGAACGCCAGGCCCCAGATCTTGCCCCGCTCTACCCTCCACCGCCGGGATGCTAAAGCTGTGTTTTCTGCTCACGTGGGAAGGGGGACCCAGAGTATGTGGGGAGGGGCCAGCAAGGGCAGAGTCTATGAGGGGCTTATGTCGGATTTGAGGTGGGGCTTGGCGAGGATGGGGTCACGGTCTGGGCTGATGGGGCAGCCAGGTGAAGAGTTGAAGGGAGGGGCGCGCAGCCTCCCAGGGGCCAGTCTTCGGTGGAAGTTTTCCATGGAAGGGTTGATGACTCTTTCGGGAAGTTCCTGTCATAAATAATTAAGCCGCTTGCTTGCACCAGAGTCTGCGGAAGGAGCTGTGATGCCAACAGCAGGGGGCGGAGAGCCAGCCCTGCCTGCAGACGAGGGTGTGGAGGTGTCTGTGTGGTGGGGGCTGGATGGCTCCGGCTCTCACAGGACATAGATGAACACATGGTAACCTAATCACTTTGCATGTGTTAGCTCAGGTCGTAATTTATGGCAGCTGAAATGGACAGCACTAAAAAGGACATGGGAGATGAAAAACCATTGCCTTTTGCATGCCACCCTCCCGCTCACATAGTTCCAGGGTGTATGTGCCTACACGCACATGGAGAGCTGTGTGTGAGACTGTGTGTACGTGTATATAGGGCTGTGTGTGTGTATGTGTAGGGCTGTGTGTGTGCGTGTGTAGGGCAGTGTTTGTGTAGGACTGTGTGTGTGTATGTGTGTAGGACTGTGTGTGTATGTGTGTAGGGCAGTGTGTGTGTGTGTGCGTGTGTGTAGAACTGTGTGTGTATGTGTGTAGGCCTATGTGTGTGTATGTAGGGTTGTGTGTGTGTGTGTGTGTAGGGTTGTGTGCTTGGTGTGTGTTTAGGGCTGTGTGTGTGTGTGTAGGTTTGTGTGTGTGTGTGTGTGTGTAGGGCTGTGTGTGTATGTGTGTAGGGCGGGGTGTGTGTGTGTGTGTAGAGTTGTGTGTGTGTGTGCATGTGTGTAGGCCTGTGTGTTTGGTGTGTGTTTAGGGCTGTGAGTGTACACGTGTGTAAGGCTGTGTGTGTGTAGGACCCTGTGCGTGTCTGAGTTTTATTGGGGTTGTGGGTGGAAATAAGTGCAGAATATTTAATCAAGGCAGTGAGTTCTAATTTCCTTTTTAGATGAAAAATTGCAATCTTTACCTTGTCAGGCAAGTGGAAATGTGATAAATGTCCCAGTTTCCGTGCAACTGTATTTCTGTTGACAGCTGTCAAGTTCCACCTGGCACACTTGGGGCTGCACTGGCATTCTGGCCTTGCCTTACCTTGCCCTCAGGTATAGGATGTGCTCATGGTGCCCCATGGCAGCGAGGAGACACTGCCCTGCTTCGCACCCTGTGAGTCCCTAGGGACCCCTTGTTGTCCCAGCCCTGTGGACACCCACACCTGCCAGGGGATCACAAATGGCCAGCAGGTGAGGAGAGGCACCAATTGTCCCTCAGCTGCCAGAAAAGAAAGTCCTTGAAGCAGGGCACCACCTCCAGGGGCTGAGGATGTCATAAAGTGGTTGACTTTAAAGAACTCAAAGACAGGTGCAGGGTCTTGAGGAGGTCTGAAGTCCCAAGTGGGGCCGAGAGGAAGGGGTAGAGGGTGGGAGATAGCAGGTCTGGGAGATAACGTTGGGGCCCCATGAAGCAGGCCCGACGAGCGTGCAGGAAGGAGAGGGCTCTCAGTTGTGGAGGAATCCACATACAATTTTCAAGACATTATTATTTATCCCATTTGGTGCTACAATTCAGAAGAAGGAATTAAAGAATCGCAAGCAAAATAAAACAAACTACTCAATCATCTGAGTAAAGTCCTCAGTGCATGGTGTGATTTCATCAGAGAGAAGGTGATTTTGAAAGACGGGCTTCAGAGTGAACAAATAGGAAAAGAAAAGGGGATCCTGGCACTGGTGTGAGCTAAGTTGCTTGGGTGCATCTGTAGCAAATGGATTTTAAAATACAGGCATTTAACATAATACTGGACAGTAAGATGTAATGGCATCAAAAGGTATCCGTGGCATAATACTACATGAAAATATGGAAGGTGGAGCCCACATCGCCCCTCACATATGTAGGTGTGTCTACATGCAGAAAAAAGACAGGAAGGAAGTGGGCAAACTTGTTAGAAACGGTTAGATGTGGGAGGCAGGAACACAAAGTGGTCTCCTTTTTTTTCTCTCTGTTCTTTTTCTTTTGGTTTTGCTTCTCTGTGTTTGCCTTTTGCTTTTTTTTTTTTTTTACAATGAATATATATATGTAAAACTATGTAAAACAACACATATATACATATGTGTATGTGCATGTTGTAAATAAGGAAAGCAATATAAGAAAAGACGTTTGGGAAATGTCTACTGTATGTTGACTTACGCATGGTCCAGGGCCGTATCAGTTACCTTATCTAACGTGTTCAACAGTTCTCTGAAAACTGGTAACTATTCTTATCAGTGTGTAGGCCCCAGGCTTAGAGATTTGAGAGGTCTCTCCCCAGGCTCAGAGGCTCTAGCTGTCTGTCCCCAGGCAACGAGCGTGTAGGTGGCGGGCCTCCTCTCCTTGTCGGGTTGCATTTGTTTCACTGCCCCTCCACCATGAAGGCAGGGCGTGGCCTGGCAGCCTTTCCGCCCTGGCCCAGGTCAGTGGGGAGAGCTCATCTCAGTTCTGTGATCACTTCTGCGCCCCGGACTGCCTGATTATCCAATTAATCTGGAAGCCGAGTGACCTGCAGGCTGTGCCTCCCCATGTGGGTTTCAGAAGGCTCATGGAGTCTCTGTAGAGAACATCAGCAAGTGACTAGCAAGACCTTCTATGCAGGAAGGTGACGCTGATGGCCGCTGGGTCTTTGCCTTGGCTCAGTATGCCTGCTGGAAGGGCGTCTGGGGACTGTTCCCGGTGAGGTCCCCAACCAGGAGAAAGCTCTTTAGAGGTGCTGCTATGTCAAGGGCAGGACAGGCTTTTGCAGAGTGCTGAGCCATAATCCAGGCACTCCTGTCTTCAGAGCCCAGGAGAAGCCCAGGTACTTTTGTTGTAAATAAGTGACATTTGATCAAGACCAGAAAGACACATGTCGTTGGGTTGTGCCTGGCAACCAAATTCCTCCAGGCTGTTACTCAGGGCCGGCTGTTCTTTATTATGGGATTCATCATGTTGGGGGGCGGGGAGGGGGGAAATGCAATTCCTGCTCTCCTAAAAGCACACAGTGTGTTTCCATGCCCTGATGTCATTTATCATCTACGGCAGGAAAAATAACTTGGGCATACCTTTTTACTTGGTCCCTAACATTGCAGTGGCTCATGACCAAGATGAAAACTGGCTCTCAACCTTCATGCTCAGAGCATTCCACATGGACACCTGTTTTTGCCCTTGAACTATGAATTTCATAGTTAGTAGAGGCGTCTCAGAGCCCTCTGGGGAGTGGTCATTAACAGGGATGGGCCATTTGGAACCAAGTGAGACCATCTTGCTAAATTCAGTCAGCACCAAGCACCAAGATGCACAGGACCTTGCGCAGGTAGCTGCAGGGACCTGACAGGAGCAGCCCCTCGCCTGCAGCCATTGTGAGTCCAAGGGAGCTGGGACTCCTCAAGTAACCAGGAGCTACCAGGTTGGGCCTAGGTGGCTGCTGCTGTTGCCTGAGGGCCTTCCTTACCTTCTCCTAGACATGAAGCTCTTCTGAGGCAGAGGTCTTAGATTTTCCTGTCTCATCCCACAAGACACTTTCCTGAGTGTAGTAGGTGTGCAAAAACACCCTCAGCATCCCCGCTGCCTGTACACACTGCTCCTTTTAAAGCAATCCCCCCTCCACAGCCCTGCGAGCCTGTTTGTTGTGCCCAGGCTGCAGGCACAGTAAGTCCGGTCTCTCCTGGCTTAGTGTTATTACGACACATTGATGTAACACTGAGCGTCTGGCAGTAGCCTCCTGAGGAGTAGAGTCACCTGTAAAATAAGGGAAAACTGCCCTGAGACTCACTGGCAAGCCTGGAGCACTGCCTTCCTCATCCCTGGGGTAATGTGCTTTGCAGGCAGAGCTGAGCCTTGGTCTCCTTTCCAGTCTCTTGGCAAATTCCTGAACAATTGTCATTTCCAGTTCTCGCATCCTTAAACGGCAACGATGCTATATTTGCCACATGGAGGGCCCAGATGCATGCATGAGCCTACGTCCAGGTGCATACATGGGCCTGTGTTCAGGTGCATATGTGGGCCTCTGTCCAGACGCATAGGTGGGCCTATGTCCAGTTGCATACGTGGGCCTGTTTCCAGACGCATAGGTGGGCCTATGTCCAGACGCATAGGTGGGCCTATGTCCAGGTGCATACGTGGACCTGTGTCCAGCGGGGCTCCCTCTGTGCACACTCTCCCACTTAGGCTTGCTGGTCCCTTCTACACTCTAAAGGGTAAGTGTGGGGCCCCGAGAAGAGCAGGGCCTGGTGCCAGGGAAAGCTTTAGGGGATAGGGTCCTGTGGAGAGCTGTGGTCAGAGATGGCTGAGTGACTGGGTGGCGACGATTTTAGGCTCGGTTCCACCAACTGGGGTGCTCCCTCGCATGCCTGTTGGGGAGCCTGAGCCTCAGTGTGTGCAGCGGGGGTGATGGGCATGGGGGTGAGGGCTTCCCCAAGCAAGCAGGGAAGGTGCAGGGATGACCCAGTGTCTGCAGGTCACCAGCAGAAGGAGGGGCTCTATAGTCACAAGCCCTTTTTGTTGGCAGGGCCCTGGCTTTCTAAGGTTCTCAGTGCCTCACAGTGGCTGGGGTTGAAGTGGGTTGTCAAGTGAGGCAGATGTTTACCTGGTAATGAAAGCCAGGTGGGTGGGGCAGGGTGGCTCCTTCCCCTGTCTTGCCTGCCAATGCCAGGCAGCTGCCTGTCCTTGTCACCTATCCCCCTTCCTTCCTTGGCTGCCTCTCCTTGCTCTGGTGGACCACAGGGGTGGGCGTCGGCATGCGGGAGCTGGTGTCGGGGGGACAGAGGCTGGTTAGACAGCGTGCTGGGGGAGAAAAATGAGGAAGTGCTGTGTTGGTCCCCAGTCCTCTTAGCTGCTGGGGTTGAGGTAAGGCCTGAGGTCACTTTAAGGGGCCTCCATTGCCCCCTCAGTAACCAGAAAGGATGATGTCTTAGAAGGAAGGGCAGTGCCACTGCACCACGCCCTGCTCAGGACCTGGGTCACCAGTTTCTCTCCCTCCTCTTTGCTCTGCCACGGTCACTGCAGTGCCTCACCACCACGTTGCCCTTTAGAGTACATGCATGATGCAGCCAGCGTGTGTGCACATGGGCATGTGTGTGTGCCTGCATGTGCTGTGTGCCTGTTTGCGTTTGTGCATGTGTGTATGAGCATGCACACATGTGGGCCTATGTCCATGTGTGCTCACATGTATACATACACATGTGTGCACATGCCTCTGCATGTGTGTGTGTGTGTGTGTGTGTGTGTGCATGCATGTCTGTGGGTATATGTGCTTGCATATGTGTGCCTGTGTCTGTTGGGGAAGAGCTTGATTCTCCTTTTTCTGTGAAAACATAAACTTCGTGTCCTCAAGCCTCCCAGGAGACGGATTTCCCAGAGTGGCCCCTTGGCTGACACGTGCATCTCAAGTATGTCTTGCCAGGCTCCCTCATTTGAGCTGTGAAAATGAGGTTTAAAGGACGGGACCCACATGAGGGCAGTGGCAGCACCCCTGCAGTATGGGTGCCTGGGAGGGTGTCCTCTGCCCCATCCCTGCCCCTGAGGGCTGCCTTCCTGGGGTCTTCCCTGGGGCTGCCTGATATGCAGACAGCTCTGCTCAAATGCTCCTGGGCGTCCTGCACTCCCTGAGTTGATTTGCTTAGTGTTTTTTTTTTTTTTTAAACTAATGTTTATTTTCACCAAGGTAATGGATGCACAGAGCTGAAAAAGCCAAATGGAACCAGAGACTTGGGAGGAGAACAAGCAGGCCCTGGCCCACTCCTGCAGTTTAACTCCTCCTGAGAATGAGCCTGAAGACACCCTCAGGGTGGCAGAGTGTGGCCCCCGAGCTTAGTGTGGACGGTCTCTGATTCTGTCCCTGGATCAAAGTGTCCCTTCTATGTCTGACTCACCCCCAGCACCATGCTACGATCACACTGTGAGATTCGCCCAGGTGCTCGTGAGCATGGTCCATCCATTCTTATTGCCACATTGGATTCCATTGTATAATATGCCATGTGCATGATGTAAGTGTCACTTAAATATATCTAGATATGTATAATAATATATTTATGTACTGTACAACACAATGTAATGATGTAGCTGTGTAATATATCATATATTCTATATAATATATAATTTATTCATGCATATATTGCGCATAATTGTATACATGGTTTATATATAATTAATCATATATAATTTACCTAATATGTGATTATATTTAATTATGTATTTCAATATCTCTTATCTATTCTGCT
Source organism: Theropithecus gelada (assembly GCF_003255815.1). Classification (NCBI taxonomy): domain Eukaryota; kingdom Metazoa; phylum Chordata; class Mammalia; order Primates; family Cercopithecidae; genus Theropithecus; species Theropithecus gelada. Next base: position 102,667,444 of record NC_037683.1, read on the forward strand.
GAGGGTGGAATTTGAATTGCTCCAGTTTGTAGCGATTATGCACAGTGGTACTCTGCACAGCCTCACACAAGTCTTTTACAAGAAATTTATTATGAGGAACTGGCTTGCACAATTATGGGGGTTGATAAATCCCACAATCTGTCATCTGCAAGCTGGTGACCCAGGAAAGCTGATGGTATGGTTTGAGGGCCTGAGAGCTGATGGTGTAGATTCCAGAAGGAATTTCAGAAGAATTTCAGAAGATTCTGAAGGCCTGAGAGCCGGGAGCACTGAAGACAGGAGAAGATCAATGTCCCAGCTCAAACAGGCAGAGCAAATTCAACCCTCCTCCACCTTTTTGTTCCATTTGGGCTTTCAATGGATTGGATGCCGCCCACCCACACTGGGGAGGGTCACTTGCCTTCCTCAGTCCATCAATTTCAATACTCTTCCAGACACCCTCACAAACACACCTGGAAATAATACCTGACCACATATCTGGGCACCCCGAGGTTCGATCAAGTGGACCCATAAAAATACCCATTGCAAGCCAGGCGTGGTGGTTCACACCTGTAATTCCAGCACTTTGGGAGGCCGAGGCAGGTGGATCACGAGGTCAGGAGATCAAGACCATCCTGGCTAACATGGTGAAACTCCGTCTCTACTAAAAATACAAAAAATTAGCTGGGCGCAGTGGCGGGCGCCTGTAGTCCCAGCTACTTGGGAGGCTGAGGCAGGAGAATGGCATGAGCCCAGGAGGCAGAGCTTGCAATGAGCCGAGATAGCGCCACTGCACTCCAGCCTGGGCGACAGAGTGAGGCTCCATCTCAAAAAACCAACAAACCAACGAACCAAACAAAAAAACCCATTGCACTATCCAAATATTTTGCCCATTTTTCTGTCGGCACATCTGCCTTTTCTTACTGACTTGCAGGAGTTCCTCACATATTTGAATCCACGTCCTTGGTTGGGTATAGGTAGGTTTTTATCTTTTCGTCTTGTGTGCTTATTTTAGGGACATTTGGAGAGGGAGCCAATGGTTATCCTCCGACTTTTAACTGGAAGTCTATCTTAACATGCTAAGATTTTGAGAGCCCCTCTTCACACCTGCCAACCTTGACACCACAGAAGGGAGAAGCTGTGGCTTCCTTTCTCGGCTAGAGTTGTCTTGCTTCTCTCGCGGAAGGTCATCTTACCCTTTCCCATCTCTCACTGTGCAGGGGGTGGCTGCTGCCTTTGTCCTTGGAGCCCATCTTCCCAGACACCTGAAGACCCTCTGCTTGACAGCAGACCCTGCTGGAGGTGAGCCCTGCCTCCTTCTTACCCGGTGGTGCGAATGTGAGGAGGGACTTCCTGAATGCCCTTACTGTGCCCCAGAGACAAGACTGGCGTCAATTACTCACATACTTAAACAAACAGGTCATTTCAAAGGTTCATTGATTTGTGGTCTCATTTCTTTCTATGAAACCCAGCACGCCAATGTTGCTGGGGCCCCTCCCCAAATCCCTGCAACCTGCCTGGGTTCTGCAGCTACAGCAGCTGGACAGCATCGCATCTCAGCACTGCAGCAGCCTCTTTGCTTTGAGAGCTTTCCTGGTCCCCAGGGACGTCCCATACAGGCTGGTGCGACAGAGAAGTGCAGGGCAGTTTGCGACCCTGGGCAGGCTGCCTTGTCTCCCACAGGGACAATTCAGTGGAGTGCTCCGTGCAGGTCCTCAGAGTATCTGTGGTAGGACTGAGTCCAATCAAGCACAGTCACCTGCCCGTGAATGCATCCTGGAAGCCATTCACCTCTCCCTGGCTCAGCCCCCTAATCCCTCACTTGTGCTTCTTGGACCCACCTTCTAAAAAGCTACCTGCATCAGGCCTGCTTTTGGAGGACTGCAGACTAAGACACAGGTTTCCTTCTAAAAAGCTACCTGCATCAGGCCCGCTTTTGGAGGACTGCAGACTAAGACACCGGTTTCATTCCAGGAAGGATTTAAGGAAGTTCACAAAATATGTGTAACACATAATTTTTCATGAGGCAATATGGAGAAAACCACGGACTTGTGTTTTGATATCCTTCTCTCAAATTACAGCTACATACGGCCAACACTTCCCAGATCCGCAAAAAATGTGTGAATGCATGTGTGTGATAGTGAAGAATTAAAAAAAAATAAGCCAAAAAGCTCTTTCAGTAGTGAAGATGAGGACAGAAGGCTCAGTTGGCCCTGTTTGATGTGTGTGTTTCCAGTGTGTCTGACGATGGAGAGAGAAATGGGCACAAATCCATCCCAAGTGAAGAGACAATTCTATTGCTGGTGTAAGCCTTGAGCATCCCAAGAGCAAGACAGTGCTGGCCCATGCTCTGCAATGTGTGTGACAACCACTGTCCCTGCTCTGAAAGCAGAACTGATGGGGCCTGTGAGTTGAGTCAGGTGACAGGCTGGCTGCACTGCCCAGACCTCAACCTGCCCCAGCCTCCCAGGGCACCTGCTAAGGCCAAGCCATTAATACCTGTTTGTTAAAATGGGGCCAGACAGGAGGCAGGTGCACAGGGCATGACAGGCTCCCACCATCGCTGGCCGCCCATCTGAGGCAGTGTTTGCTCCTGTTCACGCGCTGGAAAACACGCTGTGCCTGGAAATCCCTCTGCATGCCTCAGCCAGCCGAAGAGGCGCTGGAGCCCTCAGGCCTTGCTGTAAGAAATCCCTGTGGAGGCGGCACGTCTGCCTGCCTTCCTGTCCTCAGCAACCAAAATGGAACAACACAGAGGATGATCATGCAGTGTGGACAAGTCTGCTTCTCCCCCAATAGACTTCCCTGTGTCAGGACAGATGCCAACATGCGGCCAATGCACTTCTAGGTCGGGTACCTTGGAACGAAAATACAGCTGCCAGACCCTCTGGAGAAGAGGTGAGGGCATGGCCACCCGGGATGGCGAGCCACACGGGACGGTCGTGAGAGAGGCTGGGAGTGCTCATGATCGTCAGGGAGCGGCAACTCCCAGAGCGGAACCGTCAAGTCCCCTGCTCCTCCCGTGGTGAGAAGATCGGGCAGTTAAGGAACAAAAACCTATGCATGTATGCACACACACAGACTCCACACCAACTGCAACAGCCGCTCCCCATAGAAATGGGTTGGCAGTGAGCCGGAAGGGCCCATGTTCACTTCTCCTGTGGGCACACTTACTTCTGCATTATTTGAAAGCTTTATCCATAAAGAACAGCTTCTGCCTCTGATAGTGGTGGATGCAGTAATTTAGATCAACCGTCCTACAGAGGAGAACTAGAAAAGCTCACACAATATAAAATACAGTGTGCTGCTCAAGGGCATGAGGAAGTGAACATGTTGGTGAAAATTACCCAGCCTAGGTCTGGAAGAAGGTTGGAACCAGAAAGCTCATGTAGCCCTTGGATCTGCTTTTGCACTGTGGCCTTGACTCCTGGAGTCAGCAGTAACCAGACCTGGTTAAAGGCTGGTGGGTGCAGAAAAGGAACTCCAAAAGTTCACTAAGTCAAGGGCCCCCTCCACACCTGCAGCCCAGCTCTCCATCGCCTGCACGGCCCAGAACATTGCAGTCCCTGAACTGAACCGAGGCCAGCACAGAGGCACACACAAGTCCCCTCTTCAGGAAAGTGTTATGATCTTCGGCTCTGAGCATGTCTACAAGCAGGTTTTCAAATAATACCCAGTGCACAGTTAAAGATACCCAGGCACAGCAGGCAGGACTGAGGGGAAGATTCCTGGAGGACAGGATGGGAGGGGGCTGCAGAGGAGGCAGCCGGCGGCCTGCCCTTGGACTCAACTGATATCACCAGGAGAACATGCTGTTGGCTGGGCCGTGGCACATGGGGACACGGAGGGCAGTCAGCCACCTGGAGCTCCTCATGGACTGAGAGCTTCTTTCCCCACTTCCGGCCAATCCCATGCCCTTTGCTCTCACTGAGGAGAACATGAACAACGGAACTGCTGCAGCCTGTGAACATTTGAAGGCATTTTCAAGATGGAGAAAGCTCAGGGTTGCTGCTGAAGGCAGTGCCTGTGTTCCAGAAAACGCTTGGGAGAGCGAGCTGAGTCAGAGAGGGTGGCCCCTTGGCATGTGAGTGTAGGGTAACGCTTCCTGCTGAAAGCGTGGAGCGTTCTCATGGAGCCTGTGAGGGTGGGCATTCGACGGGGTTTGCCAATCTCCTGAGCCAGTCAGGCTCCCAGCACACGGGGACACATTAGCATATTAACCAAGGAGGGAAAAGAGACGGGGCCGGGCTCCTCCTCGCCAGTGCAGAAGGGATTGCCACAGCTGCAGGGATAGAGCCCAGCCTGCCCCTAGCCCTGCCCCCTCCCTATCTGCCTCCTTCTCCAGATCCCACAGCTGGAAACACCTGCGCTCTGGTCACAGCTTTAGTGCACCTTAGGAAGCTTGCATGTGAGTCTGTGTCTTGGAGAACACATCCAAAGTACATTTTAAAGGTGATTGTTCAGGTTATGTCCTGTCCCAGTGACATGCAGTCCTGAGAGGCTCCTCAACTGCTTTGCTCACTGATATGCTCAAAAACCCTTGAACGCTACCTGGCCCATAGTGAGGGGTTGAATAAATGAATGAATCAATGAATAAATACATCTGCACCATCAGCCTAGATTTTACGTATTTAGTAACTTGCATTTATATGTATTTAAACATATTATTAATTTATATTTACTAATTAAACTCTATTATCTCCTCAGAGGGGTGTTTTTCCGCCATAACAGACCCCCAATATTTAAAAACATTAAGATTTGATTTGGAGACTTTCTGACAATGTTACACTAAGTAATTCAACCCAAGTCTTCTGCTGAAGGCAAGTAGAAAGCCCGAAAAGGCATGTTTTAAAGTTTGCTTGAAAGCATCAGAAAGCTAGCCAGGAAGTGAAGAATTCCAAGACTGAGATGCAAAAGAAGACAGAAGTTCAGAGACACGAGCCTGGAACTTGGGTCACTTTTGCTATGGAAATGGCTGAGTGGCCCAGCAATGCATTTGACGTGCTGGAAGAATGTGGGGGGAATTTGGAGTGCCAGAGCCTAGGGGTGCCCATGGTGATCTCCTGTGCTGTGGATTAGAACCCCAAAAGGCTACACTGTTGGAGTAACAGTGAATCAGACGTAAAGACAAAACAAAACAAAAAACCAAAGCCCACTTTGAATAGACTGAGGCCTGGTGTTGAGACATCTGGAGGCTCAGAAACTATCGTTTTGAAAAAAAAAAGTTAGATAGATTGCTTGGTGGCCAGGAGCCTTACAGAAGTCATGAAAATATTTTAGGCCTCAAAGTATTTCTACAAATAACTTCAAATACAATGTCTGGCAAAGAAATTTAGTCAAACACAGGAGGAGACAAGGTAACATTAATCAGAACAAGCAGAAACAACCCAAAATAGAAATAGACCTGCAGGGGATACAGACATTAGAATTAGTATACGCATCTTCACCTTCAACCAAGGGCTTCTTGTGCCTGTACATGGCATCCTGGAGAGACAGTCCACATAAAGTGATGGTGTGCCACATCACATAAAGTATAAGACGTGAATATAGTATCATTCCATCTATCTTAACCCTGCTGTCTCTTGTGCTATTGCAATCACTTACTTTGCTGCTGGAAACTTCTGTAGAGGGTTTATTTTTCTTTTTACATTTTCCCCTTCTGCTCCTTATTTATTTTTTTTAAGAGACAGGGTCTTGCTTTGTTGCCCAGGCTGGAGTGCAGTGGTGCAATCAAAGTGAACGGCGGAGGCAGTTCACTGCAGCCTCAAACTTCTGGCCTTAAGCAGTTCTCTTGCCTTAGCCGCCAGAGTAGCTGGCATCACAGGCACACTCCATTACTCCTGGCTATTTTATTTTATTTTTGAACAGATGGGGTCTTGTCCTTTTGTCCAAAGTGGTCTCGGACTCCTGGCCTCAAGTGATCTTCCTGCCTCAGTCCCCCAAAGTCCTGAGATTACAGGTGTGACTCACTGCACCCATTCCTCTCCTTTTCCTTTCTTTCTCTCTTTTTAAACCTGTCTTTTCTTTCTTTCTTTGTCTTGCCTCCTTTACTCCTTCTCCCTTCCTAATAGGTCAGTCTACTCTTCTTTCTTTCCTAGGAAACATAGCCAGTCATGTCACCACAGTCATTGCTGTCTCAAGATTTTATTGGCCAGAAAAGTTCCCAAGCATTTCCATGAAATATCAGCTTTCAGATTATTTATCCCCAGAGAGATGGTTGCTTACTTATTTTAACTCTTCTCTGGTATATTTCCTGTCTGATTTTCTAAATCACATTTTCGTATTCCCAAATATGATTTTGCCATCTGTATTCACGGAGCACCTCCTTCTTGGGTATCACTTCAGTTATAATCAATGGCCAGTTTCCCTTTCCATGTTTGTATCCTTGTTAAAAAGTATATTTTGAAAAGATCATAATCACTTTATAATTTATAATTATAATCATCTTATAATTTACACACGCCTTCCTTTGCTTGGACTTGACAAGTACATTATGAGATAGGTGTCATTATCTCTATTGTACAGTTGAGAAAGTTGAGGTTTATAGATAGGAAGAGGCTGTGCTCAGGGCTGCCCCGCGGCTCAGTGGTGGCATGGGTTGGAAGGCTCTGCACCTCTTGTCTGTCTCTGCTACAGGTGTTTATGGTTGATGAGGAAGAAAAGTCCAAGTTTCAGTGAATCAGACTGATCCCAGGCTATAACTGTAACTGACCCATCCAGAACAAGGCAGTTCCCATCTAGAGCAAGCATTTGCCAAAAAGGCTTGATACTTGTCGATGTTTTGCACAAAAGACTCTCAGGATGTGTAGTTTTAAAGTACGCTTATGGCCACATTCTTTTGTGAAGGTAGCATCAATGTCAGTTGTTTAATAATTGCCTGGGTCGGAGGGCACTGATTTGTAGGGCATGCTGATTTCTATGGAATCAATACTCCCACCGTGGCTGATGCCAGGCTACCATCACTGAACATTCCTGCAGTTGGGAGGAGATGCACAGGAACCGGTTATTGTATAGTGTTTCTATCATGCAGATATATTAGATGTAAATATTGTCAAGGGCATAGATGTTAGTAAAATAAATAGGAAGTGACAAGTTTTCAGTATTTATTACCTTTGTTCTTTTGTTCTTTTTTTTTTTTTTTTTTTTTTAGATAGAGTCTCACTCTGCCTCCCAGGCTGGAGCACAGCGGTGCGATCTCGGCTCACTGCAACCTCCGCCTCCCAGGTTCAAGTGATTCTCCTGCCTCAGCCTCCCGAGTAGCTAGGACTACAGGTGAACGCCACCATGCCTGGCTAATTTTGTATTTATAGTAGAGACGGGGTTTTGCCATCTTGGGCAGGCTGGTCTCAAACTCCTGACCTCAGGGGATCCACCTGCCTCAGCCTCCCAAAGTGCAGGGATTACAGGTGTGAGCCACCACGCCCAGCCCCTTCGTTCTTAATGTAACACATTAATTCTAAGTTTACATAATTTAACATTTAATAATGGCTGTGTTTAATAATCAGCTTGTGAGATTCTTAAAAATTCAACAATTGACTCCTGTAAACCAGTATGTGTTTGTTCCAGCACACAGTTGGACGAGTTGCTCAAACTAAGTAGATGCTGAATAAAAGACTATGTTACAAAATCCTATGCCAGTCCAGCTGGTGAAGGTTTGTCATTTGGATAGTTTCTGCTGTAACACAGGAAGTAGAACTACTAAAACAGGCTTGCCCAACTGGGAAATGATGCAGTGTGAATTGTCCAGGAAGGTGCACCCAAGGCGTATGTCCCTGGTCTTGAGTCACTGAGTTTCAGGCAATAAGTGAAACCTCTGTCAGCTCCCGCCTCTGAGACTGTGACCCGTCTCTCTAATTAGAGGAGTGACATTGTGCCCCTGGGAGAACATGGGGAATGAAGATAACAGAAACATAAATCAGAATTGAAATAGAGGTCTTGAAAAAGCCATTTAAGATCCACAATATTGCCATTTCTGTAAATGTTTACTTTGCATGTACTGATTATATTTGTAATAATTATAATGTGTGGAAGTGTTCACCTGCTGTTTAAAGTGTTTAAAACATTCAAGAACAACTGATCTATTAGTCTTGTAATTTTAATGAAATCTTTAGAAGAGTTTTGAGTTGGCAATCAGTGTTTCAACGTAAGGGCATCTGGTTGAATTTCGAATGTTTTTGATTTACCAGCTATGAGAGTAGTGTGTGATTAGAGCAGCGGTTCTCAGTCTGGCTTGCACAGCAGCACAGCCTGGAGACTCATTAGAAATGCACATTCTCAGGTTCTACCCTAGACCTGCTGAGCGGGAACTCTAGGGGTGGGCCTAGCAAAAGCGTGTTTTTTTTTTTGTTTTTTTTTTTTTTTTGAGACGGAGTCCCACTCTGTTGCCCAGGCTGGAGTGCCGTGGTGTGATGTTGGCTCACTGTAACCTCTGCCTCCCAGGTTCAAGCAATTCTTCTGCCTCAGCCTCCTGAGTAGCTGGGACTACAGGTGTGTGCCACCATGTCTGGCTAATTTTTTGTATTTTTAGTAGAGACGGGATTTCACCATGTTAGCCAGGAGGGTCTCAATCTCCTGACCTCGTGATCCACCCGCCTCTGCCTCCCAAAGTGCTGGGATTACAGGCGTGAGCCACCGCGTCTGGCCAGCAAATGTGTCTTAATGAACTGCCCCAGAGGTTCCCAAGAGTGCTTATTTGAGAACCAGTGCTCGCTAGGGGGAATCTTAATCACTTAAGGAAATTGAATATTAGACAAAGTTTATATATTATATATATTTTTATATAGATATGCTGATATTTGGCTTTTTCACAACTATCAGCATATCTTTTCCTTCATTTTTTTTTCCACTGCTTTTATACTTAAAGAGCCTTCCCCACACTGGAATTAGTCACCTATTAGCCATATTTCTCATTTAATCATTTTTTATGGTTTGGCTAATATAAAACTTGGCTTATTTTAGTGTGTGCAATATGAGTCAGCATGTAAGTTGATTTTTTCCCCCAAATACTTAGTCAATATTCCCAACACTTCTTGCTGAATAATCCATTCCTTATTCATTTGTGTATTCTGCTGCTTTTTCCCCAAAATACAGCTTTATTGAGTTTTACTTTACATGCCATAAAAGTCACCCACTTTAAGTCTACAATTCAATAAATTTTAGTAAATATATGGGGTTACGCAACCATCACTACAATCCAGTTTTAGAATATTTTCATCACCCCCCAAAACAACTTTGGAGCATTTGCCTTCAATCCTCACTGCTTCCCTGTCCCCCAAACCTGGGCAACCACTGATCTGCTTCTGTCTCTATGGATTTGATCTTTCTGGGCATTTCATATTAATGCAATCACACCATGCATGTTCTTTTGTCTCCAGCTTCTTTCACTGAGCATGTTTTTCAGCTTCAGCTATGGTGCAGCATGTGTTCAGTAGTCTTATTCTTTTTTATTGCTGAACAATGTTCTGTGTTATGGATATACCAGATTTTATTTATCCATTCATCAGCTGATGGACATTGGATTGTTTCTACCTTTTGGGTATTATGAATAATATTATGAATAATGAAGCCATGAATATTCACGTACAAATATTTGTGTGGATGAATGTTTTTATTTTTTGGGGATAGAGTCCCTGGAGTGAAATTCCTGGCTCATATGGTAAGTTTATATTTAACTTTTCAGAGAAACTACCAAACTGGTTTCCAAAGTGGCTGCACCAATTTGCATTCTTATCAGCAATGTATGATGTTTCTAGTTGCCCTGTATCCTCACCAACCCTTGTTATTGTATGTCTTTTTAAAAAAGTTACACATGCTTCTTTTTTATATTTTAAATTGTTACAGATGCCAGTCTTTTTCAGGGTTACACTTTAAAAGGAACTATGATGTCAATTTCTTCTATAGCAAGGGAAATCTAAACAATAATTTCCCAATTTAATGCAATCTTTTTTTTTTTTCTTTTTTTTTGAGATGGAGTTTTGCTCTTGTTGCTCAGGCTGGAGTGCAATGGCGCAATCTCGGCTCACTACAGCCTCCGTCTCCCAGGTTCAAGTGATTCTCCTGCCTCGGCCTCCTGAGTAGCTGGGATTACAGGCACCTGCCACCAAGCCCAACTAATTTTTTGTATTTTTAATAGATATGGGGTTTCACCATGTTGGTCAGGCTGGTCTCAAACTCTTGATCTCAGGTGATCCACCTGCCTTGGCCTCCCAAAGTGCTGGGATTACAGGCAGAAATGACTGCACATGGCCCATAATGCATTCTTATCTCAAATTCTAGTAACTTTCATGAATGCTTATTTCCCTTAAAATATAAAGGAAAATTAAATATTTATTTTCCATCCCCTGCCCAATGCTTGGAAAATAATTTGAACTCAGAGCCAAGTAAATGTTGGCTTTGTTCTTTGAGCATTGTGGTTGTGTGTGCCATTGGGCTTTTGGAGATGATGAAAGTATCATGGAACCATCAGCTGAGTCCTTGCAACTGCTTGCTCTTGAAGCTCACCAAGTCATTTTGCACATAGCGGGCTGAGCAAGGCTGTTCTCCATGTTAATTTTTCAGGGGTTTCTTCACTGAGTACTTTGCTCTGGGACCTTTATCACAGCTTTAGAGCTACTTTCAAGGACATCTGACTGTCCCAAACGGTAAACAACTGGACCAGTTCCTAGAAGGCTGGTCTCCATGCAGAGACGTGGGTGTCTGCTGGTTCACCAACCTGGCTATTCCCAGCTCCCACGGGCTCTTCTGCTTCTGCTCAGCACCCTTTGGCCTGCTTGGTCACATCGTCCTTGAAAACACTGGGTTTTTCCACTGTGCAGAATGGAATTTTTCATTTTGTGTTGTTCCTCTCCACTGACTATTTTGCCACCTCACTGGAATAATTAGACATGAAGGAAAAGAACTTCCCTGGTCAGATGACTTTCCCTGTCACTGTGTCTTGCTGAGCTGTGTCTCCAGGACACATGGGTGTCTCATTGTGGTCTGCACAGCGCAGGGTGGAGCAGTCATGAATAGGCATGTTTGACTTTACGAGCTGACGTTTATTTCGGCAAAGTCATTGCAGAGATCAGGCAGACAGACATAAATGAGGCAAGAGGATTTTAACTGCAGGTGCTGAATCTGAGTTGCTGTGTGAGCACCTTTCCCGAGTGTAATAGGGTGGCCTGGAGAAACAGCACATTCTCCTCCGTGAGCTTCTGCAGAGCCTTTTCTTTTTTAAAAAATACAGCTCACAGGCCAGGCGCAGTGGCTCACGCCTATAATCTCTGCACTTTGGGAAGCTGAGGTGGGCGGACCACTTGAGGCCAGGATTTCGAGACCAGCCTGGCCAACATGGCAAAACCTTGTCTCTACTAAAAGCAGAAAAATTAGCTGGTGTGGGGTGGCACATGCCTATAGTCCCGGCTACTCAGAGGCTGAGGCAGAAGAATCACTTGAACCCAGCAGGTGGAGGTTGCAGTGGGCTGAGATCATGGCATTGCCCTCCAGCCTGGGTGACAGAGTGAAATCCTGTCTCCTCACAAAAAATAATAAATAAAAAATACACAGCTTACATATCATTACCATCCATTTCAAAAAACCAATCCACATAAACTATCCAAGTGGATTTTTGAAATAATTAAATATTTATGTATGTATTTTTACTTCTTTCTGTTGTGAAATATGCTACCTATTCAGAAAAGCTCAGAAAACATATGAGTTATGGCTTCATGTTATAAACCAAACCTTCATATAAACACCGCTCAGTTCAAGAAATGAGTGGCCAGCCTGGAGAACTCTCCTGCTCTCCGGTGCCCCCTGCCTGTCGAGCTCCTCATCACCCTCCAGCTGCTCAGCTGGTCATGGTCACCCCCTCCCACTTCCCTTATCACCCTACCCTCTCAGCACCATCTCTAAACACTACCGTTTAGTTTTGCCCATTTTGCTTTCTTCATAGTCTCTTTTGATGCATACAGCTTTTCATTTCAATGTAGTATTTATGAGAAATATTTATATCTCAGTATTTTCTTTGATGGTTAGAAAAATTTACATCCAGTTTAAGAAGTCTTTGCTGACCCCAAGGTCTTGAAAACATTTTACATTACTTTCTAAAAGTGCCCCAAAGCTCTAGGGTTTTGCCTTTTACAAATAGATTCTCAGCGTACCTGGAATTGTGGGAGGCAGTGGCCAAGGGTCATGTCTGGTCTCAACGTTTCCACAGGACTCCTTGGAAAGATCCCACCACTTTGTGGGATTACCTTCCTTGGAAATCAGCTATCATGTTTCTGCGATGTCCTTCTGAGTGTTCTAGTCTGTTCCATTGGTTGATTTTCTTTTTTATCCTTGAGCCAAGATCACATTGGCTTAATTCTTGAGCCTTTATCATAAATCGATGTCCCAGAGTAAGTCCTCCAATCTTGTTGAATGTCCTGGCTCTTTCATTTTTATGTATTTTATTAAAATCAGCTTGTCAAGTTTCACATACACACACACACACACACACACTTGAAATTTAACTGGAATCACACTGAATTTATGAATGAACTTCTAGAGAATTGACATGTTTATGACATTGAAGTTTTTCATCCACAGACATGGTATAGGTCTTCGTTTATTTAGGTCTTTTAAAAATTTCTCAGTGTTGTTTTATGTTTTGCTATATAGACTCTTGCACATCTTTCATCAAATTTATTCCCAAGCATTTGATATTTTTGATATAATCATAAATGATATATTTAAAAATAGTTGTCTGTTGCTAGTATGCAGATGTATAACTGATTTCTGAATTTTGATCTTTATCTGGGAAACTTGCTACACATACTTTTTAATTCTAACAATTTTCCCATCGACCCTCTTGGATTTTCGTCCTAGGCAATTGCACTATTCACGTTACTGATAGTTTCATTTCTTCTTTTCCAATCCTTGCACCCTTTATTCCTTTTCTTGCCCTTCTCTGGCTAGGGGCTTCTGCACAGTGCTGATCCGCAGTGCCAAGGGTGGCATCCATCTTCCTCCCAATCCCAGAGGAAGGGATTTCAACATTTTATCATTAAATAAACATTTATGGTTACCCTTTATCAGTTAAAGGACTTGTTCTACTTCCACTTTTCCATATTTTCTAAAAAAAAAAAATGAATGTGTACTGAAGAGAATCACAAGGTTCATCAATTTGGGAAGGAGAGCTTCATTTCTCATAAAGGGTTGCAGCCCGTAGATCAGCTGTCCTGCAGGCTGGGAAGCACAGCCTTCACGCCGAGAGCAAGCGCTTGGAGGGAGGGAAGAGTGAGTCAGGAATTCATGCTGAACAGGCTGGCTAAGTGTGCATATTCAACACGCTGTGGGAGGAGTCACGAATATTCATGAAAGGTGAAACATACACAGTGGAGCTTCACACCTCTTCACAGGTCACATATTTAAAATGGGCAGTGTTAGCGCCATCCAGGGGTGGAGTTTCAGGTCCTCTGACCTCTAAAGGTGAAATGGAGAACAAAAAAACCTTCACTGCGAATTCTCCGTAAATTGACCCAAATTAGTCAAGAGATGGTTGTCAGTTTTCAGGAAGGGATGTTTGTCAGCTGTGTGGAAAGCACAAAAGGAAGAGATCATTTGGTTGAGGCCTCAGGTGATTGGCTAATGATTGTCTGTTTCTCGTTTTCCAGGGCTGGTTTCTGCTTATTCCTTAGGAAATAATTCTGGTTAAAGATTAATAAGGAAAGGGGCATACTGAGGTGGGTCTGACCTCTCATCCCGTCACGGCTGGAAACTCAGGTTTTTTTTGTTTGTTTGTTTGTGTGTTTTGAGACGGAGTCTTGCTCTGTCGCCCGGGCTGGAGTGCAGTGGCGCGATCTCGGCTCACTACAAGCTCCGCCTCCCGGGTTCACGCCATTCTCCTGCCTCAGCCTCCCGAGTAGCTGGGACTACAGGCGCCTGCCGCCATGCCCGGCTAATTTTTTGTATTTTTAGTAGAGACAGGGTTTCACCGTGTTAGCTAGGATGGTCTCGATCTCCTGACCTCGTGATCCGCTCACCTCGGCCCCCCAAAGTGCTGGCATTACAGGCGTGAGCCACCGGGCCCGGCCTGGAAACTCAGTTTTTACACACACACACACACACACACACACACAACCCGTTCCCCCCACCCCCCACCCCACGTGCACACAGGAAATTTGACTGGAATCACATTGAATTTACAGATCAACTTTTAGATAATTGACATCTTTATAACATTGAAGTTTTTAACCCTGGGGTCCCCTTGGCCAAGAAGGGGTCCATTCACTCAGTTGTGGGACTTAGGATTTTATTTTTATTTCTCAGTGAATAGCTGGAACTTTATCAAATACTTTTCTGCCTTTATTAAAATGATTTTATATAATTAAAAATTCTTTATCTTTTTAATATGACAGTATACTTTGATTTTTCAATATTCAACTAACTTTGCATTCTTGGAATAAGTTCAATTTAGTTATGATCTGTTATCTCTGTTTTATAAATTGCTGGATTCAGATTGCTAATACGTTGTTGGGGATTTTGTGCCTTTATTTGTAAGACAGATCAGCCTGTAATTTTCCTTTCACGTTCTCGTTGGCTTCAGGGATCACAATCATGCAGGCCATATGAGCTGAGTGGGAACTGTTTCCTCTATTACCACTTTCTGGAAGAATTTCTCTCTTAAGGAGTAATCTTTGTGGGAGGGTTTCAAATTATGTATTTCATTTCTTTGTAAGGTATAGGGCTATTCATATATTCTATTTGTGGTGTGTGTGGGTGAGTTTTGGCAGATTTTGTTTCTCCTAGGACTGTCTTTTTTTTTTTGAGACAGAATCTTGCTCTGTCGCCCAGTCTGGAGTGCAGTGGCATGATCTCAGCTCACTGCAACCTCCGCCTCTGGGGTTTAAGCAGTTCTCTGCCTCAGCCTCCTGAGTAGCTGGGATTACAGGTACTTGCCACCATGCCCAGCTAATTTTTTTTTTTTTTTGTATTTTAGTAGAGATGGGGTTTTACCATCTTGGCCAGGCTGGTCTTGAACTCCCGACCTTGTGATCCACCCTCCTCAGCCTCCCAAAGTGCTGGGATTACAGGTACGAGCCACTGCGCCCGGCCAAGACTGTGTCTTTTATCTATTACTTCAAATTCATGGGAATAAAACTGTTTGAAAGATCTTTTTTTTTAAATCAACTTCTCACGGTTGTGGGCTGGAGGCCGCTCTGCCAGGTGGCCTTCTCCGCGGACAGTTCACTGCACAGCTCATTCTGAAAGGCCACCTGGAGGAGCTTCCTGAGGATGCGAGCCGGAGAGAGCCTTCTACACCCCGCACCTAATCTCAGAGGGACAGCCTTCCCCTCTGCACTGCTTTACCAGTTACAAGTGAGCTGCAGGTCCTGCTGACATGGAAGGGAAGGAAATGACACAGGTGTGGGCCACTGGGGGTCACCTACCGTGAGTCCAGGGAACAGTCAGGACCCTGCCGCCTCAGGACTTTTTGTCACTGCAACGGGATGTATGTAATCTGTGCGATCTTTTAGGAAATGTATTCTGGAAATGTATTCCCCCGGGTGCTCTTCAATGTGCACTAAAGTCATGGCCATAGTGCAGGTGTTCTCAGCTGGGGTGGTCTGGAAAAGGGGCAGGTAGAGTGGGCAGGGGGTGGGAACAGGCCAGGGTCTGTCCCCTGCCGGATGTGCGAGTTCCTCCTGCAGGGCAAAGGTGACAGGCTGTCCCTCTGAGATGAGGGTGCTGGCTATAGAAGGCTCTCTCTGGCTCGCACCAGAAGGGGCCCCAGCCCTGTCTCTTCTCTCTCCTAGGTTAATAGGCTAATATGCCCAGGTGAGCTGGGAACCTGGACGACGATAGTCAAGGCTTGCTCCCAGATGAGGAGCAGAAATGTCCTTGTCAGCAGGCATCAACCTGCACGCAGATGCACAGCGATGTGTAGAGCTGTTTTCCTCATTCCCTATTCTGAGGGCTTTTTGAAACACGTAATTACAGTATTTAATAGTAACCCTTAACTCTTTTTCATCTTGAGGATGCCTTCAAACATTAACGGACTAAAGTGGCTTTCTTTGTTCACCTCTACAGGTGTGACAGGGCTGCAGTTGCCCCCAGGGATCCCCCTACCATCTCCTTCCCTTCCAGGGAGCCCAGACAGCCTCTGTCTCCTCCTCTGCACTGCCCTGTGCTGTCTTGCAGCCACCCTCTCAGCCCTGTTTCCTTCCTGCAGCCCCTACCCTGCTGTCCACTTCTCCAGAAGCCCTCTTCACCCTAGCCTCGGGACCTGCTCACTCTTCCTCCAGCCCTGCACTCCTGCTTGGAGCCCTGGGACACCAGAGAGGCAGGGAGCCCTGTTTCTGCTGTGGGGGGTGAGAGAAAGAAAGAGAGAGAGAGAAAGAGAGAGAGAGACAGGACTTCCATTTCTCTTGGGTAAGTACCTAGGAGTGGACTTGCTCAGTCAGAGGTGACTAATGTTTACTTGTACAGGAAATTGCTGGGAAGTCTCTTGAGAGCAGTGACCATTTCCCACTCCTGATAACCATGTGTGGGGGGTCCTACTCCAACCCACTGCAACCTCCCTGACACCGAGTGCTGTCACACATTCACACTCCGGCCATTCTTGTGGGTGTGCTGTGGCACCTTCATGTGGCTTGAATCTGTGTGTTCCTGCAGGTGAACCGTGCTGAACCTTTCTTCATGTGCTTATTGGCCAAGGGTGTTCATTCCTTTGTGAAGAATCTGTTCACATCTTTTGCTCATTCAAAAAAATTCACTGTTGGTCTTTTTGTTATTGAGTTGTATAACATACACACACACACACACACACACACATACACATATATTTGTTGTTGCTTTTTAACATGGAGTCTCACTTTGTCACCAAGGTTGGACTGCAATGGCACGATCTTGGCTCAGTGCAACCTCCGCCTCCTGGGTTCAAGCGATTCTCCTGCCTCAGCCTCCCGAGTAGCTGGGATTACAGGCACCCGCCACCATGCCTGGCTAATTTTTGTATTTTTCAGTAGAGATGGGGTTTCACCATATTGGTTAGGCTGGTCACAAACTCCCGACCTCAGGTGATCCAGCTGCCTTGGCCTCCCAAAGTGCTGGGATTACAAGTGTGAGCCACCACACCCGGCCTTTATATATTTTTGATGCCAATTCTTCGTTATAGTTGATCCTTATTCTTCGTAGATTCCATATTTCTGAATTCACTTACTTGATAAAATGTACTTGTAATCCCTAAGTCAATAATCTGGATGATTTTGTGGCCATTCGTGGGCACACACAGAGCCCTGAGACATTGGAGTTGTCTGACGTGCACACCCCCAGCCAGGACGGACAGGGCAACTCTCCACCTTCTTGCTGCAGCTCCCATAGGGATGGCGAGTATCCTTTTTACGGTCCATTTAGTGCCCATTTTTTCATGTTTCTGTGCATTTTGTTGGGGATCTCAGTTGGTAACAGCCCAGGCATGGTGCTGAAGTGCCGTCTGGTGCTCCGAAGTGGAAAAAGGCCGCGCTGTGCCTTATGGAGAAACCCGGTGTGTTAGAGAAGCTTCGTTCAGGTGTGTTGCCTGTGAGTTCAATGTAAAGGAATCAACAGTGCTGATCAAATAAAGCATCTTGAAATAGAAACACACATCAAACATGGTTATACGTTGATGGGTTGATGACAAGGCTATCACCAGAGGCTCACAGGAACCTTACTTTCCCTAAGAACCGTGGTTCGGTGTTCCCTAAATTGGTGCTGAGGCACTTCACGGGTCGTGACTGCCACCAATAATGAGAATCAACCCTGAATGGGTTGCATGTTTTCTCCCGATAGGAGGCTTGCCTCCTCATTTTCTAAATGGTGTATTTTAATACATCATAGTTTTGTATTTTCATGAAAGCTAACTTACCAATAGTTTCTCTTGTGGTTTTTGCTGTTTTCTGTGAAGCTGGTCCATGTTCTCTTCTAGAAGATTTATAGCTTTAGTTTTTATTTTGGGTTTGTAATCCATCCCGTACTTCTCTTTGTGTATGTGTAGGCAGGAGATGAAGTTTTTTTTTCCTATAGATATCTGTTCACATAGAAGCAAATCCAAGGCAGTCTATCATTTCTTCTGAACTCAGTACAGTATGTATCACTGTGTTAGTTCAGGATGCTATAAAATACTATAGGCTGGATGGCTGATAGACAACACTAATGTATTTCTCACAGTTCTGGAGGCTGGGAAGTCCAAGATCAAGGCACCAGCAGGTGCGGTGTCTGGTGAGGGCTGCATCTGGTTTACCATGGTGCCTTCTTGCTGTGTCCTCATGTGATGGAGAGTAGAGAGAGCTAGTGAATTCTCTGGGGCCTCTTTTATAAGGGCACTAATCCTGCTCATGAGGGCTCCACCTTCATGACCCAATCGCCTCCCAGAGGCTCTGCTTCTAATACTATCACATTTCAGGTTAGGGTTTCAACATATGGTTTGGGAAGAGGAGGCACATTCAGTCTTTCGCACTAACGTATGAAAGTGTAAGATTCTATTGAATACAACGCCTGTTAAAGGCCTGTGATCATAGTCTGCCCTCAGCAGAGGCTTGCTCTTGCCTCTGATGTTAACAGTCAAACATCCCTCACTACTCAGGCTTTTGGGGAAGCTTTGGACCGGCTACATTCTCCAATTCACAGGCAGCTGCTCAGCAGGTTCTCTCCACCTAAGCTGTTATCTCTGGCCCCTCCCCTGTCCTTGCAGCAAATCCCACACGAAGTGAACAGCAGATAGTCAAAACATTATTTAATTCACAGCTTCAACTACTCTGAGTTTAGAATGGAGGAAACCCTTCTTTGTTAGGTGTTAATACTCTTATGATACTCATGTTGTTTGAATCAGCCTCTAACCTCATCCATTTATTCAACAAATATGTATTTACCTCCTACTATGTCCCAGGTACTGCACTGGTTTGGGTGTTGTCCAAGAGAGATGAGACACCTACTATCCTAGAGCTTCCATTCTTGTTAGGGAAAGACACACTAAGCAATGAAGGATACCCTTCAACATTTAAACTACAACAATGCTTTCATCATTACAGTGCTTTAAATGATAAGTACAGGAGCCATTAGATTGCTCTACAAAGGGATCTGACCTCATCTGGGAAGGCAGGGAAATCTCTGACCAGTGAATTCTGAATTCTACTAGAGGAGGGGAATTAGCTAGATGAGGTAGGTGTATGGGGGCATAGGGCAGAGGCGGGGCTCCTGGTGCAGGGAGCAGCAGGTGTAAAGATCCCAAGGAAGGGACTCTAGGATACCAGGACTGGAGCAATGGGAGGGTGGCATGTGAGAGAACACTGTGCAAGGGGAGGCTGGGGGTGCTGCCGGGCCTCGAGGGCCAGTTTGAGGTCTTGCTTTATGTTTTGATTCAGCACCAACCAGCAGAACTTGCTGCACAGAGAGAAAACCTGTGTATCTGTAGTGACCAGTGTGGCAGCCCCATGTAACTCTTGAGCCCTGGAAATGTCGCTAGTGTGACCAAGAAACTGAATTTTAAATTTTAATTAAATAAAATTTCAATAGCATATGCAACTTGTGACTGCCAAGTTGGGCCTCGTAGCTGTAGGACAATGGCAGGCCACCAAGAATGTAGACCAGGAAGATGATACTATTGGATCTGCATTTGTTACTGTTATTTGTCACTCACTGTGGCTCCATGTGGACAGTGTAAGGACTCGTGGAGACGTTGCCACAGTGGTGCTGGGGGTAAATAACAGCTGCTTGATCTCGGGTGTGCGGAGCCTTTGGAGAGTCGTGGAAAGATTCAAGAGACCTTTGGGGGTCAGAGTAGTGGTGGCCTCTGAAAGTGGGCAGGGAAGGGAGCTGGCAGGACTCCTTCTCAGGCTGCTGACATGAGAAGGACAAGGTTGGTGGGGTTCCCCGTCCCTTTCAGAGTGGGTGCCCAGTGCTCAGGAAGAACAGGCTGTCTAGATGTGCAGCTGCAGGGCTCCAAGGAAAGGCCTGGGCTGCTGGAATTTCTAAGAAAGTCAGGAGGAATTTCACTTGTGATGCATCAATATGAAAATACAACGTGAACATGAAAGAAAAAATGCCTGGGCAGGGTGTGGTGGCTCCCATCTGTAATTCCAGCACTTTGGGAGGCTGAGGCAGGAGGATTGCTTGAGTTCAGGAGTGCAAGACCAGCCTGGGCAACATGGCGAAAACCCATCTCTACAAAAAATACAAAAATTAGCTGGTCATGATGATGTGCACTTGTGGTCCTAGCTACTCGGGAGGCTGAGGTGGGAGGATCACTTGAGTCCCAGAGGTGAAGGTCACAGTGAGCTGAGATTGCACCACTGCACTTGCACTCTGGGCGACAGAGCAAGACCTTGTCTCAAAAATAAAATAAAATAAAATAAAATAAATGAAATAAAATAGAAAAATGGTCAGTAAAACTCAAACTTTCTTTTTTTTTGGATTCCTGTTCAAAATTGGCAATGTGCTCAGATAGTTGCAATTGGATGTATGAGTCCTATTAGATGCTCTTAAAAAAGACAAAACCAAAGTGCTTGACTTGCTCACACACGCATTTCCAGGAATAGTCCACGGAAATGTTACATTAGCGTGGTGTTTCTGAAACTCACCCATGCTGTGTTTGCCGATGATCTGTTTATTTTCACTGCCAGGTGGTCTTTTGTTTCTAGATGTGTCACAATTTGTTTATCCATTTACAGGTAGGTGGACATTTGGGTCGTTTTCATGTTTTTAATGGTTGTAATTAACTGCTTTTAAAAGTGGGCAATATAATTTTAGAAAAATAAAGATGTTTATTATTTTATGAAAAATGTGTGTTATGCTTGTTGTAGTATACATGGAAAATAGAGAAAAGCATAAAAAGCAAAAAAACTTTATAGCCCCATAACGGTTTTAACCTACTATGATATTTTGCTGCAGTTCTTCCCAAACTGTTCCGTTCATGTGTATGTAAGTATGAATGTATATAAAATTGTCAAGGCCGGGTGCGGTGGCTCACGCCTGTAATCCCAGCACTTTGGGAGGCTGAAGTGGGTGGATCACGAGGTCAAGACACCATCATGGCCAACATGGTGAAACCCTGTCTCTACTAAAAATACAAAAATTAGCTGGGTGTGGTGGCGGGCACCAGTAATCCCAGCTACTCGGGAGGCTGAGGCAGGAGAATTGCTTGAACCTGGGAGGTGGAGGTTGCAGTGAACTGAGATCATGCCACTGCACTCCAGTCTGGGTGACAGAGTGAGACTCTGTCTCAGAAAAAGAAAAAAAATTTGTCAAAATGTGGATCATATTGCAAATGCAATTTTGATTTCTACCTTTTGTTAAAAATACAAAAAATTTGGGCACTTCTCACGGCACAAAACCAGTCGTTTTGTGCAGATCAGACGGTGTCAAATGCAGATCCGATAGTGTCATCTTCCTGCTCTACCTGCTTCGTGGCTTGCCATTGCCCTAGAGCTATGTGGTCCAATTTGACAGCCACAGATTGTATGTGCTATTGAAATTTCATTCAATTAAAATTTAGAATTCAGTTCGCCAGTGACACTCGCCACATTTCCAGGGCTCAGTGATTGCATGGGGCTACCACCCTGGTAGCCAGTATTTTCCCAGCTCTTAGGTGTGTGTGGACGTGTTTTTAGCAGTCACTTTCCTCATCACTGCTTCTCAGTGGTGTTGCTTTTGGTTGCCTGAGGGATTCCTCAGCACCTATAACCCTCATGGTCCCCAAAGCTTCGTCCTGGGACATCTGGTTTTGTGTTATGGGAAGTGCTGAAGTTATTATAGAATCCAACTCCATCATTCAACTAGCATTTATAGAGACTGCTTGCTCTTATCAGGGATGGAGCTTGACGCAGGGAGTTCAGGGCCCATCTCCAACAGCCCAGCCTGGAACACCCGGGTCCAGAGTTTTGCCTTCCTCCCATCCCAGGCTCCCGGGGCTGCCCACCATGTCGTGGTCATAAGACGGTGGCTCCATCAACCCTCCTTAGAAGGGCTTCCTTGCCCTTGGCTCCCTGACCCCCTCTCTTCCTGATGAAATTCGAGCTCTCCAAGGCCTGTAAGTTGGCCAGCCTCAGATGCTGACGTGCTGTGATAGCTCTTATTCCTTCCAGCACTGAGCAACCATGGGGAGTTAATGAGCAATTTGCAAAGGGCCCCAGAAGCTGGAGAAAGGCTTTAAAAAAGTCTGGGTATGACTTGGGTGTCATAGTTACATAATTCTTTAAGGCCACAGTGATCAGTTTAAGAAATTGTCTTTTCCACTTCACTGCATTCTGTTTGGTTCCCTAGAGAATAGGTCAGGCTAAAGATTAACCACGTTGTGGTCTGCCCACAATACTTAGATTCCAGATTAACTTACTCGTATTTTTCATGGCCTCTTCTGTGACAATTTCTTTCCTCTGTAGTTACTAGCTTAGGGGTTGTCACAATAATCAAAAATTTTAAAAAGCATTAAAATATTAGTTATGAAGCTACACAGAACAATTAGGGAATCTGTCACCTCGCCAATGAAACCTACCGTTAATAAATGACTGTTTTACATGATTCCTGGGCCGGCTTGCCTTTCTTTTAATGTATGTAATTAGGTTTTTATTTCTCCCAGAGTGAATAGTTTAATTATTAGAAGTATTATATATGTGTGGTCTAACTTGTCTTTTTCTGACATTGTCAGTCCTGATTCAATGTATGTTGGTCACATTGCATCTCAATGACAGAAAGTGATGTTAGGGACGAGTATTGAAGATGACAAGATGTAGCAGTCAGAGTACTAGTGTGATGGGATGTTAGTTTCCCAAGGGCAAGACCACCACCCACACTCCAGACCCTCAGCACACCTCTGCGCACGTGCACAGACACACCCCCCCACAAGCTTGAATGGGCTGTTCTTATGACATTGTCCCGCGGCCTGAGAGCTGGAAAGGGAATAGCTTTTCCACCATGAACAAAACGACTTCACATCAGGCCACTGCCCGTGCCCCTGGGGCTGAAGAACCTGCACAAGATCAGGGACCTGGGTTCGCTGCTTTCTGTTGTCGGTTGAGAAAAATGACGAGAGAAGTCTCAATCATTTTAGGTGGTTTATTTCCCAAAGCTAAGGACACACCTGGGAGACAGGTCTATGCCTTGCTGCAAAGATGATTTTGAGGGCTCCAAATTTAAAGGAGAAAGGGTAGGATATTGAGAAGCACACAGTTTTCATGTAAGTCATGAATGACTGTTTTTTCCTACCTCAGTGAATCTGCATTTTTACATAAGATGACATTGACAAATGGGGCAGGGGAAAAATGCAAGGAATCTGCATTTTACATAAGATAACATAGACAAAATAGGGCAGCAAAACAATCCCATATGCATTTGTGTCTGGTGGGCCGGGGGTGACTGCGTCTGTAATGATAAGCTAGCTATGAATTTACACTGCCATGGTGAAATGTTAACAGCTCACTAGGAATTTCCTTGTGGGCAAAATATGGTGGAGGCAAGGAGCTTTTCATCTTGTAGCCATCTTATTTAGGAGCCAAAAGCGGGGAGGGAAGTTTCTGTGGTCCAGGTCCCAGCTTGACTTCTCCCTTTGGCTTAATGAGTTTGGGGTCTCAAGATTTAATTTCCTTTCACAATGTTCAGCACTGGAAACGTGCAGGGGACATGGAGGGGCTCAATAAATACTATTAGGTTGAAAATTGCCAACATCTGATCTTTTGTTGTCCCCCGCACAGTGGTTCGTGTGGTTCACCCTAATTTTTGTTGAACGGGGAATAAGGGAGGGATCTCTGATCTTGGTCAGCGCAGACCCTGCGTGTGTGTCTCTTTCGGCATTTTTGCATCTCTAACATGGAGAACCATCCCAGGACTGCAGAGACCACCCAGGGAAACCATCAGAACGGAGGAGAGGCCACTGGCAAAGTAGCCTCAGTCTGTCTCAGGTGGCCAGGGCTGTGCTGGGTCCCCACAGGACTCTTGTCCTAGGCAGGCACCAATACGCAGCTCCAAACTGCACTGACTGGGTGATTGATCACGGGGAACCATGGCGTCTGAGAAGTGGGGTGTCCCGGAGGCCTAGGGAAGAGAAAGTGGTAAATACTGACAACCAGCCATTCACAAGATGGCAAAGGAGAGGGCTTCTCACCTGCCACTTTTGATTCCTTGGCCAGAGGGAGCTCTCGGTGACAGCAGGGACAAGCCTCCGGCTAGCCTCTGGTGGCTGACGGCGGCTCTGTTGGTCTGAGGCCCTGGTTTCTTCCCGCTGATCTATGCTGGTGATGTCACGAAGCTCTTGGTGGTAATTTTCAGCTCCGTGATGTCAGCCCATCGCAGCCGGCCTGGAGCCCACAGAGCCAGCTTTGTTTGGAGGCTGGGACAGAGCTACACACAGGAGGATGAAGCATAGAAGAGGGGAATAAAAATGTTGATTAAAAACAAAAGCCAAAACAAACAATTTTCTAGTTGAGGCCAGAGCCTGGCATATTGGTGCCCCTTTCCACCACCGGCCCCTATTTAGGGTGCAGGTTAGTCCCCCCAGGCTGGAGAGTGGGTGCGCCAGGGTTCTGGGGCGGGACATCTTTCTCTCCACAGCGTCTCCCTTGCCCTGGGACCAAGTGCTTCCCCCTCCTCACACGAGGGCTCCTGATCTACCTTTGGAGGTCCCAGACTTCCCACGGCAGGGGTGCTAAAGAGTGTTTTCTTTAGGCCCAGCACGATGGCTCACGCCTGTACTCCCAGCACTTTGGGAGGCCGAGGCGGGTGGATCACCTGAGGTCAGGAGTTCAAGACCAGCCTGGCCAATGTGGTGAAACCCCATCTCTACTAAAAATACAAAAATTAGCTGAGGGTGTTGGTGGGTGCCTGTAATCTCAGCTACTTGGGAGGCTGAGGCAGGAGAATCACTTGAACCTGGGAGGCAGAGGTTGCAGTGAGCCGAGATCACGCCATTGCACTCCAGCCTGGGCAACAAGAGTGAAACTCTGTCTCAAAAACAAACAACAACAAAAAACAACTCTCAAGGCTTTTTTTCTTTAATATTCCCTATAGGAATTATGAAAAATTATGTACTACATCATATGTTATAAAACTAATAACTAAAAATGTCATCATAAGCTTATAGAGTTACGTAGAATGTAATTTCCAGTATGGAGTAAAGTCGACCCTCATCATCTTCCCTTTAAAAAGCCATACATTATTTTTATTTATTTATTTACTTTTTAAGAGACAGGTCTCACTCTGTTGCCCAGGTTGGAGTGTAGTGGCACAATCACAGCACACTGTAACTTCAACCTCCTGGGCTCAAGTTAGCCTCCTGCCTTGGCCTCCCAAGTAGTTGGGACTACAGGTGCACACCACCAGGGCCTGACTAATTCAAACTTTTTTTTTTTGTAGAGATGAGGGTCTCACTATGTTGCCCAGTCTGGTGTCCAACTCCTGGTCTCAAGCAATCCTCCTGCTTTGGCCTCTCAAAGTGTTGGGATTATAGGCATAAACCACTGGACCTGACCAAAAAAATCCATAAAATTAAAAGTCAGAAATTTTACATAATTAAGTCATTTTACATATTTAAAATGTTTACATGTGTACAAATTTTACATATTTGCATCATTAATTTCTTTCTTGAACTTGTATTTCTATCCTGATTTTCTCACAAAATTACGTACTAAATGACATATTTTTTATGCTTGGAAACTACAGTGGGTTGAATTGTGTCCCACCAAAAGATATGTTCAAGTCCAAAAGATGTGTTCAAGCCCAAGCTCAAGCTTGCAGTGAGCCGAGATCACACCACTGCACTCCAGCCTGGGCTACAGAGTGAGACTCCTTCTCAAAAAAACAAAAAACAAACAAACAACAACAACAAAAATCTTTACTACTTGTGTTTAAAATTATTTCTTAAAATGTGTAATACATTTTTATTGCTTTGCTCTAATAATTGTACTACCAACTGAATCCAGGAAAAAAAATCTGTATTTTTAATTTTGGAACCTACAATCATGAGGAATTTTATTTCAATTTCTATTGAATTATTGCATATGTTCCTGTATTAGTTTCTTAGGGCTGCCATACCAAATTACTGCAAAATTTGTGGCTTAAAACAACAGAAATTTGTCCACTCAAAGTTCTGGAGGCCAGAAGTCTGAAATCAAGATGGCAGCAGGGCCACTTGATTTCACTCCTCTGAAGGCTCCAGAGGAGAACCTTCCCTTGGATCTTCAAGCCTTCAGTGGCTGAGGCATCCCTTGGCTCGTGGCCACATCACTCCACTCCCTGCCTCTGTCTTGATGTGTCTGTCCTCCCTCAGTGTATGCCTTTGTTTCTCAACTCTCCTTCTCCTTTCTCTTATAAGGACACTAGTTATTGGATTCAGGGCTCCTCCTAATCCAGTATGATCTCATCTTGAGAATCTTAATTACATCTGCAAAGACTCTATTTATAAATAAGGTCACATTCACAGGTACCAGGTTGGTCATTTCTTCTGCCACTAAGTGTGTAGCCCTTCTAGGGTCCTGGGCTTTATATGACGACTCCAGTCACAATTTTCCAACATCTGTGGACCAAGCCCTTGCTCTGTGCCCACAGGGCCACTAAAACCCAGCCTTCCTTGGAACAGTGAACTCAGCATCCCTTTACCTTTCCTTGGGCAAGAGAAGTGCCCTGTCCCCAGTTTAGGGTCAGAGCACACAGACTACCCTAACTAAAGGAGTGAGCATGGAACCACAGCTGGCTTGTCTGGTTCTTTCTTAGAAATTTGCATATTAACTGAGACACACAAAAATGGAGAGGGGTGGGAAGTGAGCCCTCCTGTAGAAAGTTCCCAAGAGCTGACTGATGGGACACTTCTGCTGAGGACCCCAAACTTCTCGAGACCTGTGATATGGTTTGGTTCTGTCCACACCCAAATCTCATCTTGAATTTTAGCTCCCATAATCCCCACGTATCATGGGAGGGACCTGCTGGGAGTTAATTTAATCATGGGGATGTTTACCCCCATGCTGTTCTCATGATAGTGACTGGGGAGACCTGATGATTTTATAATGGGCTTTGCCCCGTTTTGCTCCGCAGTTCTCCTTGCTGCTGCCTTGTGAAGAAGGACATGTTTGTTTTCCCTTCCACCATGATTGTAAGTTCCCTGAGGCCTCTCCAGCCATGCTGAACTCTGAGTCAACTAAACCTCTTTCCTTTATAAATTATCCAGTCTCAGGTGTGTCTTTACTAGCAGTGTGAAGACAGACTAATATAGCCTGGCTGCCAAGCTTTTCCATTACAACGATCTACTGAATAGCCTTCCAATAATTTTTGTCTTAAGTCCACCAGATTCAGTTTCCCTAGCTTGCAACTAAAGAGCCATACTGACAGGCATTTCCTGCTTGATAGCATTTTCTCGCAGAGGATGTATGAAGGAAGCAATGACTCTTGAGATGGGTTTTGGTCAGGCCTGACTTTGAGAGGGGCTGGCAGGAGATGGGACTGAAAAAGTGTGGATTTCATCACATTTGACAATGCAAAAGGATGCATAGATTGACATATAAACTCAAAAGTAAGAATACGTTCTCTTTTATTTTCTAAATAAACTGAACTCTATATAAAAACTGTGCCAAGTGATGAAATCAGTAGTGCAAATCATTTAGCAAAAGATTCTAAGAATGTTTTAGTCATCTGATGTAGTTTTGAAATGACTGGCACAATCTTTGGTTTGCTTCCAGATGTCACTAAATGGGGCCCATGTCTGAACCTTGATTGAATGTACGAAGCTGCACTGAGCCTTTTCATGACCATCACGTTATGTAGATGAGGCCTTGCTCCTGGATGGTCTTCTGATCTCCACAGCATTGCTCATGAGAGAGAACCTTGCTCAGATTCTGCTGAACCAGCTGCAGCGAATTCAACAGAGCTTAGCTCCTCTAACACTGTTCGGAGAAGACCACCTTAAGTACGTGAAAATTGCTTATTGGTATGAAATATTTACTCAGTTGGCTTAATTTTATTAACTCACATTCAACCCGTCTTTCAGCCAAATTTTATGAGTCAGTAACAAGAACTTTTGGTTCAATGTATTCTTGCTGGGCATGATGGTGTGAACCTGTAATCCCAACAACTCTGGAGGTTGAGGCAGGAGGAGGATCACTGAAGCTCAGGATTTCAAATCCTGTCTCTTAAAAATAATTCAATGTATTTTCCACTCTTATCATCATACAACACATGAATTTTTGTAAAATGTATTCAGACCACCTAATAGATTTTCTCTCGGAATTGATATTTCCATTTATTTTGTTTCCATTGGAATATCAGAGTCCTTCAGTACTGTGAGAGTCCCAAATGCTTTATTGTATATAGCTGATTCCTAATGTTGTTACACAGTTTCATGCTGATGAAACTTTATTTGAAGCATAAACTTTACAACTGCCCATTCTGATAAAAAAAAAGTATTTACCACTTTCAATCTTTGGTGATAAAACTTGTGAGTAAAATCTACAGCCAACATTAGGTTACTAACAACAAAGCCGTTTGCTTTTCTTGAAATTAGAGGTTTTATCTTTTCATTTTAGGAAAAATAAATTATTTCATTGCAAAGCATTGCAAGTTATTCAAAGTATGAATATGAAGGGCTGGCCTCAGCCTATAACCCCAGTACTTTGGGAGGCTGACTCTCCAGCTTTTCAGTACCTTGTTCTAAAACCAGACAGCCAAGAATCGGACATTTGAAGAAAGAAGGAACAGCAAGAAAACACAAGAGAAAGATAAATTGACAGACGGGAGAAAAGAAAAAGAATGTAAAAATAAAAATGAAATTTTCTGAAAACTATAACATGTATTCCCAAATATAGATGTTGTCCCTAATAAATAAAAATGGGGAAAAACAAAAAGGAACATTCTTAGCATGAAAATAGGTCTTGAAAACTAAAAAAAGAAAAAGAACATGGAAATGAAAGTTGTATTGGAAATGATGGAAGAATGGGAAATACTTCCCAGAAGATAGACTTACAAAGAAAATGAGACCTGGGCACCATGGCTCATGCCTGTAATCTCAACACTTTGCGAGGTCAAAGTGGGAGGACTGCTTGAGCCCAGGAGTTCGAGATCAGCCTTGGCAACACAGTGAGACCTTGTCTCTGCATTTGGGGAAAAAAAAAATGAAAAAAATTATCCAGGCATGGTGGAGATGGAGTCTGCAGTGAGCTGAGATCACGCCACTGTACTCCAGTCTGGGTGATGGAGCATGACCTTGTCTTAAAGAAAAAAGAAAAAGCAAAAGAAAAGGGAAAGGAAATGGGAAAGAAAGTGAAGAACATTAGATTAACCGAGGAGTTTCATGATGTGAACAAATTCTACTAATGGAGATCAAAGGAAACAGAGAAGAGGAAATTATCAAAGAAATGCATTTAAAAATTCCTAGAACAGGCCTGGCACGGTGGCTCACACCTGTAATCCCAACACTTTGGGAGGCCGAGGTGGGCGGATCATGAGGTCAAGAGATGGAGATCAGACTGGCCAACATGGTGAAACTGCATCTCTACTAAAAATACAGAAAGTGGCTGGGCATGGTGGCGTGCACCTGTAATCCCAGCTACTCGGGAGGCTGAGGCAGGGGAATCACTTGAATGCGGGAGGTGGAGCTTGCAGTGAGCCTAGATCGTGCCACTGCACTCCAGCCTGGCAACAGAGCGAAACTCCGTCTCAAAAAACAAAAAACAGAAAAACTCCTAGGACAGAAAGACTTGAGCTTCCAGTTTGAAAAAACTCACTGAGTCCCCTGCAAAATGAAAGGAAAAAGACCCTCGGTAAAACACAAATCCTGAAACGTCAAAACACCGAGATCGAGCCTCACAGTGAGAAAAATAGGACCCAAGCTAAGGACTAATTGTCTTCCCAACAGCAACACGGGAAGCTAGAATGCAGTGAGAATATGACTTCCCGATTCCAGGGAAACAGCATTCCACTTAGACCCTGGATCCTGAAGCGTGAGTGCTCCAGGGGCATGGAAAAATGACATTTTCAGTCATGCGAGTTCCCGAGGCGCGCACTTTGCAGATACCTTTTCTGAGGAAGCTGCTATTGGACGCCCTCCAGCAAAATAAAAAATAAAATAAAATAAGGAAGTGAAGAACCCAAGATCGGGGTCAAAGGCACGCTCCCAACGACCTGGCCCCTTGAGGTTACAGGGGGCAGCAACCTGAAGAACAAGATTCCAAGGAAGGTCTCTTTCCTAGGAACAAATGCCACTGATGGAATACATGATGTTTTTTGAATGTATTGAAAAGAGATTTATATTGCTGATGAAGAACTGTTGTAATGAATTTTCAACAGGTGCAGCAAAAATGGATAACCTGTAGTACCTTACAGTGAAACAAGTATCTATTTCTGGAATGAAATAGATCGCTAATTTCAAGAAAAATGAGTGGCTCATTTTTGTTGTTAATGACATAAATGTTGGATGCAAATGTCACTTGAAAGTCATTGTCTTAGTCCATTTTCTGTTGCTTATAACAGAATACCTGAAACTGGGCAATAGATACA
Source organism: Theropithecus gelada (assembly GCF_003255815.1). NCBI lineage: Eukaryota > Metazoa > Chordata > Mammalia > Primates > Cercopithecidae > Theropithecus > Theropithecus gelada. The sequence goes on from NC_037683.1 coordinate 102,697,888, forward strand.
GAAAAAGAACTGATTGCTTATATTTATGGAGGCTGAGAAGGATGAAGCTCAAGGGGCCATGTCTGGTGAGAGCCTTCTTGCTGGTGGGGACTCTGCAGAGTCCTGAGGTGGCACACGACAGCACATGGTGAGGGTGCTGAGCGTGCCAGCTCAGGTCTGTCTTCCTATAACACTACCAGACCCACTCCCGTCATAACCCATTAATCCATTAACCTATTACTCCATTAATCCATGAATAGATTAATCCTGCTCTCATGACCCAATCGCCTTTTAAAGCTCCCAGCTCTCTGTCATGCCACATTAGGGACTAAATTTCTTTCTTACTCTTTTTTTGGAGATGGAGTCTCGCTCTGTTGCCCAGCCTGGAGGGCAGTGGTGCAATCTTGGCTCATTGCAATCTCCACTTCCCAGGTTCGAGTTATGCTTGTGCCTCAGGCTCCCGAGTAGCTGGGACTACAGACACGCACCACCACACTTGGCTAATGTTTGTATTTTCACTAGAGACAGGGTTTCGTCATGTTGGCCAGGATGGTCTCAAACTCTTGACCTCAGGTGATCCACCTGCCTTGGCCTCCCAAAGTGTTGGGATTACAGGTGTGAGCCACCTCACCCAGCCAGGATTCAATTTCAACATGAGTTTTGGAGGAGACAAATATTCAAACCATGTCAGTCATTAAACGTTGAAAGCATTGAATACATATTTTATCCTGATAATGTTCACAGTTCAAATACAAAAAAATTATCATCATCAATGAGACAACATAAAACAACATTATGAGCCAGGTATAATAAAGAATTTGACATATACTCTTGGGGGAAAACTTACAGAACATTATTGGTAATACAAATTTAAAAAATGGAAAATAGCATCGGAACCTGCAACATATTTTGGGGGAAATTTCTGAATTAAGACAGTACAATTTTAGTTATCACCAATGAAATACAGTTTTATAGCAGAAGCATATTGTATTAGCCTGCTCACACTCATAACAAAATCCCACACACCATAACAAAATACCATAGATGGAGTGCCTTAAACAACAGAAATGTATTTTCTCACTTCTGGAGACTGTAAGTTCAAGATCAAGGTGCTGGCCAGGGTTGGTTCCTGGTGAGGGCCCACTTCCTGGGTTGCAGAGGCTGCCTTCTCGCCGTGCCTAGGGGTGGGGGGAAGTCTCTTCATCTTCTTATAAGGGCACTGATCCTGTCATGAGAACCCCACCACTGTGACCTCATCCAACCTTCATCACTCCCGGAGACTCCACTTCCAAATACCATCCCACTAGGGTGAAGCTTCAGCATTAGAATGAAGAGGAAGGCACAATTCAGTCAGTAGCATATATTAATATCTAGTCTTTCAAGAGGAGATAATTCTATGGCTGGAGTTGGGCACTGCCTCTTTGGAAAGCTGAATGTATGCATGCCCTGTGACCTAGCAAGTCTGTGCTCAGACATGTGCACCTGTGCACCAGGAGAGACAAAAAGAATGGTTACATCTGCACTGTTTGTATTGTAAAAAAGTGGATAATGTAAATATCCATTCATAGAAGAATGAACAATTTAGAATATATGCCTACAACAGAATACTGTAGGTGGTTACACAAATGCATCTAAAAATGGTAATGTTCTTTGTAAGAAGACAAGTTGAAAAACAATGCCTTCTGGCTGGGGGCAGTGGCTCACGCCTGTAATCCTAGCACTATGAGAGGCTGAGGTGGGCGGAACACCTGAGATCGGGAGTTCAAGACCAGCCTGGCCAACGTGGTGAAACCCCGCCTCTACTAAAAATATAAAAATTAGCTGAATGTGGCGGCGCATGCCTGTAGTAACAGCTACTCTGGAGCCCAAGGCACAAGCATCGCTTGAACCCAGGAGGCAGAGGTTGCAGTGAGCTGCGATTGCGCCACTGCACTCCAGCCTGTGTGACACAGCCAGACTCTGTCTCACACACAAAAAAAGATGCATTCTATATGAGCCAAGTATACAAAGTAAAAAAAAAAAAAAAAAAAAAAGCATGCACCACAAAGTATTCTATTATTAATGCATGTATATATTTGTAGTATTTAGATGAACTTCAATTATATGAACAAATTCTAAAAAGATACTGTACTAATTTTTGACTGGAGTTTCATAAAGCATGTAAGATAAATGCAGTTTTTCCATTAAGAAATAATATATATCTCACTACAGAAAACTCTTTTGTACCTCAAGAAGTAAATTTGGATGATTTTCTTCCTTAGTTTCTCTATATTGCTTTAAAGATCATAGGCATTTAATGTATTTTTGTTTCTGCTATTATTAATGGAGTATTTCCCCCATTATAGCTTATATTCTGTGATTGCCGTGTTACAGAAAAGTTATTAATGGGCCAGGAGGGGTAACTCACGCCTGTAATCCCAGCACTTTGAGAGGCTGAGGCGGGAGGTTCATGAGGTCAGGAGTGCGATAACAGCCTGATCAACATGGTGAAACCCTGTCTCTACTAAAAATACAAAAATTGGCTGGGCGTGGTGGCACGTGCCTGTAATCCCAGCTACTTCGGAGGCTGAGGCAGGAGAAGCGCTTGAACCTGGGAGGCAGAGGTTGCAGTGAGCAGAGATCGCGCCATTGCACTCCAGCCTGGGGGACAGAGCAAGACTCTGTCTCAGAAAAAAAAAAGGCAAAAAAAAGCTACTAATTTTGTAACACTTAATCTTATACATAATCAATGCATTATATGAAATTTAAGATGATTCACTGTGTTTTGTATATTATTCCACTATCTTCCAGTTGTGATACTTTTATTTACTTCTTTTACATAATTACACATCTTGCTTCTGTTTTATTTATTTTTAAATATTTTGCATTAACTGAAAATTCTGGACAAATGGTAAATAATAATTTTCACAACAGGTAGAATTTTTTTTCCCTAATAAAAATGAGAATGTCTTTAAAGTAGATTTTTGTTGTTGCTCAAAGGTAGGTAATAATCTCCCCTTCTTAGGGTTTTCAACTTTTCTTATTACTACTAGATATTAAATGTTATAAAATTACTTTTGGGAAATAAATGAATTTTTTACTGGACTTTTTCAAATTCCTGTATTGCATTATCTTTTAACAAACCGTGGTAAGCCAGAATGATAGTGTAATTGTGGAATTAGACCACTAGATGGCGGTGTGCACCCATTTTTTTGCTTCTGTAACCTTAAGTTACTTATTGTCAAAATTTAAACTTTTTATATAGGGGTGTTCAATCTTTTGGCGTCCCTGGGCCACATTTGTAGAAGGATTGCCTTGGCCACACATAAAATCCATGAACACTAATGATAGTTGAAGAGAAAACAAAAAACACCTTATGATGTTTTAAGAACGTTTACAAATTTGTGTTGGTTTACATTCAGAACCACATGGGCCTCATGCGGTCTGCTGGCCGAGGGTTGGACAAGCTTGTTTTAAATTAACATAATCCACAAGCTATCGTCTTCCTTTCAACTTTCAATTTCGTGATCTTCAATTAGGAATATGCTTAAAAATACTTCTTGTCTCTCCTGTATTTAGTCAGTTTTATTGGGGTATAATTTATACCACAATAACATTCAACAATTTTAAGGATACAATACAGAGTTGTAACAAATGCATTCAGTGTTGTTTCCACCACCACACTTGTAATAGAGAATATTGGCATCACTCCAGTCACTGCCCATGTACCTTCCCTGCCTGCCAACCCCTCGAAACCACTGATGGGCTTTGTCACTTGACCTTTTCTAGAATTTCATATTAGTGGACTCATACAATATAGAGCCTGATGTAGGTGGCTTCTTTTAGGACTCATCCATATTGTTAAGTGATTCAGTAATTCCCTCCTTTTTATTGTGGACTAGCTTTCCACTGAATGGCTTTACAACAATTTGTTTGCTCATCCAACCACAATGGACATGTGGGGTGCTTCTAGCTTTGGGATATTATGAATAAAACTGTTTACAAGCATTTACACATAAGTCTTTCTGTTGATGTATATTTTCATCTCTTGGTAAATACCAAGCAGTGGCATTGCTGTGTCATGTGATGAACATATGTTTTAACTTTCTAAGAAATTGTTTTCTCAACGGTTTTCTGAGGTGGCCGCAGCATTTTATGCTCTCCTCTGCCATGTGTGAGAGTTCCAGTCTCTGCACATCTCTTTGCCAGCACTTGTCATTACCAGTCTTTTTAATTTTGGTGAGTGTGTGGTTATACTTTATTGTGTTTTGACTGCACTTCCCTAATGTCTAATGATGATAATAAGCATCTGTTCATGTGCTTATTTGCCATCTCATATCTTCTTGGTGAACTGTCTGCTCAGATCTTTTGATTATTTTTTAAAATTACCTTGTTTATCTTCTCATTTTGCATTGTAACAGCTCTTTATATATTCTGGATAGAAGTCCTTTCTATTATTTGCAAATATTTTCTCACAGTCTATAGCTTGCCTTTTCATTTAACAGTGTCTTTTGAAGAGCATATGTTCTTAATTTTGATAAAGTTCAATTTATTAAATTTTTAATATATAATTACTGTTTTTTGGGTCCAGTTTAAGAAATATTTGCCTAACCCCAGGTGTCCAAGATTTTCTCTTGTGTTTTCTTCTAGAAGTTTCATAGTTTAGCTTTTACTTTAAGACCTATGACCCATTTCAAATTAGTCTTCTTCTACAGTGTGATGTAGCGGTTGCATTTAAATATTTTGTTTTGGCATGGACAAATTTGCATCCAGTTATTTCAGTACCAGTTATTGAAAAAAAATATCATTTCTTCATTGAATTGCCTTGGCAACTTTGTCAAAATTTAATTGATTCTACATGAGTGGATCTATTTCTGAACTCACTATTCCATTCCACTGACCTATTTTTTTTCCCTTAGACTAATGCCACAATGTCTTGATTACCGTTGATTTATAGTAAATCTTGAAATGAGCAGTGTTAATCTTCAAACCTCGTTCTCCTTTTTCAAAATTGTGTTGGCCACAAGCAAACAAAATTGTTCTAGGTCCTTTGCATTCCATGTAAGTGTTATAATTAGCTTCTCAATTTCTGCAAAAAAGAAGAAACCTTCTGAGATTTTACTTGAGATTTCACCAAATCTCTAAATCAGTTTGGGGAGAATTGACATTATAACAATATTGACTCATGAACATGGTGTACCTCTCCATTTATTTAGACCTTCTTTAATTTTCCTCAGGATTGTTTTGTAGTTTGTGCATCTTTTGTTTAATTTGTTCCTAAGCATTTCATAATCTTTGATGTCATTGTAAATGTTACAATGTCATTGTAAACGTTGCTAATTTCCAATATTTTATTGTGCTTTGAAAATTTCCACCTTTCAGTGTACTTCCAGTATATAGACATCCAACGAATTTTTAAAAATTGAACTCGTATCTTATAATCTTGCCAAATTCACTTGTTAGTTCTAGTGGCTTTTTGTACATTCCTTAGATTTTTCCACGTAGATTATCATATCTCTGAATAAATCCAGTTTTATTTCTTCCTTTCCAATCATATAATTTTATTTTATTTTTCTCAGAAGGACCTCTGTGGTTGGCAGAATAATGCCCCCAGTGATGTCTATATCTGAATCCCCAGATCCTGAGAATATGTTACCTGACAAGGCCAAGGGGGAATTAAGGTTTCAGATAGAACTGTAGTTGTTAATTAACTGATTTTAAGAGATTATTCTGGAATATCCATGTGGGTCCCAATGTAACCATGAAGGTCCTTGTACGTGGAAGAGGTTGGGAGAGAGGACATCAGCATGATGGATGTGAGAAGGACTCGATCTGCTCTTGCTGGCTTTGAAGGTGGAGGATTAGTCTGGTCTCATTCTGCTAATAAGGACATACCCAAGACTGGGTAATTTTTAAAGGAAAGAGATTTAATTGACTCACAGTTCAGCATGGCTGGGGAAGCCCCAGGAAACTTACAATCGTGGCAGAAGGGGAAGCAAACACACACAAACCACGGGGAACGATGAATTACTATTGAGGAAGAGCACATTCAACATGTCATAGCAATCACGGAATGTAATGTAGTTCAGTCACTGTGAAAAGAAATTTGGAGATTTCTCCCCAAAGAAAACAGAGCTACTATTTGGCCTGACAATCCCATTACTGGATATATGTCCCAAAGAAAATAAATTATTCTACTAAAAAGACACATGTGTTTGCATGTTCATCTCAGCACTATTCACAATAGCAAAGACGTGGAATCAACACAGGTGCTCATCAATGGTGGACTGGATAAATAAAATGTGGTATGTATACATCATGGAATACTATGCAACCATGAAATGGAACAAAATCATGTCCTTTGCAGCAACATGGATGCAGCTGGAGGCCATTATCCTAAGCAAATTAGCACAGAAACAGAAAACTAAAGATTGCATGTTCTCACTTAGAAGTGGAAGCTAAATATTGGGTACTTGTGAAAATAAAGATGGGAAAAATAGGCACTGGGGAGTACCAGAGGGTGGGAGGGGGGCAAGAGTTGAAAAACTATTGGGTACTATGTTCAGTGTCTTGGTGATGATGTCATTCATACCCCAAATCTCAGCATCATGAAATATACCCAGGTAACAAACCTGCACATGTACCCTTGAATCTAAAATAAAAGAAAAAAAAAAAAGAAAAAGAAAAGGCAGATTGTCAGATTGGATTAAAAAAAAAAAAAGACACAAGTCTATTTTCTGCCTAAAAGAAACACGCTTTAAACATATAAACATAAATGTTTTAAATGTAAAAGACAAGGAAAGATATACTGTGTTTACACTAATCAAAACAAAGCTGGAGTAACTCTGTTAACAAAAACATAGCTTTCAGAGCAAGGCATGTGGCCAGGAAAAATTTCATAGTGAAAAAGGGGTCAATCACCAAGGAGACACAATAATCCTAAACATTTTTGTGTATAATAATAGAGCTTCAAAATATAAGAAGCAAAAACTCAAAGAACTTGATGGAGACATAAGCAAATCCACAATTGGATTTGAAGAGTTCAATAACCTCTTTCAAATGATTGATAGGATAATTAGGCAGATGTTCAGTGAAGATACAGGCGATTTCAACAATACTATCAACCAATTTGCTTTAACTGACAGAACATCCAACCAACGACAGCAGAACACGTTCTTTTTTATTTTTTTTGAGTGAGAGTCTCGCACTGTCGCCACCCAGGCTGGAGTGTAATGGCGCAATCTCTGCTCACTGCAACCTCCGCCTCCCGGGTTCAAGTGATTCTCCTGCCTCAGCTTCCCAAGTAGCTGGGATGACAGGCGCCTGCCACCATGCCCAGCTAATTTTTTGTATTTTTAGTAGAGATCGGATTTCACTGTGTTGGCCAGGCTGGTCTCGAACTCCTGACCTTGTGATATGCTTACCTCGGCCTCTCGGAGTGCTGGGATTACAGGCATGAGCCACTGTGCTGGGCGAACACATTCTTTTCAAGTTCATATGGAAAATTTGCCAAGACAGACCATAGTTCTGACCGTACAACAAGTGTCAAGTGTCAATACATTTAAAGGGATTCAAATCATAAAATGTTCTTTAGCCACAATGGGATTAAATTAGAAAACAACGAGAAATCTCTGGGAAGTCTCTAAATATTTGGGGCGAGATGCGGCACATTCAGGGTGATATGATTGTAGACAAAATCTCTAAATATTTGGAAATGAACATTTCTATATGCCTCATGGGCTGAAGAAGAAATCAAAAGGGAAACTAGGAATCATTTTGGACTGAATGAAAAGAAATATCAAATTTTGTGGCATGCTGCTAAAACAGTGCTTACAGAGAAATTGTATCACTAAACATGTATATTAGAAAACAAAGGTTTCAAATTGTTGATCTCAGCTTTCACATTAAAAAAGAAAAAACAGGCTGGGCGCGGTGGCTCACGCTTGTAATCCTAGCATTTTGGGAGGCCAAGGCGGGTGGATCACAAGGTCAAGAGATCGAGACCATCCTGGCCAACATGGTGAAACCTCGTCTCTACTAAAAATACAAAAATTAGCCAGGCGTGGTGGCGCACGCCTGTAGTGCCAGCTACTTGAGAGGCTGAGGCAGGAGAATCGCTTGAACCCCGGGAGGCGGAGATTGCAGTGAGCCGAGATCACGCCACTGCATTCCAGCCTGGCAATAGAGCAAGACTGTCTCAAAAAAAAAAAAAAAAAAAAAAGAAAGAGAACAAAAACTACCCCAAATAAGCAGAAGAAAGGAAATAATAAAGATGATAGGATGAATAAATGAAATAGGAAGATGATCAGAGGGACAATCAATCAATTGATTTGCGATGGAGTCTTGCTCTGTTTCCTAGGCTAGATTTGAACTTCTGGGCTCAAGCCATCCTCCTGCCTCAGCCTCCTCTATATCTGGGACTACAGGTGCACACCATCATGCCCAGCTAGAAGCTGATTCTTTGAAGAGAGAAGTAAAATTGATAACCTCTAGTCAGATTGACCATGAAAAAAACCTACAAGTTATCATGTCCAGAAGGATAGAGATGACATCACTACTGATTGTACCGATGTTAAAAGGGCACCAACAAAATGTAATGAACAAATTTATGTCAATAAACCTCACAACTTAAAACAATGGACAAACTCCTAAAGGACACAAATGACTAAATCTTACTGAAGGGGAAATAGAAAATGGAATCGCTCCATATGGATGAAAAATGTGGAATTTGGAGTTAAAAACCTTTCTAGAAAGAAAACTCCAGGCCCAGGTGGCTTCACTGGGGAATTCCACCAAATGCTTAAAGATTTTTAATTTAAAAATTTTTATTTTAAATCACGATTCTTATTTGGTTTATTTAATTATTAATTATTATTTTTGTTATTTTTAATTTTGAAGTTGCATCGCCCATTGTGACTGCTAAGTACTAGATTGCGTCACTGCACTCCAGCCTGGTGACAGAGCAACATTGTGTCTCAAAAAACAAACAAACAAACAACAACAACAACAAAACAACAACAAAAAAAGAAATTAAGATTTTGGAGTATTTGGCAATACTCCAATGTGATTAAGAGGGTGGACTCAGGAGTCAAAACACCAGGGTTCTGTCCTGACTCATACTTGCTGGGTCCTTGGGCAAATGACCTGACCTAACCTCTGGGAACCTCAGTTTCCCCATTAGCTGGGGTGGTAATATAGGAGTGCTGCCCCATAGGCTGTTGTGAAAATTAAATAAGAGTATGGAAGTGTCTGCACAGCGCCTGATGCAGAAGTGCTCAGTTGATGTTATTTTTATTTTTGAATGTTTTAGTGTTTTCAATGGCACTCAAAAAGGAACCAGCATCACAAAAGGGCCTTTTCAACTCAGGGGGACTTTTGTTCCAGAACAAATTCAGGTGAACAACCACAAACCTTTTAGTGGTTCAAAGAAGAAGGATGTGACGTGACATCACTTTTCAGTAGTGTGGATGGTCCAGTAGTATGGATCCTGTGATGTGATGTACAGTTTTTGTACACAGCCACAGCTCGGTGCTATTCATGGGACAGTTGACAAAATGAGAGGTCTAGGTGCCCCCCACCAAGGAGGTGAGGCCAAACCCACCTGGTCTGGCCACAAACCATAGACTGACCAGGAGGTGGGGTCCCTGACTGGCAGCTATTTCTGGCCCCTAAGGGGTAGGATGACATTAGTAGTAGGGTGGGGGAGAATTGAATTAAGCACAGGTAGATACTAGAGTCAGGTGTATGTGGTTCATGCACGGTGAAAACTGTTTTGCTGCTTTTGTAGTGTTTCCATGTTTTTACAAAGATGACCCAGAACGTGCCCTTTAAAACCAATCTCTTATCTTTTCTATACTTCCCAGAAATACAGGATGTTATGTCTATATGCATCCGAAATCTTGCTTGGGTGGGTCGTTGTACCACTGCCAGAGAGGCTTCATCTGCTAACTTGGACTGGATCCTAAGATCCACCCAAGCTGAGCTGGTAGCTGAGTGGAAGGTGCTGGCCACAGAGGCCTCTGTACAGGTTGGGGTGAGCCCTCCCACTCCTTCTTTATTTCTTTTCTCCGTCTTGATGCAAACAGATGGGCATGGCCAGTCCGAGTAGGTCTCTGGGCATTGGGATAGAAATTGGGGCTTCCAATGTGCTTCTGGAATTCTGAGTTAATGCTACTGTTTGAAATTGTGTATGTGCATATTCAAAATCATGGGAGACTTTTAAAAAATATCGTACCTTTTGAGTCACAAGGAGACTTCCTAAATGAGCCACACAATCCCAGGGTGGGAAAACCCCTTGTCTCCAGTTAAAACCTTCTAGTACTTAAGAAACCGTCAGGGCCAGGTTCAGTGGCTCAGGCCTGTAATCCCCAGCACTTTGGGAGGCTGAGGTGGGCGGATCACAGGGTGAGGAGTTTGAGACAGCCTGGCCAATATGCTGAAACCTTGTCTCTACTAAGAATACAAGAATTAGCTGGGCGTGGTGGCGGGCCCCTGTAGTCCCTGCTGCTTGGGAGGCTGAGGCAGGAGAATCACCTGAACCTGGAAGGCGGAGGTTGCAGTACTCCAGCCTGGGTGATAGAGTGAGACTCTATCTCAAAAAAAAAAAAAGAAAAAAAAAAAAAGAAAAAAAAAAAAAGGGCCGGGCGCGGTGGCTCAAGCCTGTAATCCTAGCACTTTGGGAGGCCGAGACGGGCGGATCACAAGGTCAGGAGATCGAGACCATCCTGGCTAACACGGTGAAACCCCGTCTCTACTAAAAAGTACAAAAAACTAGCCGGGCGAGGTGGCGAGCGCCTGTAGTCCCAGCTACTCGGGAGGCTGAGCCAGGAGAATGGCGTAAACCCGGGAGGCGGAGCTTGCAGTGAGCAGAGATCCGGCCACTGCACTCCAGCCTGGGTGACAGAGCAAGACTCCGTCTCAAAAAAAAAAAAAAAAAGAAACCATTAAGAAGATGCCAAACAGCAGGACTCTGTCTTTAACATCCATGAAGCCTGCAAAATGTAACCCCCCTCACTGCCCCTGTTAGCTGAGCCCAGGGGTGATTACAAGCCAGGGGTCAGGCGCTGCACTGGGGAGCAGCTGGCCTCGGCCTCAGCCTCAGATCGTTGCCTTGGCATGACCCCAGCAGCTGCCACAAAAGCAGCTTGCCAGGGGTCATCGCATTATTTATGCTTAGTTTGGCCCAATTACCAGCAATAAAAGTTCCATCAGAGCGTGTGCCTGGACATGCAGGGGGTGACATCTGTGTCCCCTGTGGGCTGGGGCAAAGCCGGCTCTGCTCTGGGCTCTGACTCCAGCACAAGCCTCTGCCACAGACCCATCCTGTCCTTAGGTCCGGCTGCAGTGTGGGCTAGCTGAGCGCATCTGCTCAGCTGAACTCAGTTATCCTGACACCAGAGGGGAGCCTCTGTCGCTAGGCAGGCCTCCCCCAGAGAGTGAAGTGCCTGGTGGGGATGAACAGGGTGAGGGAAGGAAGTGGCACTAGGGACCTGGTATCCAGACACCTGGCTGCACAACCCCTTGGCGCCCACTCCAGCAAGGCTAGGGCTCCAACCAGTGGCTCTAGGAAAGCTCTTCAAATGTTCCATTTTCTCTTTTGTTGTTGTAGTTTTTGGAGAACTCTCTCCTTCCCCAATCACAGTTATGAGGTCCCTTTCTCTGGGAGCCATTCTGGGTGGTCTTGTTTCTTTGCCTCCGTGGCACCCTATGGGTCTCCCGTCTGGCCCTGTGTGTCTGTCCCCTACAGGGCCCTGGTCAGCTGTGCAGCAGGCCCAGCACATGGCAGCGTGGGTGCACGCTTGCTGATTCACATTTGTTCCTTAAGCTCTTCTTCCTCCTTCGAGACCCTGCCTGTACACCTTCCTACATCCTCCTCCAGGCTGCCCACTTGAATTTGCGTCTTCCTTCTCTGTGTCCCACATCCCCCTGGTTGAGCTCTGCTCTCTGTTCTCATTCTGGGGGATACCTATGCTAATGTCATCCTTCCACTGTCCTGCCCTGGCCAAGAGACATGGATACTGCTTCCCTGCCCGGTACGGTGGCCCCGATGCTCCATGTGCATGACAGTGTTCAGAGTCAAAGATTGAGGACCCCACCCTGCTCTATGACAGAAGGCAGACAATCACCAAATAATAAAAGCATGGCCACAGGATGATACTAGGTATATGTGAGAGTCCTGGAAACTGGGAGAGGCGGTCTTCCTGCTGGAGTGTGGAAGGAGGGGGCACCAGGCAGAGCAGCTTCACTGCTCAGGCAGGAATGGAGCTGGGTCATGAAAGAGTAGAATTGTACCCGGGGCAAAGTGGGGCAGGGGGCAGGTGGCATAGCTGGTGTCCTGTTACCCCACTGCAGTGGGCCTCCGGTTGGAGTCTGCATCAGAAGCCCCTGCAGAGTTGGCTATAACACAGATCGCTGGGTCCCAGGGTTCGGGTGGTTGGGTGGGGCTAAAAATGTGCATTTCTAGGGAGTTCCCAGGTGAGGGGAGCATACTATGAGAACAACTGTTCTATGTGAACCCAACCCTGATGCAGTGCTAGGGCTGGGAGCTACTTGGGAGCTGTGTCCCCAACTGTGTTCCATAGCATCCTCCTTTTATGGTCCCCAACAAAGAGTTTTGTGGTCAAATGTGTGTTATCTGTGGCATGCCCAAACCTCGCTCTTGGAGATTCAAGGCATACTTGGATACAATGGAAGTCTCGGTGAGTCCTGCAGTAATGAATTAGACTTCTTTCAATCCAGCGTTTTCCAGAGCTATTTAAAAATGAAACACTCTTTGGCTTCATCCCTTCTGCCCTGGAGTGGGGCTCTACCGGGCGTCAGTCTGAGAAGCTGCTCCAGGACTGCATCTGTCCCCCGCCCCCTTGTGGTTGTTGGAGTCTGCAGGAGAGACCAGCCTTCCTTGCTCTTGCCTTCCCTATGAGACCCAATGAAGTGACATCCCAGGCTTTGTGAGTTTGTGTTTGCATGAGCTGTGGGCTGTCCCTCATCCAATGCCTTAGGCATCTTCCAGACTCTTCCCCACTCCCTTCTGTGGCTTTGTCTCTAGGGCTCTGGGGCACTCCTGTCAGGGGTACACACGAGGAGGGAGAACACCTAATGTCCAGCAAGGTTGGGAGATGCTCCACCAGAATATGGGCTTTCCGAGGTCAGAACGCAGTCCACTGCTCGATCCTCAGCCCCAGCTCACTGTCTTGCACACAGTAGGTGCTCAACTAATGCTTGTGGCAGAGGTTGAACTGCATTGACTCAGTCTGTCCTTCTTTCCCACGAATACATGAGAGCTGGCCCTTAGTGAAAACCAGCAAGGACTGCTCAGGGGCACACAATGATCCTGGGATGTGTGCAGAGTTCAGCTGGGGCAGACGCACTCAGAAATGGAGTCTTCCAGGAGCCCCATAGTCTTACATTCTGGAAGCAGGGGAGAGCTGTGCCCTTAGAAGCTGTGCCCTTGGGAGGGGCCAAGGCTATGAGGGGCTGCAATTCAGTGGACATTGAACTGTTTTGGAGGCTGGCTCTCAGCAGGCTCCTGGACACATGGATCTCTGCAGACTCCCCAGGCTTCTGGGTTATGAGGGGCAGGTCCCAGATGAGGCTGCACTCTGGAGGGCAACTGTGTCTCTGTACTGCCCGACCAGTGGGGTGTGGAGCAGAGCAGTGGCCAGCTCCTGACACTGGACATGCTGTGTTGTGAGGGCTGGAGTGGCCCAGGCTGACATGTTCTGCGTTGCAACAGCAGCATACAAACATCACCAGCAGGGGGAATAGGTCACAGGACTGGTCTTGTGCCCTGGAGAGGATGGCGCTTGGTGGCAGGTGGAGCATCAGTGTTTTCTTCTGTGGTGGTTTTGGAGGCAAGAGAAGCTTGTGCTTAGGACCTTGGGTCTTGCCTGCTGTCCAGAGCCTGTGTCCAGAGTGACCACTTCTCACCTGCCAGAGTTTATGGGTGAAATGATGAGGTCCAGGCCTGTTGTTCGTAAAGTGCTCAGTGCAAAGTGCTGGGTGAAAAATCCAGTTTACCTCTTAAGGAATGCCTAGATGATGCGACCTGTTTCTGCAGAATTTTGAGAAGAAGCTTTATTTGGGATAGTCTACATAGACGAATAGTTCAGGAATTGGCACCTTTGGTCATGTCTGTGTAAAAGTGGCCTGCTGAGCGGTGTCCTAACAATGTTGGGACCACTTTTACCAGCTCTGGTCCCCTTTCTGTCACCAGGTGCTGGAGTGAGCAGTACCCATCAGGGAGAGCAGTAGGTCTCTCTGCATCGCTCCCTATTAGTTATAAAGGGAAATGTCCATATACATTTTCTGACATAAACGGAGTGAGGAAGTCTAGTCACACTGCTTATTTATGACATATGTTGGAGAAAATATTCTACCTCCTTCCCTGCTAGAATTCATTCCGTTTACCCACTCTCTTATTCAGGGACTGCGTGGCACCAGCTGAGAGCCTGACACAGTGCTGGTGTGACCAGGTCCCCCCGCCACCATGGCCCAGCAGATCCCTCTCCTTGCCGCATCCACCCCTTTCCATCCTTCCTCCCTCCCTTTCCTGGGTCTGGCCTGTCATTTGCCAGTGGTTCCCAGACCCTTGAAGCAGGGATCCTTGTCTCTTTGTATACAGAGGATTCATTCCCAGCTGGAATGAGGCAGACACTGTCTTTGCTCATCCAGTCCCCTTCTCATGGGGACAGTGTATGGGACTGATCCAAGGCCCTGTGAGTGACTCAAAGGCCTGGCAAGACATCCTTGTGATGAAGGTTGTTACCACCACCGTACAGGAGAGGAAAGAGGCAGGAAGCACCACTGTGATCCAAGATTCTCCCCTTAGGGCATATTGGCCCTAGGTGGCCTCGTGGTGGCCTCCTGGCAGGTGCTGAAGGGTGGGGCAGAGAGATGCTCAAAGCCAGGGACCAGCAGGAGCAGAGGCGAGCTGGAAAATAGCAGAGATGGATGGAGCTGGGCAAAGGAGAGGATGGGGGAGCTGCACGGCTCCATGGCACCTACTCCGACAGGGTTGCCATCCTCTTCCTCATTGAACTTAGTGCCTGTTGCATCCTAGAGCAAGGCAGGGGCCAGGACACGCATACCTCCATGAGGAGGGTGAGCCTCTCCAGGTAGGATGGCTACTTAGATCAATTATCCTGGGGAAGAGCAAGAGCGGTGGGATCCAGCCTGAGAAGACAAGGGGAAGGCTGGGTAGAGCCGTTTGGTTCAGCCACCCTGAGCTGGGTCATCTGTCGTGGAAACCAAGAGTGAATAGAGCAGCCCACTGTCCTCTCGGCCATGAACTATTTCTTGCTGTAAACTCTTCAGTAAAATGGAAATGCACCATCTAGGCTCTCTTCTGGGCTGTTTTTTAAAAAATTAATATTACAGTTTAATGTGGATTCAGGGGAACTAATAAAAATTTCCCATCTGTTCAAAATATCAGGGAAGGATGTGAATGTATATACTCAACAACTCCTGATAAGCGAAAGAGCCTGGGTTTGCTGCTGAGTTTTCTCCAGTGCTAACCGAGCACATATACTAGTGACTGCAGCCACCCTGCTCTGATGACCTCCGACATCCTCCTGCAAAACACACTCACTGATTCCAAAGGGCAGAATAGCGACTTTAGGCTGGAGAAACCTGGCAGACACCATCTTGGTCAAATGGTCATCACCCCATGGCAATCAAGAACCAGAGGACAAGTCGAAGCACATGATCCTGATATGACACACCAAGAAGGACACAGCATCACCACTGTGATGGTCCAGTTAATGGTTTATCACCTGAATCGAATCAGGAGGAAAGAGCAGACAAGCTAGCCAAACCCCAGCAGTGTGTGGAGTGGAGGCGGAGAGGAGTCTGTAACATAACAGGCCTGAACTCTTAAAAAGATATCAATGCCATGAAATGTTACTGTCACAAAGCAAAACTCAGGAACGGTTTCGGATTCAGGGAGATGACAGAGACATGACTACTGAATGGACCCGTGATCCTGGACTTTCCTTTGCTACAGAGGACATCGCTGAAACAACTGACAAAAATCTCAGCATGGTCTGTAGATTAGATAATTATGTCAATATTAATTTCCTGAATGTCATCATTTTACTATAGTTTATAGATTTAGGATAATATTCTTTTTTTGGGAAATATATATTGAAATATTTAGTGGAAAAGAGGCATCATGTCTGTATCTCACTCTCAAATGGTTCAGAAAATAATATATATACTTGAAGGAGAGAGAGAAGGCTGAAACAAATATAGTAAAATGGGGGAATCTGAGTGAAAAGTACATGGGAATACTTTGTTTTACTATTTATATAATTTTCCTATCTTTGAAACTTTGTCAAAATTTAAAAAAATTTTAAAATACCTCCAAAATACAGAGGCTTAAGAGAGAAGATTGTGTCTTGTCTACTGAACACAATAGTGTGGAGTGTACAGGCTAGCAAGGAGGCTCGGCTCCACACAGCCATGCAGGACCCCAGGCCCCTTCCCTTTGACTGCATGATTGAGTCACAACAGCAAGGAGGAGAAGGAACCTAGTTGGCCAGCCCATAACTTCTGTTTGAGCAAGGGAAGTAGAGGAACTGGGGCCCAAGACCACCCCATGCAGCAAGGGAGACTGGGAATGCAGTCTCTAGCTGGGAGTTCCTGTGCAAAGTCAACACACCATTACTGTGGATCATCAGAGAGCAGACCTGGGGGCTCATGAGCAGTCTGCCCCCTCACCTGTTCTTGGATTCAGAGGTAATCTGGAGTGGCCATGACCGTGACGAGCCTGAAGGTTCTGCGTCTAGTTTATATTTCTCACATCTGCCCTTGCCTGACAGCGGCTTCCCCTGGGGGCCTCACACCATCCTGCCCCTTAGCTTCTGAAACAGCGCCTCTCATCCACACTACACCTTGCACCTTTTAGCAAACCAATGACCACACACTTGTGTGCATGCATGTATGCATTACCCTGGGATCTGATTAAAAGGCAGATTCTGATTCCATGAGGCTAATTAGCTCCCAGGGGAAGCTGAGGCTGCTGGCCCTGGATGCACTGGGCAGCAGAGGTCTATGGGCATCTTCAGGGTGCACTTGCGTGCTTTGCAGATGAAGGAGCTGCGACTCCTGTTCCTTCTGAGAGGGCAATGCCGGGCAGTGTTGGGTGCATGGGAAACCCACCAGCAAATGGGACTCACTTTGTCTGGAGTGGATATCATGCCGCATATGGGATTTCAGCTGTGTCAGGCTGTTCGTGTCAGGTGTTGCTGAAGAGATTGGGAAATTAGACAGGGTTTTGGAGGAAGTCACCTTGTAGGTCCCTCCCAAGTTTAAATTTGCCTGTGGGTTTATGAGTAAGAAAAAACCTATATACTTCACATCATGTGGCTGACAAGGGGAATTCAGAACCAAAGACCATGGGAGATTCAGAGCATTCCTGATTTTGTAAGAAAAGCAGGGTATACACCCTGCCTGATCCTTCCAAGCACAGCTGAGCTGCATGGGAGGCTGTGCCCCAGGGCAGCTGTTCAGCTGTGAGCCAATGCTCTGCCTGTGGTGTGGCCTCATGAACCTAGGGCTGGAGGCCTGGCACATGCTGGCTAGAATTCTAGCTCCACCACTGGCTGTGTGCCTTTGGGCACGTCGTTAATCTCCCTGAAACTGAGTACTCCTATCTGTGAAGTGGGCACGGGTATTACAGTTGACACAGGAACGCTCCCTGACGGTGGGGTCTGTTCTCCTTGGTGGTGGTGGTTCATACTGCCCTGACTACCAAACCCTACTGCACCATCCTCTGAGCTGGCCTGACTTCTTGGGGGCTACCCAGCAGTGGCACAATGGGATCTGAGCCCACTGTCACCAGGGTCCGCTGCATCTGGATATTAACCTTCATGTGGGATGAGAGCCCACGGGCTCACCAGAAACACGCTTAAGGGGCAGCACTTGCAGGCCTGGAACGGTTTAGGCCAGCTGAAGTGCAGAGGCTGCTTTTTTGGGGCTGGGAGCGATATTCTCTTTGACCACAAGATGTCACCCTGCAACCATGATATCGGGACAGGCACCGTCGGATTCAGGGTTCCTGAGGAGAACCCAAAGTGGTTTTGAAACCTCCTTTTCACCTGGATGCTCTCCTTGTCCTTGGTGGTCAAATGGTTTGTTCTAAAGGCTCGAGAAAAGGTTTCACAGTGAAGTTCATCTGTTTCCTCTTGCTTCGGAGAGGAGCTCCGAACACCCAGCTTTGTCACCTCCCAGCTGTGTGACCTTGAGCAAGTTGTTCAACCTCTCTGTGCCCAAGATTCCTCATGCCTAAAATGGTGATAATAGCACCTACATCACGAGTTTCTTATGAGAATTAAATGATGTTTTCAAAGTGCTTGGAACTGTGCCTGGTGCAGAGCAAGTCCTGGAAAAGTCTAGTAAATAAAATAATAACAATACTACTACTAATAGTGTACTCAAGGAGTGCCCCACCCTTCTCAAACAGACAAAATTCAAACACTGAAAAATTAAATCCTACCCTAGAGTCTCAAGCACAGGTTGAGTATATTACATGTTTTGAAATTTTAGAATTCCCTGCTGTGTTATGTAGGCAATGGAAACAATTTTCATAATTTATTGCTGTAATTCATTTCTGGGAAATAGACATTTTCACCAAGAAGGGGGTGAAAGATAATTTCTTCCATTGCTACTTTTGCCTCGCTGTGCGCAGAGGATTCCCCAAGGGTCCTGGGAACCGCAAGTCTACGGAAAGGTGCCGTCCAGGGTGTTTGGTCCTGACTTGCCTGCTGGCCTTCCTTCCTGTCTCCAGCATGTTGCCTGGGATTCCATCCCAGTCATACCAGAGGTAACCTCTGAGTACAGTTATGACGATTTTCACTCAGTCACAGGAGCAGACCGGCGTCAGATGGCAAGAGGAGGAGTGCAGGAATCAAAGGTCACAGTCTCAGGAGCAAAGCCCCACAGACGTCTGGCTTCTGGATCTGTGGCCATATGGTCAAAGATTGCTCTGCACGATAACCTCCACAGCAGTCAGGTTGAGGATGTCTGGCACTGAAGTTACTCCATTTGAGAAGTTTTATATATTTGTATTAAATAAAATTGAATTGTAGAATGTTTAATTGCAGAAAATCACAGTGAAGGAAGTTAAAAATCACTTATAATCTCATCACTCCAAGATACAATCACCATTTCTGCTTTGTGACTTTATACAGTGATAGTCGTGTACGCTGAAAGTTTTTGCAAAATTAGAATCGCGCAATTTTATATTTTGCTTTTTTCATGTGATATCATGCCAGGAACTAAGCTTCAGAACTCCTTCTTATGGTTGCATAATGTTTCATTTCTGGTTACACCATGAGTTAACACTAGCCCCCTATAATTTTTTCTAATTTTTCACTATTTTAAGAAATGTTGCAATAAATATTTGATTGTCATATACATTTTTGAATGGCTTTTTTTGGAGAGCTTAATTAATGGGTATTTAATGGGCTAACAAGCATGGATTCTTTTTACCGTACACTTTAAATCATCTGCTAACTCTTTGCTCAAGGTCAAAGTTAGCAAGCAGCTAAGCCCAGCTTTGAGTCCTGCTCCACAAAGTTTAAACTCCGATGTCAAAGTGCCTTTTGGATGTTGTTAGTACCTTTTAGCTTTTGGAACATAAAAGAAGGAAGGCTTTACTTTGGAAGTTCTGTGGTTCTATTACTCTATTATATGCTACATGTAAACGTTTCCAGAAATCTGTTAGAAAAGAAAGGTTACTGCCAATCCAAATGCCTGCAGGGACCAGGAAAATGCCAGACAGGGCATACACACACCAGCGGGCCTGATGTGACATTTGGGACGTGCTTACGGTGACAGAGAGGATGTGTGCCATCCCCTACACAAATGAACAAGTCAGACTTGAATTTGTAAGTCTTTCGGGACACTGTGCACCAAGCTAAACCCGTCTGTGGGCCGAATGGTCACCAGGAGCAACCTTATAAGACCTCAATAAGGTTCATGAGGGGTAAAGGGCACAATTTTTATTTCCTAGGTTGGGAAACCAAGGTTCAGAAGACTCGGCTGCGGAGTCAAGCTGGGAAGACCGCACGTCTGTGGCTTCTCGAGGGTTTTCAGCTACAGTGCGGGCTGGTGTCTGTCACTGCCTAGGACTGACAGGTGCCATGAATCATTCCTTACCATCGATGGAGAAAGGAACAAATGCATAAATAATGTATCCTTCCCCCTCAATTACTTTGAAGGATTTCCCTGGGCTAATGTTAACCTCTTTCACGCCATGTAAGTGCTTACCCAAGAAAAACTGCTCCTTCCAGAAAGCCTTTCCGTAAGCATGACTGACCAGAAATGTCCAGCTTTTGCTAGGTGTGTGTGTGTGAGGTGTCCTCCTTTCTCAGCTTCCTGTGTCTTGTCTCAGTCATCATCCGAAGCCTACCCCATGTGCAGATCCACACTTCACCCAGAGTAAGGAGGAGGGCGTGGTGGTGGTGAGGGCCAATGCAATGGTGAAGGCATCTGAGATGCACCTGCTGGGTTTTAAGTAATAGTTTTTATGTGTCCTGCATGAAAACTTGGCTTCTTTTTGAGTTAATGTAGTATTGTCACTGACTTACTGCTGCCCCCTATCATTCAAGAGTTCTTTTGGACCAAAAAACAACAAAAAAAAACCCAAAATACTCAACAGAGGACCCCCGAGGAGACTTGTTCTGGCTCGAGAAGGGGCTGGATGGGGGGGAATAGTGAGGACAACATGAAACCGTTTGGCAAGAGGCCAGCCCAGAGTGCTCCAAGAGCCCTGTGCTGACATAGGACATTGTCCTGCACAAGCTGAGACACAAATGATGCTTAACCTTTTTGGTTTCATCTTTAGGAACTTGGCCCCTTTATTTTGTGCTTCAAACTTCAGTTTCTTGATTGCAAGCGCAAACGTCTGCAGGTGACAGGAAGGTGATGTAAATGAACAAAGCAGCAGGGTGTCCTCAGCTGGGGTCTGGTGGGGATTGTGGTGAATGGGAGAGCAGTGCCCATTGCGGGATCCCAGTGCCCCCGATCCCTGCTGAAGATTACCAAGGTGGGGAGCGAATTCTAGGTACATCATGGCCAAATCCACCCATTTTCCAAGAGAAGCTAGAAATCCAGATGTTTATATGAATGCAGCTAACTTTGAAAAGTGGTAGTGAATCTGACTTTGCCTAAGACACCTCATAGGCCAACGAAATCCCACCTGCAGCCTGCATGGGGCTGGTGTGCAGCCAGCAGCTTGCATCCCACAGCCTCTGGCTGGACGGTAGTGGCTTCGGGCATATTGCTTGGGTAGGATAAGGGCATACACCTACTATTTAATAACGATGTTGTGCACTCTCCACACATAAGTAACATGTGAGAATGCAACAAAGAATGTCTCCTAAAGCGTACTGCTTACTTAAAGCTCATTTCCTTCTGTACCCAGATGAAAGACATCTGCCCATCAATGACCTAGTCAAGCCATGAAAGAATGAGAAGCACATTTCAGAGAATGTGTTAATAAAAACAGTTCAACTATAAACATTTCCAAAAAGGTTTTAAAATAGAGCATCTCTGAGGATATCCCTTTAAGTAAGTCACCATCACCTGCATTATTGAGATTTAGGGGAAGGTTTAGGGGTGCCGTCACAGGAAGCTCAGGGCAACATCTCAGCCACCTGTGACCTGAAGCACAGAGCAGGCTAAGTCCCCCGGGAGAGCTGTGGCCACAAAGCCGTGTAGTGGGACATTCTAGATCCTCAAACTTCTTCTAGTGGGCATTGCCCACTCCTCAACACAGGGGCATCCCAGGCCCAGAAGCTTTGAGCATGTGACTGAACTGAAGATGCATGGTGGTGGGTCTGCTGGAAGGCCAACTTTGCCTGCAGACAAAATGGTTCTTCCCTAATTGAGATGGAGGCTTTGGGGCCATTGGGACTGACCTAATAAAGCAAAGCGGTGCTGTATCATGTGTCAAAAAGGCAGTTTCCTGAAATTGAATACTTTAAAAATGTGAGCAGAGTAGAACAGCCCCAGGCGTTGTCAATCATCCCTCCTGGTCCGGGCTAGCTCAGCAGGGACTGCAAACGCACCCGCCCCTGATCCAAAGTCGGGAGTATTCAGTAGTGGCCTTCCTCTGGGAGGAGGGGCTGAGGCTTCAGGCCTAACCTTTGTTTTCTCTGGCCTGGCATGTGGGCAGATTTTAGTGTTATAAATTGGAGGGGTGGAGTGCTAGCATGTTAAGTAAATTTTATTTCCAGCATTTCCTGGAGACCTGTAACTAATATATTAAAAAAAATGTTTAATAGTAGGCCGGGTGCAGTTGCTCATATCGGTTATCCCAGCACTTTGGGAGGCCGAGGTGGGTGGATGACGAGGTCAGGAGTTTGAGACCAGCCTGGCCAACATGGTGAAACCCCGTCTCTACTAAAAATACAAAAATTAACCCGGCGTGGTGGCACACCTGTAGTCCCAGCTACTCGGGAGGTCGAGGCAGGAGAATCGCTTGAACCCGGGAGGCGGAGGTGGCAGTGAGCTGAGATCGGCTCACTGCACTCTGCCTGGGCGACACAGCGAGACTCGGTCTTAGAAAAGAAAAAAGAAAAGAAAAGAAAAGAAAAAAGAAAAGAAAAGAAAAGAAAAAAGAAAAGAAAAGAAAAGTTTAATAGTTTTAGAAGAGTAATACCTATGTTCCAATCACTTAAAATTAACGTATTTTATCCAATCAAGGCATATCATCATTTTATACACCAAGAGAGAAAGAAAAGAAACTAGCGAACAAACGGGGCATAATGCCTCCTGGCCCCGCTTCCCCCTATGCCCACGTCCTTAGGAGACACCTCTGGAGTTCAGAAATGCTAGGAGAGCAAGTTCTTCATTCTTACAATCCAGGATCGGCCGGGCTTTTGCAGCTCTCCTCTGCCGGGAAGCCGCTGGGAGGCGCAAGACGCCAGTTTCTCACTTTGGCAGAAGCGCCTGCCTGTAAGCGCAGAATGAAAACTTCCCCATAGCAAGTTCAGAAGTACCTTGTACATTCACCACCCACGTGAAGAAAGCCTGAATGAAAGGAACAAAGAAAGCCTCGACGTTGTTTACTTTCCCATTATCGCCCCAGTCTTGCGGCAGGGCCCGGGTTTCCATCCAATCCACCCGGCCCACCACTGTCCCGGCCAGTCTCCAAGGCCTCACCCAAAAAAGGGGAGCACTGAGGTGTCCCCAGCGCGCCTTTCCACGTAGAACAGAAGGCGCAGACACCAAAAGTGCTGCGGTCAGTGGGTGAATCCTCTGAAAGTGCCAGCGTGTATGGTCAAGTGGCAGCAACCTCTAGCCTATTAAACTCTCTCAAGATCCAGACTTTTATTCTATTGCTGGAAAAAAGGCTTTTTACATATGCTTATTTAAGTAATTAAAATATTTCAACATGGCATAAGACGTAGGGGCTCTTACTCCATCAGTACTGGATGGGAATCTCCTTTTGCCCTCTACTCCCCAGGGTAACTGCAGCCCCATCTGAATGCGTTTTGCAGCCCTTACTGGGGTTCATATTAATGCGCAGCTTGGACAGGGCTCAGTGGGCCCGGCCGGGCAGCTCCGTGGCCGACCGCCTCCACCGCCCTTCCCCCGCACCAGGCCAATGCAAGGGTGTGTGTGTTGGGGGAGGGGAGGAGAAAAGGGATTCAGGATCTTTTTAACCTGCCTGTAGATGGCGCCCCGGGAAAGAGATTCCGAACTACATCCCCTAAGCTCCAAGGGCCGCAGCCGCGGGGTCCCGGCCAGAGGGCGTCCAGTCGCGAAGGCTGCGCAGCAGCTCTCTGTTCTTCCCAACTCGCGCGGCTGCTCGGCACCCGTGCGAGGAACGGGTGGAAGGGAATTACATGTAGCAGGGCCAGTACAGGCGGCGCGTACTCAGGGACCACGGAGTGGCACTCAGCCTCGACCCCACGCGCCAGGCAGCCTGGCGACCCCCACGCGCGGCGGGGGCCTGCCCACCCCACCCGGCGGCAGGTGGACAGTGTTGCTATGAAGAGAAAGCCTCGATTGTCCCTACTGCAAACCGCCACACGCCAGACCTCTGCTATTGTGCGCCCTCCATAGAAATGCAAACGAGCGGCGTGCGCCGGCCGCAATCTGCTCGCCCCCGCCCGCCCCCTTCTCCGGCGCCCCGCTGCTCTCGGCCAAGGGCGGGGAGGTGGGGTAGGATCTTCCAGCGACTACTCAATGTACACATTGAGTATGCCTGGCAGGCATTACCAGCGCGCTCCGGACGCTAGTGGTCAGCTGCAGGGGGCTGTGCCCACTGCCTTTTGCAAGCCTTTAACTGGCGTTACCTGTTTTTACCTTAATTTCCTGCTCCAATGCAACAGTCTCATAAACTTCAAATTAAAGAAAAGAAACAAATAGAAAGGTAGCAATAAAAAATGGAAATAAAATTCCTTTTGATTCTATAAAGGTGCTTTTCGCAAATTGCAGCATCATATTAGCAAACAAGGTTTTTGTGGATTGGATTTTTTTTTTTTTTTTTTTTTTTTTTTTTATTTTTTCCTTTTAAGGACTTCAAAAAAAAAAAAAAAAAGAAAGCCAGGCGAGATGAAATCTGCAGGCTCCAGTCTGCCTGGTAACACCCCAACAAAAGCGGCAGATTTGAGGCATTGTCATCCCCCGCACCCCTCCCCACGTGGCCTTCTGGCACGAGCCGCGGGCTCGCCGTCTCATTTACATCAGAAAGCGGGTGCCGGCCAATAGGCGGGCAGCCTCGCGCCAGCTGGCGGCGCCGCACCCACCAGCCTATATAAGGAGGCGCAGCGTAGCCCGGGCGCACTCGCTGGTGGTGGGCGCGCCGTGCTGAGCTCTTGGTCTCAGGGTGTTCGCCCGCGTCCCCTCCGCGCTCTCCGCTTGTGGATAACTTGCTGTTGTTTGATCGCACTATGACTCTGGAAGAAGTCCGCGGCCAGGACACAGTTCCGGAAAGCACAGACAGGTGGGTTTCAGGCCGCTGAGAAAGCGGCTGGTCAGTCGGCGACCGTCAGGGTTCTCCAGGGTGGGAATCCGCGGGATAGGAGCCGAGCCCGGGGGTGCGGGCGTCAGATCCGGGTTGGAGAGCCGGGGTGCGGGCGCCAAGCCGGGATTGGAGTGTGGTTGGAGTTGGAGAGCCAAGGGTGAATCCCCGTGGCCGGGGCTCGGGGCTCCACCGCGCCCCACGGCCGTCTCCCGCTCACTAGCTGGCTCCTCCGCAGGATGCAGGGTGCCGGGAAAGCGCTGCACGAGTTGCTGCTGTCCGCGCAGCGTCAGGGCTGCCTCACTGCCGGCGTCTACGAGTCAGCCAAAGTCCTGAACGTGTAAGTGTAGACGCGACCCAGGCTGGGAGACAGGGGCGGGGATGAATGGCGAAGAGACCGGCGGATGGCAGGGGTGGCTGCGGGAGAACTCGGTTTGCCGGTTCTGACCTTGGTCCCCGTCTTGCCCTCGCAGGGACCCCGACAATGTGACCTTCTGCGTGCTGGCTGCCGATGAGGAGGACGAGGGCGACATCGCGCTGCAGATCCATTTTACGCTGATCCAGGCTTTCTGCTGCGAGAACGACATCGACATAGTGCGCGTGGGCGATGTGCAGCGGCTGGCGGCTATCGTGGGCGCCGGCGAGGAGGCGGGCGCGCCGGGCGACCTGCACTGCATCCTCATTTCGGTGAGTACAGCCCCGTCCGGTCTCCGCCCCGGTGTAGTTCCCGCCTCGGCCCGCGGCCAGCCAGGCTGACCCTGCTCTCTCTCAGCAGAACCCCAACGAGGACGCCTGGAAGGATCCCGCCTTGGAGAAGCTCAGCCTGTTTTGCGAGGAGAGCCGCAGCGTTAACGACTGGGTGCCCAGCATCACCCTCCCCGAGTGACAGCCCGGCGGGGACCTTGGTCTGATCGACGTGGTGACGCCCCGGGGCGCCTAGAGCGCGGCTGGCTCTGTGGAGGGGCCCTCCCGAGGGTGCCCGAGTGCGGCGTGGAGACTGGCAGGCGGGGGGGGCGCCTGGAGAGTGAGGAGGCGCGGCCTCTCGAGGAGGGGCCCGGCGGCAGCAGGGCCAGGCTGGCCCGAGCTGAGGACTCTGCAAGTGTCTGGAGCGGCTGCTCGCCCAGGAAGGCCTAGGCTAGGACGTTGGCCTCAGGGCCAGGAAGGACAGACTGGCCGGGCAGGCGTGACTCAGCAGCCTGCGCTCGGCAGGAAGGAGCGGCGCCCTGGACTTGGTACAGTTGCAGGAGCGTGAAGGACTTAGCCAACTGCGCTGCTTTTTCAAAACGGATCCGGGCAATGCTTCGTTTTCTAAAGGATGCTGCTGTTGAAGCTTTGAATTTTACAATAAACTTTTTGAAACAAACTTATGCTCTTTATTGAGGGTAGGGGATCTTTGTGTCGGGGGAGGTGGTGCGCAGGGTTTCAGAGGATTGCTGGAACTCCGTGGAACTGATGGCACCTGTTCCGTCTTCCTGTCGGGCAAGAATGACAGGCTCCTCCGCGCTGGCAGAGGGAGGGCATGCTGCCCAGTGCTAGGGTAGAACTTGAGCCTGGCTCCTACTTTTCTCCTTTTAGGAAGATTTTAAACTTGCAAAACAGGAGCATACTTGAGAAAAGACATCAGTGCAGCAGCTGAAGTCTTGCCTTCCAAGGCGATAACAGTGACCTCTACCTCCCCTCCCCCTCCCTCGGCCCTCCTCCCCCTCCCTCCCACAGCTGCTTATCGGAACAGCTTGCCGGAGGCCGCAGGCTTTCCTGCACAATGAGCATTGCCTTCTGCAGGCCCTGCCCTTTGTGGTCCCTGAGGACGGTGGCAGGCTGCTCCTGCTCTTGGGGACATTTTCCTCTTAGATGCTCTGACACAAAGCAATGCTACAAAGGTATTAATACCAAATATGACATTGATGACTGCATTTAAGTATGAGTCATTACTTTGTCATGGCTGTAATCGAACTTGGAAGATCTGAGAAAAAATTGGAAGGCAGCATCTATATAAATAGGCATGAGCAATTCTGAGGGGGCCTGGCATCTGCTATCTACTATTTTGAGTGTTCTCTGCCCACATCAGAGTTACGAGGATTGCTGCTATTCACAATTCCGTTTAAAGACTCATAGGAAAAAAAAAATTAAATATTTTAAGCCAAGACTTTCTTTAAGAAGGAAGGAGGGGGAAATGCCCTGATCGAATCAATCTTTTTTATGAGACAGTATGGCTTGAGTTGGTTCTGTGTCTAACTAGTTGCTTCATCTGGGGAAATACATGTGGGGCCCTTGTGCTCTCAGCTAGGCTGCCAAGCAGGCCGAGCCTTCTGGGAAAAGGACACGTGGTGTGCTGTCTTCAGTCCTTGGGGTGGCTGATTTACCTTGTTGAGTGCCACTTCCTAAAATTCTCTCCAAATTACAGGAGGATTCTTGAGGCAACAGGAAAACTACTGAATTACTCTTCTTGCCATGAAAGCATCCTGTTTTCCTTTTATCAGCTCCTAAAAACATCTGCTGCTCAATGGGACAAAAGCCCAGATAAAAAGTTCAGTTGTGTTTGTGCCCAATTTTCATGACTATTTTACCTATTTGCTGCTTGAAGTCTTAAGGTTTTCTTATTGAGGTAGTCTTGGGGTGGGCCTACCAGTCTGTGTTCCCGCAAAATGACCAGAACATGCTATTGGAAACACAAAGTAGACATGATTACTTTAAATGAGTAAATTCAGCAGAACATTATACAGAGCAGGTAGGCAGACCCTCCTGTTGGCCAAGCAAGCCTTGCAGAACATGAGGTTGCAAGCCCTTGGTTTTTTGATTAGAGCTTGTTGTGAGGCCACCTGTTAGAGCTCCAGAATTTGCAGGGAAAAAAATGCATGATGGAACACAGTAGCATGCCCAAAAGTTGTGCTAAACTTTTTTTTTTTTCTTTTTGATGAACTGGCGTTTAATGCTATTAACATGAACTAACCCAGAAGGCAGATAATAAAATGCCCAGTGTTTATAAACACGTAATTGCATTTAATACTTCCAACAACCCTAAGTGATCATGCATATATAAGCCCTTAATGCATGGTAATTGTCACAACATATGTGTTGAGGTGACCCAGAGAGACAAGCACAATGCCCGGCATCTGGAAATCACTGAATGAATGTTAATGACAGTAATACTTAAAAGCTAATGAAGATATTTGTCTCAGAGCACAGAACTCCACGTGAACTAGTGGGTTTTGGACCAGCCATCTGGTTTCAGGACCAACACATTGCTGCCATGAACTTCCAGGTGCTGGAGCACTTGCAGCAGGTTTATTTTGGAAAGAAGACTATTTTCATTAGATAACTTTCTACCTTTATAAGTTATATGTATTCATTGCAGGAAAATTATAAAATATATAACCATTAAAGAAATAAGTAAAAGCACCTGTAACCGACCATCAGCAAGTTTTGGTGTATTAATATTTCCTTCTGAACTTCTATTTTTCCTCTTACATATCCTGTAACATACATAAGCACACCCAACAGTTTTTAAGAAGCTGTATTTGGCTCAGTCTGCATTGGATTTAGTTACTGTCTCCTTTTCATTAACATGCTATTACAGTCCACATATATCCACATGACCTTGGGACAGGGCTTGTCTCTGCTTTAGCAGGCTCCAGTGCCTGGGTGAAAATACACATTCCAGCCTGGGATCCAGCTGGGGCATCTTCTTTACCTTGCAGCCCTCACTAAACTAGAAAGGTGACTGCTGTTTGCAGGATTTTAAGTGTCTCGTGTCTAAAAACTTTTACCACCCCCAGAGAAATGAAAGTAAAGCATGCTTATTTTTAATTTTTTTTAAGTTTTGCATATGATCACTGTAAAAATTGGTGCTGGCAAAGCACCTGTCATGAAGATGAAATGGATACAGAATGACAACAGGAGCAGCTTGGAGAGTCAGGCATTCCTTGCCCACACCCTGCATTGCCCACATAGGGAGCTGAGGTCTCCTTGTTCCTCTCCTGGCAAGATGATAGGACAAAATGATCTCTGAGATTTATTTTATTTTTAAGGGCTCTAATTCTCTGTGTTATATATTTTATTAAACCATTAGCCTCAATAGTACACTGTGTATTGGTTTTGAAGCCACTTGAGAAAAAATAAAAAATGAAAATTTCAGAGGAAAAGCAAGGATGTTGGCAAGGCGTGTAGGGTCAGCTCAGTAAACAGATACTCAATTTTGCTTTTTCAAGATTCTTGTGTTTTTCAGTTGCTTTTCTAAGACGCCAACCCCTGTACTCCTCATTTGAGTCCGCCCTCCAAAACATCAAAAGGGAATTGTCTTTCCACGGTCACAACGCAGAGTTTATGATTTAACTGGGGGCAACGAGACATGATCGTACGTGGTGCACCCGAGCTGCGAGCCGCCGCCGGAGGAGTGGCCAAGTTTGTGTGAAGAGCCAGCTGGAAGCCTCGGGGTGCCTGGAATGACTACATGGCTTTGAATTCTGTCCTAGCGCAAACTTATATCTGGTTTTTAGGTCTAGCTGAAACTTTCCTTCTTTATCAACTAGAATAAAATTGCCCAATAATTTCACTTCTTTCATCAACTAATAGTGTGTGAGAAAAGTTCACCCACACAGGGTGGCAGAGTCTAGATACTGGGAGCAGGTGGCTGCACCACCAAGATGCGTGGCTTCTTGCCTACTGATGCAGCAGAGGCCTTTCAAACCTCTGTGAGCTCCTCATGCTGGTAAGACAAGCACTGCCTTGGGCTGCTGGGCTTCAAGGGTGGGATACAGGCTGTCCACTGTGTGGTTCAAGCATTCATTCATTCATCCCCTCATTAATTCAGCTGGTATTTCCTGAACACACATGCTGTGCCAGGCACAGTGCTAGGCATGGCCTCCCCACTGATCCTTGCCTGCCTGGAAGGTCCTGACAGCATTGGGTTGAGCCCATGGCTCTGCATTCCCAAGCCCATGTCTCTTATTCATCCTGCCTAGTAAACACGGTGAGGACAGGAATGAGAAAGGTGAGTGTGGGGACACCATTTCCCATACCAATTGCTAATTTTATGAGACTCTGACCGGCCAACTAAAAAATATGTCACAGTTGGCATTCTGTTACCTTTTGGCATCAAAAGCACCCTCTGCTTCTTTCCTTCTCATCGTCTACCATTTATTTCTATTCCTTTGATTTTTCTCCAGTGCAAGCCTTCCCAAGTTGTGCCTTGTGCTTCCCTCCTGAGCACTGCTAGTGGCTTCCAAAGACTGCTTTCCAATTCTACTTGCCTGCCTACAGCCTTCTCTCCTTCTTCCTTTTTTTTGCCTCCACCTCCACTTCCTCTCTTCCCTCTCGTCCATTTTTCCCCCCATCCTTCCCTTCTTTCCCCTTTCTTTCTCCCTTCCCCCTCCACCTTCACTTCCATTATGGAGCTCCTGCTGTGCTCCCAGGAGCTGGGCCTGGCCCCAGCTCTCTGGCCTGGCCTGGGGCTCTCTCCAGTTCCCTTCCATCCACTTAGTATCCCAGATCCATCCCCTCACACTTGCCAGGCCCTGACCCTGTGTAGAGGCCCAGTGGACACCTCGTCTGACTGAGCCCAAAGTCAGTCTCTGCCCAGGGTCTGGCCTGGTGCGAAGAGCCAGGCACACCCTCGCTCGTTCCATGCTCTTCCCTGGGGGCCAAAGTCCTGACCTTTGAGGTGGGCCTGTGGATGGATGACTGGGGCTGTGATGACAGTGATGAGGAGCTGAAGTTTCCCAGTGAAGAGAGTGTCACAGCCTGTGCAAACATGGGTGGGATCCACGTATCCCAGCGTGCCCAGGGTGCAGGGCTCTCTCCCTTCTAAGTTTCTCCATGCTCTGCTTTTGCCCCTTCCATCCCTGTCCTCAGGGTCCAGCTCTTTACTTTCACCTACCTGAGTCCCATACTTTTAGGGATGCTGGTGTAGGCTTGGGGGTAGCAGGAAAGCACCTGGTCAGAGGAGCCGCTGGTATAGGGGAAAGCATGTGACTCCTCTGGGTCCAGCCCAACCGGCATCTGTGTCCTGGGCCATGGCCAGAGGGAGCTCACCTGGGCTTCCTTTTCCATCTTCTTGACTCTCCCTAAATCCCTCAGAGCATCTGAGAGAGTCCAGAAGTTGTTCATCTTGGGGGGGAAGGGAAGAGAGTCTGGGGGCTGGCTAGCTTGCTGGGGAGGGTGGAGACGCAAGGGTGGGCGAGGATGAGGGCCACCTGCCACCATCGCTGAGACCATAATCAGGCAAGTGGTACAGGCAGCAGGCTGGTGGATGACTGTGCAAGCCTGAAAGCACAGCCTGATAACAATCAATAAGACAATTGTCCCGCAGACTCCCCTCTGAGCTTCAGAATAGAACAGTGCTTCTGGGAGAACAGAGTGGGCCGAGCCCTCCTTGGCTCTTTGTCACATGGAGGAAAATGCATTAGAATTGACATCTGAGAAGTAGCATCATCCTAGGAAATACAACCCGACCAAAATGGGTGGAAGAAGGTGCTGTGGAAAGGAGACAGCCTGCATGTTTTCTATGCTTCTCATGGAGTACAGGGTCGTTCAGCAGAACTGCCTTTGGAGCAGAAAGAAGGGATGTGTGACTCCTTGAGATTGAGCCGACGGTGTCAGGCTGCAAATCAGCGAAGGTCACAGGAAGAGTTGTTGGCTACTGGGGAGCATGGGATTCCACAAAACCTGCCGGAGATGAGCAATTTTCTGTTTTTAGAAATTCAGTAAATGTCTCAGAAGGACCCCCCAAAGCCCCCGAGTCCCTTTCCCATCCAGATCCAGCACAAGCAACTCCCTCTGAGTAGGGCTTATGGGGAGCTGCTCAGACTTGCCCCTGCTGCCGTCCACCTGTTTCTCACCTGGATGCCCAGTGACTGACAGACGAAAGTGTCTTACTTATCTTAGTGATATCCCAGCTGATATCTCATCAGAAGGCAGAATTCTACCACAGACCCCCAACCACCGCCTCCTATGTTATTCCCACAGTTGTGGGATTAAGGAATCTTGCAGATGTAATCAAGGTTACTGATCAGATGACCTGAAAACCGGGAGATGTTCTGTATGGGCCAAACCTAATACAGGAATATGTTAAAAGCAGAGACTGGCTGGTTGGGGAAGAGGGAGCCGGAGACTTTGCAGATGTTTGAAGAGTTGGACACACCATTGCTGGCTTCTGGGGAAGAGGGAGCTGGAGACTTTGCAGATGTTTGAAGAATTGGACACACCATTGCTGGCTTTGAAGAGGAAGGGGGTCATGGAGCAAGATTTGAGGGTGGTCTTTAGAGACTGAGAGTGGTGCTTGGCTGACAGCTAGCAAGAGAATGGGGACCTGATTCCTACAGATGCATGGAACTGAATTCTGTCAACAACGTGGATGAGCTGGAAGCAAACTCTTCCCCAGAGCCTTAGAGACGACCCCAGTCTGGCTGACAGCTTGGTTCAAGCCTTATGAGATGCTGAGCAGAAAAGCGAGTTGAGCCTGCCTGACTTCAGATCCATGGAACTGTGAGCCCATAAACAGGGACTGTTTCAAACTGCTGAGTTTGCACTAATTTGTTTCTCAGCAATAGGGAACGAATACATCCCAGGAACATCAGGGTCCCCTCCTTCCCTCCCCCCACCTCTCATTCTCCGATTGGGTCTACCTGGACCTCATCTTACAGCTTTTGTACTCGTGTCCTGCACTACCTCCCCCACTCTCACCCCTCCCTGTGTCCCACAGGGCTCCTCCCTCTCTCCAGACGTATCATGCCCTTTCATACCCTGGGGCCTTGGACGTGCTGGTCCTGCTGCGTGAACTGCAAGTTTTCTTGAACAGAGGCTCTGCTTGCAGGTGGAATGCGTGGAGTGCACGGGCATCTGCCTAGAGAGGAGATGTGAGGGCTGGGCATGGAGGTAACAGAGGAGTCAGCCTGTGGGCCCTGGGCCCTACCAAAGCTGGGTTCCACCTTAGCATTTAAGGAGGTGGCCTACACAGAGCAGGTGGCAGTGTCAGGACATGGGGGTCCTTCCAACGTCACGATGGGAATGGTGGACAGGCCTGTGCCTGTGGGCCACTTTCTGGCTGTGATTGGAGCACACTCATTCCTGCAGAATATTGGCAATCCTCTATTGCTCACCTGCAGCTGGGGATTAAAAGACCCAAAGGCCACTGATTCATTGATTTTCATCCCCAAATCCTTTCCCTTATATGAAATTTCCCAAGTGCTGTCAAATCACAGATTATTAGTGTTGGAGGGAAGGGAAGTTATTTATTCTTCATTTCACAGACAAAGAAACGGGCTCGGAGAGGTGAGCCCCTTGTTGCAGGGAGGTCCAGGTCTCCTCACCAGGTCTGGGCTTTGTGGACCCAGGCCCTTTTGGTCCAAAGTTGAAACATGGGCCTTTCAGCAGCCCCTCTGGGCTGCCATCCAAAGCTTGTGTTTGATGGGCCAAACACAAGCAGTATGGCTACGGAATTCACGGTGCTCCAGAGAAGGAAGCAGACGGGAAAGAGGGGTCTCCACCTGACTGACCTAATTTTCTTGTACTACAGTCTTTTGGTGAAAGTATCTCTCATTTTGTTGTTGCTCGTGGCTTCCCATTACGAAGAGTTGATGCATTTGTCTGTCTGTCTAGCCTCTGGATGTGGGATAGGCAGATCAATGAGATCCAGGAAAAATTTGTGTCTTGCTGTGTGAAAGCTGAGAATGACAGAAAAAGTCACTCAGTTATGGGAACACTTGTTAAAAGGATGTCAAAGCTTTTTATTTTTCCCCCTCAAAGTGGGTCTCTCGTCCTATAACCACCGACCATCTTGATCTCATACTGAGCCATTGATGTGGTTTTACTTCACCACCTCCAGGGGAGGTGGGATTTGCTACTGAGTTTCATGATTCATTTTTCAGCTTTCAGAGTTTGCTTTGGTTTGAGGTTTACACGCCTGTCAGTGATGAAACACGGTCATTAGAATTGATTCCGATGTTTGACACTTGCGCTATCCCTACCCTGCAATGGTGGCTTGGGGTCACTCATTTACGGCCTATCTTCTGCAAGTGGGAAAATTCAGGAGAATGATTAAAATGTGTTGCATTTTCATTATGATAAAGTTCAGACAGATTGAATTCTAAGGAACAACAGTGAAACAACAGTAAAAAGCAACATCGAAAGGAAAGGAAAGGAAGAGATACACTGTGGAGAAAGTATCCTCTTTTGCAGCAAGATTAAATTTCCCTAGAGTGATTCACGGCAGCAAAGCAATTCGTGGAACTCCTGCATTGAGCAAGAATCTGATGCTAACATTCCAGGAAGGAGGATGCAACTGCGGGTTAGGCTCAGCTCTCAGAAGACCAGTTAAAACCATGGTGTCTTCACATGTCTGTACATCATTCAAGTTCTAGCCCTGCAAGGCCAAAACAATGACCAAGGTAAAGTCCAGGGAGTTGGTAGTTGGCCCACATGTCACCAAATGATCCACCCGGGCTGACTGAGGGTTTGGGGTCCTGCCAGGCTGTGTGGGTGCCCATGGCCCCCATGCAGGGGAGAGTGAGCGGGCTTCTGCTTTCACCGTCATGAGCAGGGGCAAGCAGCTGCTCTGCTTCTATGTGGCCCCTAGGCCCCTGGATATGCTGTCTCTCCAAGAGCTTGGAGAAGACTCAGGAGAAACAACTGCCCACTCAGAGGGGCTGCAGGAGCTGGGGGTCCCTGGGCAGCAGTCTCTGCTGGGGAAGGAGCTTAGCCATCTGGAGCTGCCTGTCCACGCTGGGTTCCCTGGCCTTGATCTTGATTATGTTGATAGAGAAGCAGACCACCCCACAACTGGGAAGTCTATTCCAAGGCAAATGGGCCATTCCACCTTCAGAGACCCCCGAGGGGGCCCCGGCTGCTAAAATGAGGCCTGAGCAGACCTTGCTGGCTTCCTCTGGTCGCCAGGCTCCTGCAGTGCCCACATGAGGTCAACAGTGTGGCAAGAGGCCCAAATGAAATCAGGTAGGGGTTACAGGGATTAAACTAGGAGCCCAGGGGTACACCCCCAGCTGCATCCTCCAAGGGACTACCATCATAAGCACTTCTCAGTGGTCACTGTAGGCTCAGAGGACAGCTGCTGAAGCCCACTGGATGAGGCCATGTGCCATAGTCTGAATGTGTCCTCTAAAATTCATGTGTTGGAAACGTAAATCCCCAGTGCAATGGTGTTGGGAAGTGGGCCTAACGGGAAGAGTTTAGGGCATGAGGGCTCTGCCCTGGTGAATGGAGTAGTGCCCTATAAAAGAGCTTGATGGAAGGAATTTGGTTCTTTTTTATCTCTCTAACCCTCTTGCCATGTGAGGATGTAGTGTTCCTTGCCCCAGAAAATACAGCAAAGAGGTGCCATTTTGGAAGCAGAGAGCAGCCCTCACCAGACACTGAAACTGCTGGTGCCTTGATCTTGGATTTCCAGCCTCCAGAACTTTCAGAAATAATTTTTTTTTTAAATATAAATTCCCCAGTCTCAGGTATTTGGTTATAGTAGCACAAACAGATGTACACACCATGCTTACTGTTTAGGTCTTGAGTGTCCTGGGAGACAGACCAGGTGGGGGTGATGGGCTAGGGCAGAGCTTTAAAAGTGAGGCAGAACTCAGGCAGGCAGAGCTCATGCACAGCATTGAGGATGGTCACTGTCCTGGGGACATCCTCTAGGTTTGCTCCCGGTCACCCCTCAGTCCTCTCCTAAGTCTGGGTCTGCAGGGAGCCCACGCTTGGAGAGCAGACGCTGGGCTTGCTTGTGTTACCTTTGCTTTTCCTAGCACAGGGGTCTGGGCTCACACTCTTGCAGTAGGAGAGATTCCAGGACCCAAGGGTACACTTTTCCGATGGGTGAATGGAAAGGGAGAGAGGGAAGGTGTGCGTGTGTTTGTGTGGAAGGAGAGAGAGAGAAAGAAAGAGGTTCTTAGAGGCTAAGCAGGAGTAAGATGGCCCACGGTGGAGAGCATGGCAGCCCAGGGAGTGGGGTCTGTGTTAGATGTGGGCTGCCCATGGGGGCAGGGTGGGCTTCTAACAGGCCCAATGTGTCTGAGGCGCTTGGGGCCCTGGGGTGACCCCGCAGGATCTGTTGACCTGAAGGTGGGGACAGGAATTGCTCAGCTTCTGCGGGGAATGTGGCGTTTCTCTCCATGTCCCTCTGCATAACAAACCACCTCCACACACATATTGCGATGTGTTTCTCAGCTCCTGTGACAGCTGGCCTGGGCTCAGCAGTTCCCTTGCTCTACCTGAGGCTGCCCAAGGCTGCCTGGTGGTCGTTTGGGGGCTGGACTGGCTGAGAGGCTCAGGAAGTGCCATGGAAGGCATGGGGTGGGGCTGCAAGGCTGGTCTTGGCCGGGAAGCTAGACATCCCTGCTGTTCCCCTCCCATGGGGCCTGTCCACGTGGTCTCATCATGGGGTCTCCCTCCAGAGTGTCCTGCACAGGGATGTTCCACTCCCACTGCATTTCGTGGGTTAATGGGAGCCACTGGCTTGGGTTACACAGTGGAGAAGACCACCTGAGAGCGGGGATCCTGGGAGAGTGGCCAAGGGGCCATCTTTGGAGATTTGCTGTGACTCATTTTCCTGAATTAGGTGTGAGGCTTATTTAGCTTACATAACTCATTTCAAGGGGAAATAACTTCAAAGTACAAAATGTTATCGTCTGTGCCATTGCAGTTTTGGGGAAGAGTTACTGCTTTCTGCTAGGAAAGGGCTTTGGAGGGTTTTTAGAGACAATAGGAATTGCTGAGATGAATTCCAAGGCAGAGATGCTCATGCCTCAGCTTAGCCCAAGGGTTAATTCGGCAACTTAGCGAGGGCACATCATCAGCCCCTGAACTCTCCACGGGCACCTGACAATACTAGGCTCCACACAAGAACACGGCTGCCTGTGCACTGTGGTGTCTGCCTCCTCTTGTAACTGGGCCTGCACCCACCCCTGCTTCTCGGAGCTGATGGG
The DNA here is from genome assembly GCF_003255815.1 of Theropithecus gelada. NCBI lineage: Eukaryota > Metazoa > Chordata > Mammalia > Primates > Cercopithecidae > Theropithecus > Theropithecus gelada. The sequence goes on from NC_037683.1 coordinate 102,734,743, forward strand.
GACAAGGCTTGTGTCTCAGCACATCCTCCACCCAGCCTCCTGTGCCCTGGGAAGTAAACCCCCTGGGACTCGTTTTCCCTGTGCCCCCACCCCATCAGATACTCTCCACTTCATTGGAAACATCTGGAAGGTGGGGATATCTGTTATACCATAGGGTGGGTAGACGTGTTTTGGAAGTTCTTTCTGCAAAGAGGAGCTTCTCAGCAGGGCCAGGGGACCCTCACTCATCTCCAGGGAGTAAATCAGCTGGGCGGGGTGGAGTGGGGGTGGGCCTGGGTGCCTGTGAGGAAGGGGTTTCAAATCAAGTCCAGGCTTCCCCTGTTAACTCACCACTCTTCCCTCATCCATGGGAAAAATAACAATATCATTTCATGCTATGATTTAAGTCAATAATGACAATATCAGTTAATACACTGAGCTTTAAACCCTGATCCAGCATAGAGGTCCAAGTTCCACTCATCATTCTCCAACATGTGTTCCCCTTCCCCCATGCCTTCTTTGTGGCCTGTCTGTGCCGCAGGACTGCGTGTCCCAGGAGGACATGGCATGGGCCCTGCCCGCTGACTTCTCATTGGATTTGGCCAGTGACAGGTGTGGGTGGGAGATGAGGGGGCTGTGGGGAGGAAAGTAGGGGTGTGTCTTCTCTCTTGCTCCTGCTTTCGGCCGAGTCCCCAGGGGTGCGTTGTTCCTCTGCACTTTACCTCCTGCCAGGAATCCCTGCCCCACGGCACTGGTGTGGGCATCTCCTGCCCTCAGCCCTCGGCCCAGGGCTGGTGACAATCCCAGAGTCCCCGGGAATACATCAGCTCCATCCTCTTGGCTCTCTGAGCCACCACACATCTGAGAATGTGAGCCTTCCTTTCTCCGTGGGAACTTGGGGTGACACCTCCTTCTGCTTGGCCCTGGCTGGTGTGCACACGGAGGAGCTGAGTGGAACCATGACCCTGAACGGGTCAGGTCGGGGGCTGGCTTGCTCTTGGCAGAGCACTTGGCCTCAGTCCCACGTACCTGTCCCTGCCTCTCCCACATCACTGGCCAGAGCAAGGCATAGGATTGTGCCTAATCAGAGAGCAAAGCAGTGCAACCTCTGGGTGCCTGGAAGGAGGGGAGCAGGAGGTTTATGAGTGGTGCCAGGACCCACACTGAGGCTTGGCTGCCAGTGACATGGGTGCCCCCTCAGACTCCCTTTGGCAACAGGTGTGCCCATCCCTCAGCCCCTGAGAGTGTCACTGCTAACCAATTCCTGCCCCTCCTTCTCTGCAGAGTGGCACGCAGGGAGCTGTGGGGGCTTTCCCTCTCTAGACCTCAGCCAAAGACCAAACGGCAAAGGAGATAGGAAAGGCCAGCCTGCTGCCTCCAAGTGGGACCAGCTCTGGGTACAGTTCACACTCCAGAGACCCTGCGGGCTCAGGCCCAGGCCACGTCCTGGCTGAGCTTTCCTTCCTCACACCCCTTCCGCTGAGAGCACCCCCATCCATCACTGGAAGACAGGTCTCCGTCCCAGCCTCTGGGGAACCCAGTCTGAGGCAGAAACTGTTTCAGAGTTACAAAGCCAGCAACAGGAGAAGCCAAGACCCAAAGGGAGGCCTGTCTGACTTAAAATCCTGCCTTCCTTCTATTGCTAGAAAGTAAATCTGCTATGGTTTGACTGTTTGTGGCCCGCCCCAAATACGTCTGTTGAAATTCTAACCCCTACAGTGACGGTGTTAGGAGGTGGGTCTTTGGGAGTTGATGAGGTCATAGGGGTGGAGCTGTCATGACTGGGATTAATGCCCTTACAAAAGACACCCCCAGAGAGACCCATTGCCCCTTCCACCACGTGGGGACACAGTGAGGAGGCCCCGCGTATGAAGCAGGAAGCCACCGAATCTGCCGGTGCCTTGATCTTCTATTTCCCAGTCTCCAAAACTGTGAGGCATAAATGTTTGTTATTCATCAGCCACTCTGTATGTGGTATTCTGTGGTACCAGCCCAAATGAGCTAAGACAAAATCCAATATCCCCGAAGGAAAATAAGACTTCTGGTGCATCTTGTGGTATACACCTTTTGTTCCGTGGAGAAGTGTGACACAGCCATAGAAGACCATGGTAAATAACAGTGACTAAACCCACACCACTGCGGGAGGAAGCAGGGACTGCACCAGCGGGGAGGACAGCAGCATTTGCCTGCTGGGAGCTTTCCTTGGAGCTGAGACTGGGGTGAATCCCATCCCCCACTAGCTGCAAAACTTGGTTCAAGCTGCTTCCATCTGGAAGGCAGGCCTTATCTCATCAGGTGGTTGTGAGAGAAAGATAGAAAAAATGCTCCCTTTCTCCAAAGGAGTACAACTGAAGTGTTGGAGAGCCCCTGCTAAGTACCCCCTCTATCAAGAGTTGAGGTGTTGGGCACTAAATAACCAGCTATAAAAGTCACACGAGCCCCAAGGCTCAGGCCACCTGCAAGCGGTGCTTCCCTGCAGCCAGCCAAGCTGCTCTCTGGACCAGAGAGAGCTTTTCTTCCCTGCAGGGGTTTTGGAAGGTGCCTTTCCCTGCAGCATGGCAGCTTCACCGGGTGAGACCAGGGCCAACCATGGCCAGGGATGAGGCAAGGCCAGTCTGCCGGGGATTCCTTCAGGGGCTGGGGAAGAACTTGCCAGAGAGAAAGCCAGGGCACTCTGAGGTAGGCCAGCTTCCCTAGGGGATGCGCTGGCTGGCTTCCCCCAGGCTCTGGCTGGCTGCTCCTTGACCTCAGGGTCTCCTTGGGTTTGGGAAGAGCAGCCTGTCTTGGTCTTTAACTTGCCTGTCAGTCCCCTGGGATTTCCTGCACACTCAGGAGGGCAGCTTTTCCAAAAACGCTTCTGGGGACTGTGCTGCTGCTGCTGCTGGTTCACTGAGCACGCTCTGGGCACCGAGAGGACAGAGGAGCCCTCCACTCCATGGGGTGGATTTGCATTTCCACTTAGGTAGAGCTCTGTGGGGAAATTTCTGGCTCAATGGGGCCAAGCCTGAACCTACATTGTACCTGAACAGGAGCTCAGGCTGCAGCTCCAGGCTGATCCCAGGATAGGGGCTGTCCTCTGCTGATCTGATCCCATGCAGCGTTGGTGGAGAAATGGGAGGAGCGCTGTGCTGTCACACGATGAGACAGGACGCTGTCCTGCCTTGGCCCTTATTGGCCACGGGCCAGAGCTCTGGGCTAGGAGCCAACGTGGGGCTGGGGACTGCATTTTGAATTCCTGATCTTCCCAGCTTCCCAGTTGTGACTTCAGACTCTTTGGTACCTCTCTGAGCTTTAATGTCCACATTTTTAAGACGTCTGATCTCACACAGTACCTGTGTGTTCAGAGGTGCCCAATGCACGAATTGACTCGGGATCCGACCTTGGGGCAGGTTGCTGGCCTTCCCCACCTCAGTGCTCAGTATCTTCAGAGACGGCCAGAGGCCTTTCTGCTTGTGAACTAAGGATTAAAGCCAATGGGCTCTTAAAGGCTCTCTCAGTTATAGGGCACCAATTTCCCCAGGTTCCATAATCACCTGTTCTGTTAGCTGCTTCCTCCCACACATGCATGCACATGCATGCACACGCATGCGCATACACGGGCACATGTGCCCATAGTCCATACCTGTCTATTGTGAAGCTCAATCATTCAACCTCGCTGGACTCCCCAGCTATTAAATGAGGTCAGCAGTGTTGGCTTTACCAACCTCAGATGGTCAAGGATGAGTGAAAAGTAAAGAGCTGCTTTGCCCCTGCAGAGAGCGGCAAAGGTGCCGGTGAGGAGGGCCAGCATGCCGTGCTCAATGGTCTGCAACATTCCCCGTGAGCCTCCCACGTGGGCCTGGCAGCTCGTTTTTAAAGAGTGAGCACTAGAAAATAAACAGAGAGTGATTCTCTTGCTGTTTTTCATTCTCTCGGATTCTTTCTTGAGGCCACCTGAGGGTCTGTGGGGATGTCTGGGTGTTACCCGGTGCAGGCCGGCTCTGCCTGTTCCCTCTGGTTTTGACGTTGTCACCATCCAGCCACATGCTGAATGAGGCTGTGGCTTCTCTTGCTTGCTTCCGCTCCTTTCCGTGGAGGCTGACATCCATCTCATAAACATGAAAGGAGAAGGCCCTATTTCAAAGCTGACTGATCCTTTTTGCCTTTTTCCACAGGGTAAAATTGAACAAAATCATTTTTTCTACAAGCGTCCTGTCTATCTAGCACTTGCCCTATTTATTTATTTATTTATTTATTTTCAGGGCTGCAAATTACTTCAAATAAACAAGCTAGCACAGAAAAAGCAATGGCCAGAACGCTTGGTTTCTATTAAACGATCATATTATGGGAACATTGCACCCTGTGGAATCCCCGGGTGAGGTGATGGACAAGCAGCTGGTGCACAGTATGTTCTGTTCTGAGCTGGAAGTTGGTTGCTTTGATTCTCTTGCTTGGTCTTGCACAGGTTAGCAATTAGTGAAGAACGACTTCAGCTTGCAGGGTTCTCCTGGAGCCTGTCTTGTTTGTCCCAGGGCCAGGATTTGGCAGCAGACAGCAGATTCCGAGAGGTTCTGTTCCCTGGCTGACAAAGCTCTGGGCCTCAGCACCAACGCTGCCATGAGCATATCTGCCAGGAGTTGGGCAGGAGGAGACCTCTCTGGCTGGGGTCTGGCCTGGTGGAGAAGGGACTGGCCCTCCAGTTCACACCTGCTGGAAGGCAGATCCCTGGCACCTCCACACCCTCTCCTGCCCACTAATGTGGTCCCAGCCTCTCCCAGTCTCCTGTTCTATCCAACAACTCCACTCAGACAATTTGCTATCATTGTTGCAAAGACTGAGACAAGACGCATGAAGGGTGTGTGCCCAGGAGAGGGCCTTGCCTGGAGTGGATGTGTAATGAAAGTGAGTTTCCTTCCCACACTTGGAATGTGAAGCATGTTCTTTTTCCCACCACTCGACTGTGCCTGCAGCTGCAACTTCACCCAAAGGTTTCCCCTTTTCATCCTCTGTGGGGTTCCTGTCTGTGTTCTCTACAAGCCACAGAGGTTGACAGTCCCCTTGGGGCAGTCTGGCCTTGGGTTTTCTTTCCTATTCATGCTTACTGGCCACCCCAGGGCCCGCGATGCCAGGAGGTGGAGATCTGGGAAACTGTTCTTGCCCCCTATTTCTTTACTTGCTTTCAGAGGAATGTGTATTTCTGAACACACTTACCCTGGAAGTTTCAGGAGAGGAAGGTCTGTTGGAGTTTCCAGAAAGCCCAGTGAACGAACTCAGGGTGCACCAAAGTAACCCCAGGAGCAGTGTGGTGCGGTGAGCAAGGAAGCAGAGCCGCGGCCAGCTTCAGCCGGGAGAAGGTGAATCCATCTTTTGTGGGATTAAAGCTTTTCTGGTGCATGGCAAGGTACCATTTTTTTTCCAACTGAAAAACAGAAGGAGAGATCCCCCAAGTAGCCATGGGGCCTCCCTGGCTATTATTCTGGCAGAGTGAACACCATGCAGACATGTGGATGAAATTTCTCTTCAGTTAGTTACAAATACGTTTGCAAACCCTGTGTGTCATAAACCAGAAAGCAACTATATGTATATATGTATATGTGTGTGCCTGTGTACGTATTTATATCATACTTCTGCTAAGTCCTCAGATAGAACCAATGCTGGCAACTAGATTGAGAAATCATGGCCCAGGCTCAGCACCGCCCAAGGGCAGCTGACCTGGCCTTTGCAAGGGCACTGGCATTAGCTGGGGAGGTCCGCACCAGGACACACTCCCTGGCTGGGGTGGGATGTTCTGAACTGTGCAGATGGGGATTAGGCCGAGGTTCGCACCCTGAGCTCCTCTGTAAACAAAGGGCTTCTCACTAAGCAGAGCTCAGCATTTAAAGCCCTGCTGCTGATGGTCCTCGCTTGCCATGACCTCAAAGGCTGGGTATCATTTTCCATCCTGGGAAGGGGAGACCCCAAGCCGCCTGCAGTGAAGTGACTGGCTCAAGGTCACCAGCGAGTGGATGACTCCAGGCATTGGGAACAGGCCCAGGGGAGTGCTTTGCAGCCATCCTGAAGCCTGTCTGGGAACTGTTTACAAGGCCTGATTGAAAGCTCTGCTAGGAGTTGGGTATCCCAACTGAGCTTCTCAGATGTCTGCAGAAGCAGGGAGCCAGTGAGAGGGAGAGAAACTGTACAAGCTAGAATGAGGAGGGAGCCAGCCCCCACGGCTGCTGGGGGTGAACTGCCTGCTGTCCTCGCTGTTCGGGTCCCGGCCCCAGGCCCAGCGGCAATGAGGAGCTGTGAGCACAGCCTGCTTCTGGCAGGACCTCCTGTACCGCTGTTATTTTTATCTCTGTGCCGGGCTGGAGTTTACCTTTTTGTTCTGCTTTCCCATAAACACAGCTTGTGGGCTTCCCTTGCTGTCTCCTTTCTTGGCATTTAAGACGTACACCTGCCTGCATTTCAGATCTTTCTGGCAGGCTCAGGAACACCAGCAGGCTCTTTGCAGCCATGGGCTGCATTGAGAAAGTGCAAGAAAACCAAGTGAGGCTCTTGGGCTCTTAGCTCCTCGGCCTGCGTCTCCAGAGTGGCTCAGTTCTGCTCAGCAAGGGAGACTGTGCACAGCTCAACACACGGGAACCAGGAGGGGAGCAGGCCAGAAACCCCCACGGAGGGCTGCTGCCGCTTTGAGGTGAGGAGGCCCTGGTGCCCCCCAGCCAGCTGGTCTGCGGCCAGGAGCACTGAGTGCCCTTTGTTTCTTGGTGGTGATGACTTCCCTCTGTGGGTTAATTATGCAGCCTAATAGCTGTTATTACTTCTGAACAAAGTGTGCTGCCGGCAGCCTGTGGCAGTTTTAAGGGCAGCTCTATCTACCAGCTTCCCTTTCTCTGGGTGCCCTGCCCACCCTTCAAAAAAGTAAAGTGAGAGGGTGCCTCTCCCAGCAAGGTGGCGCTCAGTCCACGGCCGGCGGGAGCTTCCTCCGGGCTGCTGCGCTGCTAGTGACGTTGATTATTGGAGGACATCTTACTTTCTTGGGAGACCTGGGTTTGGGGGCTGACTATGCCAAGGAGGAAGCGGCTGGGCTCAGCAGTTTGGTGGAAAGGTGCTGAGCATAGTGAGAACCACTCTGGGTTTGTCCTGAGGCCCCGGGTGCCTTGCTCAAGGCTTAGAATTGTCAGTTGTCGGGGCACAAAGGATCCCATGGGCACGGCTCCTGAGGACTGTGGATTTGGGGTTCAGAGGGTCCCTCAGAGCTCACCTGGCCCCCATCTCTACCCAGCACAGCAACCATAGCCTCAGGATCTCCAGCTCCTCCAGCGAGGAGCTAAGATCTCCACTGTGCCCAGCGAGGCCTTCCCTTTGTAGTGGCTGGGAACAGGGACAGCCTCCACAGAGCATACTGGAGTGCACAGAAGAGGCCTCACTGTCTGGCTGTTGGCTTCTGATTATTCTCGAGGTTGACTCAGACTTGTTTTCTGGGGGTCCTTCTGATGGCCGCAGAGGGGCTGATGCAGTTACCATGCAGATTGTTAGTGAGCTCTCATTGTGTGTGAGAGACGGCAGGGCAGTGTGGGGTCTCAGATGGGCTGGCCAGGACTTCCACCCTCAGGGAACTGAGAGTCCAGGTGAGAAGCCGGTGGTCCAGGATGGAGGGGAGGGCACCAGGTACGCCCACAGGCAGCATGCAGGGTCAAGGCTGCAGACTCTGCTCCGGAACAGCAGCCACTGGTCGTCTGCAGCAGGCCAGTCTCCTAGCTCGGGTGCACGGAGCGGGGGTCTGCTGCAGTGCTCACTTCATGGTCATTTTAGCTGAGACAGTCATGTGGCCACCACAGCCAGGCCTGCAGGTAGAGGCAATCTGTGTGTAAAATGGCCGTGGGTTCCCCCACGCTGTGGAGGCAGGGATGAGACCACCACCCTCAGTGCCCGGTGAGTCTGCAGTGACGCCACAGAGCACTGAGCAATGTGAGTTCTATGGGCTTTCTCTCTTCTCCAGGCATTTTCCACTGTTGTTGAAACAGGGGCCCAGAGCAGTAGGATAATACATTGACCTTTGTAAGGTTGTCAATAATAGGTGTTGTTTTAGCTTAAAGCAAAATGCTAGCTTTTCTGCCTAATCCTTTCCACTGGGACACTGAGTTTTTCTTCATTCTTCAAAAACAGGCAGCTTTTTGTTAGCACACGTTTCTTAAATGTTGGGCTGCAGCCCCTCCTGGCTTTGAGCAGAGCCCAGCTGGATCTGGGAAGCATGCGACCCTGCTGATGTCATGCTGTGGAACTGCCAAGCACCCAAGAGATGGGTGCATGCTGAGTCAGAGAGGCCCCTGGCTCGAGGAGACAGGAACCCTGAGAAGCCGATGGCTACGGAGAGGCCAGCAGCAGGCCAGCTGCGGCCGCTGACTCCCCCACTGACCTGGTCCCTGCCCTGCTGGGGCATTTCTGCTCGCATGAGGGGCTCCTATCCTGCAAAGGCTCTTCCCACAGCCTAACTCAGTGGGCTGGCACTCAGTGCAGGCAGAGAGGCCCCAGATACCTGTGTGATCTGTGGGTGAATGCAAATCGGAGTTGTCAGCTTGCTCACATTTCTTGTGAAAATCAGGGAACATTCCACTCAGGTGGGTGTGGAGTTGCCTGTGGCCACAGGGTGTGACCTACAGCCCCACAGAACCTCTCTGAGGAGCAGGAGAAGCAGAGCTTGTGTCCCCACTCTGGCTGAGACCCAGGGAGAGCTGCCTGATGTCAGAACTTCCAGGGCCAGATAAAGAGAGCTTTGACACGCCTCAGGGAGTGAACACAGCTCCTGGCGCTATTTTTCCGGATCAACTGCAGGCCTTGGAACCCTGAAAGGGAAACTGTCTTCCTTCCCATCATTTCTCAGCATGGACAGGGATCCGATGAGTGTCCAGTGCTGTGTCAGGCTGGGGCCTTGGCCATTTAAGGCCCCGCTGACCTTGGTGTGAATAGCGCGGGGCTGGGACATGGTGCAGGCTGGGGTTTCAGTGAAGGGGTTCCTGGTGTTATGCTATTCACCCACCATGTTTCTTATGCCCACTGCAGGGGGCAGAGCCTGCCCTCAGGCAGATGGACCTGTAGGTGGAGAACAGCATGCCAGCCAGTGATCACAGAAGTAAGCACGCAGTGACAAAGTGAGAGGCGTGTAGGGAAGAAAGGCCAACAGCGGTGCAAGAACACATTCTCCGAGGCAAGAACAGCTCCCCTAAGGAGGAGGCATGAGCTCAGCCTGGGAGGGGATGCGCTTAGGAACCTGGATTCAGTTGCTCTGAGGCAGGCTGAGGGCTCCACTGCCATGAGACGCTGAGATGCCATCAGATGGAAGGTTTTGGTGACATGTGCTGAGCTCCCTGGGGCGAGCTGTCCTGAAGGAGACCCCACACCTCGGCACAGTGAGAAACCCGGAAAAGAGCACTGGGCCGGCTGATCATAGGCACAGCTCACCGTGTGGCACCTGCCCCACTGGCCCTGCTCTGCCTTCCCTGGGGGCAGGCATTGGACAAGGGTTCCCCTCTGCTCCTCTGAGCTCACTGGCCTGGACGAGTCCTTCCATGGGTCTAAATGACACCCAGTGCACTAAGGAGAGGTAAAGACCAGGTCAGGGGGCTGGGGTGTGAGGGGCCAAGTACCAGGACCTTGGGGTCAGGGTAAACCTGGGGTCTCTATCGCCCTGCTAACCAGCTAGGTGAGCTTACCAACCCTGTTTCTCACTTGTGACATTGGGGCAAAGTCACTTGGATATTGGGCTATTCTGAGAACAACTAAGGGGAACATCTTTTTTTTTTTTTTTTTTGAGATGGAGTTTCACTCTTGTCACCCAGACTACAGTGCAGTGGCACAATCTCGGCTCACTGCAACCTCCGCCTCCTAGGTTCAAACAATTCTCCTGCCTCAGCCTCCTGAGTAGCTGGGATTATAGGTGCCAGCCACCACGCCCAGCTAATTTTTGTATTTTTAGTAGAGACGGTGTTTCACCGTGTTGGCCAGGCTGGTCTCGAACTCCAGACCTCATGATCCACCCGCCTCGGCTTCCCAAAGTGCTGGGATTACAGGTGTGAGACACCAGTGGAACATCTTACTGTGGCCCATGCCGTGGCACAGACGGAGCACAGTCTATCTGCACGAACTTCATTCTGCACCCCTGGTTCCTGTTCTACACCCTGCAGAGCTGCTCTCCTGTGGGGTGTCCTGTGGGGTCTTTGGGAGCACTGGGCGGGGTCAAGCAGGGTGGGGCATGTACCAAATCACCCATGCAGGCACTCACCAGCACCCTGACTTCCCCAGTGTCCCTGGCAGCTTTCCTTGGTGACTGAGTGTCCCCAGGCTTAGCTTTGTGCTTTCAGGCAGTTTCTTTCTGGAAAACTCAGAAATTTTCCAGAGATAAAGGAGGTATCCCTAGGAATCTCTGGACTCCGATACAGTGTTCTCTGTGCATGGTAATTAACACCAGGAAAAAGGAAAATGCTGAGTCCCTGGCCTGGGCACCTTGGTGGTCTGAAACCTTGCCTATGGACAGTCATGTGGTAACTGCTTCCAGCGGGGCAGAAAGTCTTAGGAAGCCTGGGGAATCACTTGTAAAAACATGCGACTCTGACAACGACAGATTCAATTTTAGGCATACCTTTGTCTGATTTGGGGTAGGAGTTGCCCTTTAAAACTTGCAGGACCAGAAAATAGAAAGGACATCCCGAAGGCTGACAGATTTGGTCTTGGAAAAGACAAACTTGCTGCATCAAAGTTAAACATTTCTGTTTGGCAAGAAGTAAAATGACTAAGAAGAACCTGGGAAAATGTTTGGCAATTTCTGTGAAAGATAAAAGGTCAGTGTCCACAATATGCAAAGAGCTTTACAATTAAACGCAAACCAAAAATGGGCAAAGATTTTAAAAATGGAAGAAGAGGCCACCTTGGTTGCCAAGATTACATAAAAAGATGCTCAATTTCACTAGTAATCAGCAAAATGAAGATAAAAGTCACAATGATGTATATTTTCCACCTCTAAGGTTGGCACATTTAAAAATGGACAACCTCAATGGTGGCCGGTTCCTAGGAAGTGGGCACACTTCCTTCACATTATTGCTGGGATGGTGAACCACAGCGAAGGCAAGAGAAGCCACTGTGGCAGTTTTCGTTACACTGTAAAATGCCTGGACACTTTGACTCAGCAGTCTCCTTTTTAGGAAGTTATCCTTCAGAAGTAAGTGAACTGATGTATAAGAATATATGCATAGGGTGTGTACTGCAGCTTTATACAAAGATAGCACAAAACAGGACAGCTTGAATGTTCCTGGGGAGGAGAATAGATGAATACATGATAGGACATCCACTCAGTGGAATATTAGGTAGCTTTCAAGAGGAACAAGATAGATCTGTGAGTATTAATCTGGAGGAATGCCCAGGAAATGTTAAATTACAGAAAAGCAGCAAGTGTCCAGCCAGTGCCCAGGGTGGCCTGCCCCGAGTGGGGCTCTGGGTTGTGTGTGTGCACATGGTGCAGGAAGGCAGGGTGCTGCAGGACAGGTCAGGGCCATGGCTTTGGGTCTTGGAGGTGGGGCGGAGGGTGAGCAGAGGACTAAGAAGTGCTCCCTCATGCAAGTGTACTATGTCACTTGTTCCAGCAACATGCACTATTTTTGTAGTATTAAAAGAGTCAACAATAAAACCCAGCTGGTTGCAGGCAACGTGCCTTCGGTGAGCCTCTGAGATGTCTCATGCTGAAGTTTCTCTTGGATTTGGCTCCATTTCTGTTTTATTCCCTCCAAGCTCCTAGTTCTAGAAAAACCACCAACCATGCAGTAGTTTAAAAAGTTTCCTTCTACAAAATCATGTTTTGAAGTCTCAATTCCTCAAAAACAATGGCACTGTTCATTTGGAAAGAGCAGTGTGCCTGCTGATGGTGGCTAGCATGCAATTTCATCTTTTGAGTCTGTGTGTATGTGTGTGTGTGTGTGTGTGTGTGTGTGTGTAATAACGATATTCTTCTAAGCCAGATCATAGAAGAGAGGAAGAAAGCTCTAACATTCCTGTTTGGCAAAGGAGAACAAATAGTCACTATTCTGTGCATGGAACCCATCCCTCCTCCTTTTCTAGAAGCAGTCACATTCTTGCAGACAAGTTCCAGTTTCTGGTATTCATGGGCAGAGAGTAGGGACCCAGTGGCTCCTTGCACTCAGAGCAGGAGGGCCCAAGGCAGAATTTCCCACTTTCCCCATCAGTAGGTACAAGCAGGTAAAGTTTACCAGGTTGAAAAAATCTCAGGATGAAAGCTTTCCTGAGGCCAGGACAAATACAGGGTCAGACCAGGCAATGGCTGAAAAAAATGGATGTTTGGTGAGTATCTTAGTCCGATTACGCTGCTATGAGAAAGTACTGGAGACTGGGTAATTTAGAACACACATTTATTTTCGCATAGTTTTGGGGTTTTGAAGGTGGCCCTGCCCTCAGGGCTGCACCGAACATTCCCTAACGAGGACTCTGCTGTAGCCCTGACTCCACGGCTCTGCTAGGCATTCCCCAGTGGAATGCTATGGTGCGAATGTTTGTGTCCCCTTCCACATTCATGTTGAATTCTAAATCTCAATGCAATAGTATTAACAGGTGTGGCCTTTAGGAGACAATGAAATGATGAGGGTGTCTCCTTCATGAATGGGATTAGGCCTTTTCAAAGAGGATTCACACAGCCTCTCTGTCTCCTCCAGAGGACGCAGCAGCAGGGAGCCATCATGGAAGCACAGTGCCAGAGCCTTGATCTTCAACTTTCCAGCCTTTTGAACTGTGAGAAATACATTTCTGTTGTGTGTAAGCCACCCAGTCTATGCGATTTTGTTGTATCTGTATTAATGGACCCAGACAATGAGCAAGGTGTGACAGGGACCCATGGTGACTTTCCTTCCAGCACATGGCACTGTTGAGGCATTGCTATTTGTACTCGGCACTTCTCTTATTCAGAGCATCCTCGGGCAGCCAGGTTGTGTAGGGCCCTCTGCAAAACTCTAACTTGCTGGATCGTGTGCCTGGTCTGCAGAAATGGCCATTGGTTTGGTGGTACTGTCCCAAGTTACAGTGTCTCACTAGAAAGAGAAACGTCTCTGAAGTGTTGGCCTGGCAAACTCCAAACTCCAAACTGGGTATAAAATGCGGCTCCTGATCGTGTTCTGTGAAGATCCTCACCCTATGTGCTAGATCTTGGAAACAATATTGCTCTGGTCCACTAGGACCCTTTGGCTCTTCTGAGGTAAGGACCAATTGCCCAGCTACCTGCAGGACAGGGAGGAGATACCTGGCCAGGAGCACATGCCCTCCACCGTGTTCTTCAGCCTCTGAGTGAGTGTTCCTGTCAATAGCTCCATGTGTCTGCGGGCTGTGGGAAATAAGCCACGGCTCTGAGTCATGGCAGGAGGAGCTGCCTTCAGCTCTCCTTCTGGTGTTTACAATGTTGCTGGGCTGTCAGGGTGATGCCAAGTGAGGCGTGGGACATTTCAGCAGCCTGCTAAAAGCATGATAGGCCACATGAATGGTCCTTTGGTTTTGCCTTTCCCCCTAAGTACTGTATCTGTTCATTTTAACATCTTTATAAATTTGGGGAACATTCACCCCAAAGTGGATACATACATATTGCACTGAGGGGTAGGGCTATTCCCTGAATGACTGGGGTCCTTCTGCATGCTCCTTGTCTTTACCTTTAAAAATAAACAGGGTATCAAACCTGGAAGCTTGTAGTCAAGGCTTGTTGTGGACCTAATATAAGTGAGCTTGAACTAAGAGAACGATGATTGCTTTCTCTGAGCAGCTGCAGGCCACATTCTGACGTGACCCGCTTTAATGGGTACAGCTGATGGCCTGACCTCCTGGCTCTGGGGTCCCTGGATCACCACCCTCTGGAGGGGGTTGCAGCATAGTTAATATGCCAGAATCTCCAAGTTCCCAGGTGAGGCTGCTGGGCCATGTGGCCCGTGGCTGGAACTTCCTGGAGGCTTGCTCTGAAAGCATCTCCTGGATTGGCACAGAGGAGTCAAGTGAGAACAGGACAGTGCCTGACTTGCAGTGGGTGACCCCCTCACAGATCTTCTGCCCAGTGCATCTGGTATGGGGCCTGATTGGACATGCAACCTTTGGGCAGTCTGTACTCCTCGTTCCTTCAGGATGTGACCGCCGGTTTTAAGTGATAGTGGTGGCATTTGCTTTTAAGGTCTTCACGAATCCAAGCTTGGGAGCCATGCAGAGCATGCCGGTGTCCAGGGCCCAGCTGGGAGCCTCTGTTCCCTGAGCTTACTGGGCTGACATGCTGGTCTGCATCTGCTTATTAGCAGCTCGTAGAGAGGGAAATCTTTTTGTTTTACAAGGAAATGGGATGTTTGATGCTACAAATCTTTCAGGACTGGCATGCGGAACGCCGGCAGATGTTGAAAGCATTCCGACCATGTTGATCCCACCAAAGTTTGTTTAAAGATTTGTGTAAACTGCCATCACAGAAAGGGCTGGGGGGAGGCGAGAGGCTCCAGATCCAGCTCCGGCTCTTATCAGAGATCCTAAGAAGTAAAACACTTGAAGAGTACTCTGGCTTGGAGGACAAATGCAGCAGTGTCTTGTGGATGGCCTTCCCAGGGACACTTACTGAGGAAGAGACTTCTGGGGCACTCTTGGGATTAATGCCTGTAGAAGGAAGGAGATGGGGAGCTTCAGCCGAACCTGCAAGGGCACTGGAACCTTCGGTCGGGTGGTACTGCAGAGGTGTCCTGAGTCAGGCTGAGAGGACAGGCCTTTGTACCCCAAGGTGGCCGGTCCCAGGGGCAGGCTGCCTGGGAGGAGTGGGGCAGCGCGTTTCAGCGAGGCTGTCCCCGGAGGGCCAGGGAGTGGGTCCAGCAGCTGGGGTGTAAGTCCTCTATTCCTTAAGGGTGCTCTTTGAGGTGCTTGGCTAAGCCATGGCTGGACCCCAAATGAACCTGTAACCTGGGCTTGCCTGGAACATTTGCACTCCAGTAATGCAATGTTGCTTTGGGGTGCAGTAAGGGACTAGGCAAGGCCTCCTTGACCATGCCTCCTGGGGGATCCACCTGCCACCTCTGCAGCTCTCTGTCTCTGACAGAAACGTCCTGGCCCAGCTTGGCCATGCCTGGCCATGGGAGTCATGTCCTTGAGAACAGTTTCAGTCCAGGAGAGCTGAGGGTTGTTGCATAAATCTCCTCGTCTTGCCCCTCCATGACATGACACTGGGGCTACATCCCTACCCCTGAGCTCCTCAAGGCTGGAGCTCCAGTTGCCCACAGTTCCAGGTACTCAATAGCATGTCCCTAATCAGCTTTCTCCCCTCCTCTGATCTGGGGCTGAAGGTGCCCAGGATAGCCACGAGGATGGGGCCACCCCACCTCTCCAGGGTCACACCTGATTCCCTGGGAGGCCTTGGAGCAGGCTCAGCCCTGGGGGCCCTCCATGGGATGGCAGGTGAGGGTGCTTTTGAGGGGCTTCCCTTCTGCATGGAGTTGCATCCACAGGACAGGGCTGAGAGGCCCTTTGGTGGGACACTTTGATGCCTGCTTTCCATCACATCCTCAGTCTCAGAGGCTGGTGTGGACCCAGGCCAGCTGGGGGGCCTTGGAAGCCAATTGACCCCGTGGCCAGTCAGTGCCAGGTGCTCCCTGTTGCTACGAATTGTGCATCCCCTCCCCACAAAGACTTGTTGAGATCCAGTCCTCGTGAAGGTGACCTAACTTGGAAATAGGGTCTTAGCAGATGTAATCAGAGGTCATTAAGGTGGGCCCTAATCTAATGATTGGTATCCTTATAAGAAAGCAAAGAGACAGATGTACAGGGAAAACAGCCAAGTGCAGATGGGCCAGAGACTGGAGGGTACGTGGACAGGCCAAGGAACGCCAGGAACGGATGACAGGGGCAGGAGCTAGGAGGCGGCACAGAAGGGTTCCACGTGGAATCTCAGAGGGAATGTGGCCCTGCAGACCCCTGAGTTTCTGACTCCAGGCCTCCAGGACCGTGAGACAATCTGTTTCTGCTGTTTGAGCTGCCCTGTGTGTGATATTTTATTATGGCAGCCCTAGCACACCACACATACCCCATGATATGACACGTCCTTGTGCTCTCCTGGGCCACGGTTATACCCGCTGTCATGGCCCACCCTATCAGCGCTTCTCTTCCTGTGCTTGGCGGGTCACTGGATGAAGTTAAACCCTGAAGCCAAGTGCTTTCACTCCATGCGGCCCAGCCACCTGCATCACTTAGCTCATCTTCACAATGACAGGCTGGGCGGCATCATCATCCCCACCACACAGAAGAAACTGAGGCTCGGAGGCAGCTTAGTGACAGATCCGTAGAACTGCCCAGGACTGCGCAGTCTTCTGTGCAATGTGATTTACCCAGTTTTCTTACGTTTATGCCCTCTTTTTGCTTTCTCTATGAACACACAAGATTAAAAAAAAATCTTTAAGACAAAATTAAATACTCTAGTATCCAATCTCTTGGCTCCTACACTCTGCTCATCAAGATAAGTAGACATTGCACACATTTCCGAATTCATCTTTTACAACATTTCCCGTAGGAAAAATGGGTTGAATCATACATAAATTAAAATGTACCAGCAGTGAAACGAAACACTAAATTTGTTTATATCCGTATCTCTGGGGAAAGTTTCCAAAGACAGAACCTAAAGCTGAGCTCTGATATTAACAATGGGTTTGTAAACTCAAAGTCAAGGATTACTTTGATCCAATGCTAAAAAGTGGGAGGACAAAGCCCAGGGTGTTCCTGGGCAAACTTGGGAATGATATTCACGGAGGGCGTGAGCAGTATTCCATCGTGAAAGCCAGGCCATGAAGCCATCTACCAAAATAGCAACACACTTTCCAGTAACCCTAGTTTCTTTAAAAGCCATGTAATACCTAAATCCCACAATTATAGTTGAGAAACTCTCCTACCCCACCTTTTTTCCCATTAAAGCTGTGCCTCTACTGTGTCCATTAGTCACTTGGCATGTTCTGAATAGAACAGAGTGAGTCAGTTTAAACAAGTGCAGGAGGCAAAATCTTTCTTTTCCATTGTCAGCTCAGAAGAGAATTTTTTCCTTTGTTACTGTTTGTTATGGAAAGGAGGTGTGTGGGAGTTGCTGTGGTCAGTCTTTAGATAGTACCTCGTTGAAAACAGATAGAACGTTCTTCAGAAGGCAACCCTGCAAGGGCAACTTTGTGTGGAGAAGCAGGAACAGAGCCACCCAGAGCCCTTTGCAGGAGCTGGAGGATCGTTGCTGGCCTGGGTTAGCTAGGGAGTGACAGTCCAAATGGCCTTGAACAAGCCAGCTCAGACACACCAACCCATAGCCTGGGATGTACCCAGCCATCTAGTCTACCTGCCATGTTGGTAAGGTAAAGTGCAGATGGCTTAAGCCAGACTGAGAGTGTCTCCAGGTGGCCAGGGGTGCTCTGCATTGCTTTCCCCCGGCGGCCAGCCCAGGGTGCCACTTGAACAGCAGCCAGCCCAGCAGATCACCCGAGGGTGGAAGGACCTAGTGTTAGTGGGTGGCATCTTTTAAGAAAAACACAATCAGGAAGGTTCTGGGATTTTGGTCAGTGCCATGCATTTCAGGGTCCAGGCCATGGCTCAAGACCCCCCCACAGCACCCTCACTCTGCTAAGCCATTAGAGGTGCTAACCATGTGTGCTCAGAGAAGCTCCAAAAGCCCATCGTGGCTGGGTTGCTAACGTTGGCCAACCACTGTTCACCTTGGATGGCTCTGTAGACAGCTCTAGCTGCGCCATGTATGAACCAGGGCAGTCCTCCAACCATGCCAGCTGCCATTCATGTAGAGACAGTAGATTTGCATGGCCAGTGCTTCACACAGATGGCTCTTCCCCTAGCAGCTGCAGAGATATGCCTGAAATTCACACAGGCTGCTCAAGGGTGAGCCATGGTTCCTGGATGCATGGCCCAGGGTCCACTCAGATTTCTTTCATCTGACTCACCAAGGTAGAGGAATTCAACATGCTTCTCCATCTTTGTATGGCCTCCCTTGAGAATCAACCACAAACTAATCTCTGATGACTGTAGATAACAAGCAGTACACATTTGGGACCAAGAATGAAAGAAACACAAACTGCAAGATGCTGATAGATTCCTTTCCACCTGGCCGTCTGGTCTTGGCAGTCACGCCCCGCTTGACGGAGCCCTAACACCTTACTGGAGCTCGAAAACCCACCTAGCAGGGACTGGATCTTCCGGAAACGGTGCCACATCTGCTACCGTCTTTGCCACATGTAAGAATCTCCCATTCCACAAGACACTTGCCAAAACCCTCCTGAGCAAAGGGCTGAGGGTCCGTCCTGCCTGGCCTCTGGGAGCCCACCTCTCCAGGGCTCCAGGAGGCCCCGGCTCCCTCAGGAGAGATGCAGTAGGCCCACCCCAAGCGTAGGCTCCTGGAATCAAAGATCTCTTCGCTGAGTTACAGGATGCCTCCGCCTTATGGTCAGGTATCCAGCTGCTACTTTTATACTGATTAGCTTCCTAATAGAAATAAGTCCCTGAGATAGATTTAGTTTTTTAATCCCCAGTTTGTGACAGATACTCACCATTAAAGAAAACATAGACCTTTTCCACAAATTTAAAAATACACTTAAAAAATAGGCTAGGCGCCGTGGCTCATGCCTGTAATCCCAGCACTTTGGGAGGCTGAGGTGGGCAAATCACTTGAGGCCAGGAGTTTGAGACCAGCTTGGCCAACATGGTGAAACCCTGTCTCTACTAAAAATACAAAACAAAAGAAAACAAAACAAAAGTAACGGGGCATAGTGGCTGGCACCTGTAATCCCAGCTACTTGGGAGGCTGAGGCAGAAGCATCACTTGAACCCAGGAGGTAGAGACAAGAGTGAGCCAAGATTGTGCCGTTGCACTCCAGCCTAAGTAACAGTGCAAGACTTCATCAAAAACAAAATACACTAAAAAGAATTGACCTGAGTTTAAGGAAGTTAAAGGAAGTCAGTTCTGCACCTGCAGGTGCTTGTTCTCTATCACATGGGAGCTCTATTGTACTTTGCAGCAGCCCTAAGAAGAAGGGAGGCTTCAGAAGATTTTAATGACTATCCCAAATGCGTGATTTTCCAAGAGCCGGCTGCGGGCTTCCTTCCCTGTCTCTCACCGCTGAGCACCACGTGTTCTAGGGGCTGTGTGTCGGCAGGCTGTGTGTCTGGGGTCCTGGGTGTCTGTAGGGCTATGTGTCTGGGGATTGTGTGTCTGGCGGCTGTGTGTCTGGGGACTGTGTGTCTAGGGGGCTGTGTGTCTGGCGGCTGTGTGTCTAGGGGGCTGTGTGTCTGGCGGCTGTGTGTCTGGGGACTATGTGTCTGGGGACTGTGTGTCTAGGGGGCAGTGTGTCTGGGGACTGTGTGTCTGGGGATTGTGTGTCTGGGGGCAGTGTGTCTGGGGACTATGTGTCTGGGGACTGTGTGTCTGGCGGCTGTGTGTCTGCGGGTTGTGTGTCTAGGGGGTTGTGTGTCTGGGGACTGTGTGTCTAGGGGGCTGTGTGCCTGGAGGCTGTGTGTCTGTAGGGTTGTGTGTCTGTAGAGCTGTGTGTCTGGGGGCCTGGTTGTCTGTAGGGCTGTGTGTCTGCGGGTTGTGTGTCTGGGGACTGTGTGTCTAGGCGGCTGTGTGTCTGGGGGTTGTGTGTCTGGGGACTGTGTGTCCGGGGACTATGTGTCTATAGAGCGGTGTGTCTGGGCCTGTGTGTCTGGATGTCTTTTCATTTGGAGCAGGTGTTTGCCTCATCCTCTCCCAGGTTAGCAGGAGCCTCGCAGGACTCCTCTCTGTGGCCAGGCCTATCATCTGCACCAGAAGTCCATCTCCACGTGCATCCTGTCCCTGACCTCAAGTCTTTTTTTCAGTTGTCTCAGTAGAGGTGGTTTGAACTAAGGTTAAAAATTGATCTTCCACGAAGCTGGAAGCTTCGCCAGGGGCTGGGGGACACGACTCAGGTCCCAGACAAGTTTTTTTTTTTTTTTTTTGGAGACGGAGGCTCGCTCTGTCGCCCAGGCTGGAGTGCAGTGGTGCCATCTCTGCTCACTGCAAGCTCCGCCTCCTGGGTTTACACCGTTCTCCTGCCTCAGCCTCCCTAGTAGCTGGGACTACAGGCGCCCGCCACCACGCCTGGCTAATTTTTTGTATTTTTTAGTAGAGATGGGGTTTCACTGTGTTAACCATGATGGTCTCCATCTCCTGACCTCATGATCCGCCTGCCTCGACCTCCCAAAGTGCTGGGATTACAGGCCTGAGCCACCGCGCCCGGCCAGGTCCCAGACAAATTTAACAACAGAATCCTGTGTTTCAAACCTGTGGTCTGCTGGGCCCACAGCCTCCAGTTTTCCGAGCACCCCACCCCTCCCTATTGTGCACATGGGGTTCCTGGCTTTGGGCCCAGCCAGTGAAGGTGTTAGGACCTGCCATCCTCTAAATCTGAACTACGTGGGCATCATGAATCCAAGTCAGTCCAGAACCATGGCCCGTGGATGGGCAGGTACCAGGGAGCTCTGGGATGTGGGACAAGCAGCCTTGTCCATGCAGGCATGTGCACCAGGTGGGGCTTCCCCTCGTGTCTCTTCCTGTGGGCTGCACCTCACTGGCCGAACTCTGTGTGTGGTAATCCAGCCTCGGGTGACTCACCTAACCTCTCCAAGGGTCTGGAGCTCTGTGATCAAGACCTGCCCCTCTGCCCCGCCTCCCGCCTCCCTCTGGGCTGCTCAGCTCCCCAGGACCTCTGGGCAGGCTCCCCCTGAGACCTGCCATCCGCTCTGGACACCACTGGGCTTGCTGGCTCTTCACAGCCTTGTTCCAGACTGCATCTCTGCAGGACTCACTTCTGTACGGTGTCCTCGTAATCCAGCACTCCCCGCTCTGCTAACATGCAGACTCCAGGGGCAGGCTCTTGTTTTGTTCTGGAGGCATTCTTGCACTGTAGGAGTGAATCCAACACAAGTCACAGCCGCCTGGCCTGGGCTCACCTTGCTCCATCTTAAAGGCGAGGAGCTCCAGTCCCTGAGCTCTTGCCAGCCTGTCTAAGACCACACAGTGGCTCTGGAAGAGGAGGAGCAGGTAGCCTGGGATGTGCCTAGGGACTTTCTGAAGGCTCAACCATCCCAGTTATGACCTCCCCCTGCTTCTCCTTGCAATATCCCTCTTCATTCCTTATGGAGAAGTGTGGGCTCCATAGAATGAACTGGCAAGTGTGCACGGTGTGGACGGCTCTGAGCGGCTACCACCACCTGGGGTAACATGGGCAAGGCAGAGGACACAGTCTCCAGCCAGGCCCCTATCACCAGCTATGTTACTTCTCCCTGCCTCAGTTTCTTCATCTGCACAGCGAGGATAATAACAGTGCTTACCTCTTAGGGTTACCATGTGGTTTAAAGAAGGAAATGCAGAGAAAGTGCTTAGGACAGTGCTGGCCTTGTAGGAAAGACTCACAAATATTCATTGTTTCATTGACGAGAGCAAGAAGTGCGCTTGTTACATATTCACCCAATAGTGTGGGGTGGAGGAATGATGTACAGGCGGACACCCTCTTGGAGGACCTGCTAGTGTCTTACTTCCTCTGTACATGGATGGCGACACAGAGGAGGAAGTCTCAAGTTAACTTGTTTTTCGTTTCAAAGGGTCTTGTGTCATTTAATAGCCCTGCACTCACACTCGCCCGGAAGTGTGAGCTTGGTTCTCCCTGCAGCAGCATCGTCACTAATGGGTATTTTCAGCCCTGCTGAGGAATCTGGGCCTGCTCCTTGCCTCCCTCGCCTTCCTCTGCAGCCCACGTGAATTAGCCTGCCTGCCTGCTTAGGGACTGGTCCCTGCAGTGTGGCTCCTGGGGCCCCAGCTTCACTCCTTCAAGGGCCAGGATGTTGAAGAATGGGGAAAAGGACCCCTATGCTAGCCTGCCCTGTGTGGCCCAAGGACCCTTGCCAAGACCAGGTGGGGGTCAAAGTGCAGAAAAAGAAGGATGTCGATTTCAGAAGAAACCGTTGTGAGAATGGCAGGATGGCTCCAGCGTCGGCAGCTCCCCTGGGGCCCCACCCCAGCAGCTCTTGGCAGCAGTCACACAGCTCTCACATCCAGCCTCGGCCACATGGAAGCAGGCCTCGCTTCCCCCAGCTTTGCTTCTCTGCCCTGCAGGGCTCCTTTCCTGTCCCAGGGAGCTCTACTTCCCAAGCAGTTCTGTGGCCAACAGCTGGAGTCTTATTTTAGGGACAAGCTGGCAGCCCAGCATTTGTACTGAATGTTCCGGGTCGGCCTGGCCCGCGCCTGGTGCACCAGTGGGAACCCCATAAGGCTGGGCGTGGGGGAGCGAATTGCTTCTGAGGTTTGCTGACATTCTGTTTGGCTGCCTGAAATGCTTTCTCTTCATTCAAAAAGCAGCTGCTGGTCTCCGCCCCTCTGTCTTTCCTTCCTCCTCCCAGTGGCTTCCCTGTTCCTGCTATCCTGGCTTTCCTGGCTTTTTTGATCCTCATCCTGGCTCTGGGGGGAAGGAGGATGGGTCTGGAGCACCTGTGAGACCCAAGCCTGGGCCCACCACCACAGAGGATGCAGCCTCCCAACCCCAAGAGCCCAAGATTGGAGGCCCTGAGCAGAAGCTGGGGTAGGTGAAGTGGGCGCTCAGTCTGCGTGTTATCTCGGGAGGAGCTTGGGTCTCTGGGACACACTGGTAAGATGCGCTCCACTCGATCCTCATCATAACCAAGGGCCCACTGGTGGACTTTTGATTCTGGTGGCCCCAGGGCCCCTGTCTTCTGGCTACTGCCAACTGTGGCGGTTGAGGGATGTCTGACTTCCCCTCTCTGGGCTGTTGGCGGGAGTGGGGGTAGTGGGAAAACACACCTATCAGGCAATCCCACCCCTGCACAGAGGAGCAGAGACTGTGCCTCAGCCCCAGATTCCTGCCCAGTGGGGACCACATCACGGACAGACACGTTCCTAGCTGGCTGTGTGCAGTCACTGCCACCTCGGGCTCCTGGGAGGCACCAAAGGCCCATTGGGGGTCCCTGAAATGGCGGCACCCACCACAGTCAGCTGCCATCATGCAAGGCACCGAATCTGCTGTCCTGGTGGATGGGATCCCCTTTCTGCCTTTCCTGTTCAGCCTCCCCGGGTCCCATGCCCTCTCTGTGAGGCCATGGCAGGATATGTTGTGGGCAGCTGGATTTCCGGCCCTCTCTGGTAGAGTCAGAGGGGTTGCCTTTGACCAGCAGGAAAGGGATTTGAAGGCAGACGCCAGTGGGCCCTGCCCAACTCAGACTGAGGAGGAAGTCTCTGCAGCTGCGGAAGGAGAAGCAATGAATAGCCACTGTCTAGACCCTCCCCTATGACTCCACCCCCAAGGTGCTCCAGACAGGCCTGAGAGTCCCCTCTTCGGTCCTAGCCACACCACTCCTGGTGTGAGCCTGGCAGGCAGCCCAGCCCTCTCCAGCCCCGGCTCCTGCTGGCAGGAGGTGCCTTCCTGGCTGTAGCAGGAAGAGTCTCCAGGTTATATGGCCGTGTCCCTGTGCCAGGACTCGGGGTAGGGGTACACTCTGCTCTGGCCCCCGCAGGAAGTGAGTTCCAAAGGAGTCAAGCTTTTGGAGGAGAACTTGGTGGCTGTGCTTTTGACCTGGCATTGCAGGAGCATAAGCCCTGGTCAACTTGTACGAAAAAGCCAGACCCACTGTCACCATCTCACAGGCTGTGTCGCATGCTCTGGTGGTGAGGGCCTGTTTCCCAGCCCTCCTCCCTAGCACGGGGCTGCTCAGGGCAGAGCTCCAGAGATACTGTGGGTTCCTTTGGGTTGGCAGAGCCTGTGGCCAGGTCAGCGAGGAGAACAGAGCGGGAGCATGAGGGTAGGCTGGAGAGGAGCTGTTTGTCCTGCCTCCCTGACCCCAAGGAGGGCACAGTCCACAGGCTATTTTAGGGAGCAAGAACTGGCCAGTCAGAATGTGCCTGAGCCTCTCCCCAAGACAGCAGAACCATCAAAGGGGAACATCTTTGTCTTGGGGGAGCCACGTGGAATTGCATCTAGAACAGATTGTGAACAGGAGCGCCTGTCAATTTACATTTATCAGGACTTGGTTCTTTTCCCTCCCAGACTTGCCCTGCAAATCTCGTGGTGGGGTGGGGATCAGAGAGCAGAGGGCTTATCTTGACTTTCACGATCTTAGTGTTAATGATAGTTACCCAGGTTGGAGGTTTTTAGCCCCTTCTTTCTTGGCCCTAGACCCAATGGCTCTGTCCTTGATATTTTTCAAAGTCTAGTAAAGCAGCAGAGAGAGGAGTGAGAGGGAGGCGAAGACAGAGACAGGACTCTGTTGGCAGATCCCTGCTGTCTTCCAAGACCCTATATAGGCTTCTGTGGAGTTCTTGCAGCTGAAAGCTGAGTCCTTTGCCTGGGGCAGGGGTGGCGTGGGTTCTTGGCCATCACACTCCTGGAACCCTGAATCTTACTGTTCCACAGTCACAGACCAGCCAGGCCTAGGACCTCAGAGCTGCTTGTGGGCCCATGGAAAGTCATACTTGCTTCCAGTCGGTGCTGGGCCTGCTGCCATTTTGCAGCTTCTGCCCTGCACATTTTTAGGTCTCTAAAACTCTCACAGTTAATTTTTTCTCTTCCTTTAATGGCACCCAGAAGGGCACCCAGCATTATGCATCAGGTGTTTGACCCAGCTGCATGTGGGATGGAGGGCGTTTGGTGGGTCCTGGGAGGAGTTCAGGCCAGGTCAGGATTTATCATTGTTATTGATGCTACAGATAACAGCCTTGCCCTGAAGCCTTTCACAGAGTTTATCTCCTTTCTTGTTACTCTGATAGGGCTGGGATTGTCCACCACCTGCTCAGTGAGGGCTAACATTGAGTATCCAGCAAGAGTGCTGTATTAAATCATATCTTGGCTAGGCACTATGGCTCATGCTTGTAATTCCAGCATTTTGGGAAGCTGAGGTGGGAGGCTCACATGAGCTCAGTTTAAGACCAGCCTGGGCAACATAGTGGGACCGTGCCTCTACAAAAAAAAAAAAAAAAAAAATTAGCCAGGCGTGGTGGCACATGCCTGTAGTTCATCTACTGAAAAGGCTGAGGTGGGAAAATCGTTTGAGCCACAGGAAGCCGAGACTGCCGTGAGCCATGATTATGCTACCGTACTCCAGCCCAGGTGATAGAGTAAGACTCTGTCTCCAAACGAAAAGCAAAATCTCCCCTTTGGTGGAGACCTCTCAGAGTGCTGGGGAAGGGGCTCCGGAGTCCACAGCCTCTGTTCTCCTCACCCCTCCCTCACTTCCTGGCTGTGTGGGTTTAGCTAGATCAAATGATCTCAGGGTTAGTTTTAGAAGCCAAGGTTTGCATGCTAGGCCCTAAAAAAGATTGCATTTTCAAAAGGCAGTCACATCAACCTAAAAACTCTCTCATCAGCTTTTCTTGCAGTATGGCTTGACACCCCTCCTCTGGGAGGTGACCTCTCTGTCCCCTTCCCTAAGACCTGATTCCCTCAGTAGACTCTGATGGAGGTCACTTTATGTGACTCGAAGCCGTGTCATAACAGGTGATACAGATCACAGACGGCGCCTGGCCCGCACTCTCTTGGTTTGCTCACTCTGTGGGAAACCAGCTGACATATTGCGAGGACACTCAAGCAGCCCTGAGGGGTGGCCGACACCCAGGATGAGGGACCACAGCCCAGCCCTCGGGGGATTCCAGCCAGAAATGCCTGAGTGAGCCAAGACCCACAGAAACCATAGAGATGATAAGCCACTGTTGTCTTCAGCCACTTAATTTTTTTTTTTTTTTTTACTTAGTATGATGCCCTGAACAGGTCCATGGCAATAAGAAGAAATCATTATTGCCTTACTGGATTTTAGATTATAGGCAGATAGAAACTTGCTAGCTCAATTGCCAAGCCTCACGCTTTAATTTATGAATAACATTTCTGTTGTGCCCATTGACTATTTAGATATCAACTTCTAAGGGTTTTTTCTTGTTTTGTTTTCTTCTGAGACCAAGTCTTGCTCTGTCACCCAGGCTGGAGTGCAGTGGCTTCATCATAGCCCACTGCAACCTCCACCTCCCGGGTTCAAGAAGTTCTCCTGCATCAGCCTCCCGAGTAGCTGGGATTACAGGCGGCACTACCAAGTCTGGTTAATTTTTGTATTTTTAGTAGAGATGGGGTTTCACCATGTTGGCCTGGCTGAACGTCTAAGGTTTTTGAATGTGGCTGTCCTGGCTCTGATATAACTGGAAGTAAAACTGAGACAAAAAACATGGCTCTTCACCTACCGCTCAGCATACCTGGGCACTGGACTTCTTGTTTCTTTCTTTCCCCTTCCAACCAGAAAGCTCTGTAAATAAGAAGAAGGGGACTGAGACCCACAGGGTTGCCTGGACATTTGGAAAATAATTTTAAATATTTTCACTTGATCTACAGGAGATTACACATTTGCTATGGAGAGCTTCAATTACTAAATGATTAGGTTCACTAGACTAAAAAACAATAATTCTCAGCAGGGAATTTTATATTTCTACTTTAAACTTTGCTCTGCTCTGGTTAAATGTGTTAGAAAGGAACACTTGTGCTTGTTAAAGGAAATTGTCAGAAGAAGACGAAGGGGTTGAAACGGAAGGATGTTCTTGGATTTGGAGTTCCAAGAAAAGAATGTAAATGTTGGATGCAAACTTCCAGTTGCTTGCTCATCTCTGGGCAGAAAGGAGTTTGGTGCTAAGTGCAGGTGGAAAAGGGACTTCTATTTCCTGATTGGGGTGACTAGACCATGGTGACTGTGTGTTCATCCATAGTACCAGAGCGTGTGTTCACTCTTTACCCTCTTCCTCATGGGCACCACACTTCCAACTTCTGCTGCAGGCCATCGTGGCTCTGGGATGGAGTCCTGCACAGGGGATGTGGGCGGATGTGGCAGCTTTTTAAATTCTCTGTGTCTCCTTGACGTTCTCTCCTCTCATTTGCTAGACAGACAAAGAGGGCCTGGAGACCTCCGAGGCCATGGTGGTGACAGGGCCACTGAGGAGGGAAAGCCTGAGTCCCTGAAGGTTTGTGTGGAATACTATTTCCCCCAACCTATGGTAGACTGGGACAAAGGGATAAACAAACTTATAGCTTATTAGGTCACTGAGCTTTAAGAGTGGTTTTCATAGGTGTTAACTCATCTTGGCTAATATACCTACAAACACCTTGGGGACAGGGACACTTGTTAGTGCTCCTTGTCTTTGCAGAGTCTAGCTGGTAATGGGCACAAGGATGTTTACGGAATGAATAAGTGAGAGATAAATGTGTCTTTACTTAGGGCAGCATGGTGCTCTGCTTTTCTTTCCTTTTGTTTTCACAGGATGATGGAAGAGAAAGTGCTGAGGTCAAACATTGCTATGGTCTGATGGTGTCCCCCCTAAAATTCATATGATGAAATTCTAACCCCCAAAGTGATGGTGTTAGGAGGTAGGGCATTTCGGAAGTGATGAAGTCATAGGGGATGAAACCCTTATGCATGGGATTAGTGCCCTTGTGAAAGAGGCCACAGCACTGCCTTCCCCCCTCTACCATGTGAAGACACAGTGAGAAGTCATCATCTGTGAGGAAAGGGCCTTCACCAGTCAGTGAATCTATCAGTGCCTTGCTGTGGGACTTCCCAGCCTCCAGAACTGTGAGAAATACATTTCTATTGTTTAAGAACCACCTAGTCTATGGTATTTTGTAATAGCAGCCGAAATGGACTAATACAGCACTCTAAATAGAAAAAATGGAGACTTCCTAGCTCTTAGCATCTTCTTACTCGTTTACAGAAGAATAAAGTCATCAAGAGTTATTGATGCCAGCACTGCCCTGGAGGGACCAAGAGAACAGGAACTTGTTTTCCTTGTGTTTACCTTTCTTCAAATCTATCCTGTAGACGCATCTGATGGTCAGAGTGGTATCATCTTAACAGTTATGCCTAATTGTTTTCATAAATAATATTATTTAGTAGGAAAAGAATAACTGAGTCAGAAAGTTTTATATAATAATGTCCTTTAGTTGACTATGTTCTTGGAAACTCTGGTTGTTCAGAATTGCAGACAAAAATCCTGTCACACCGGGAAAGAACGTAGGTCAAAATGAAATTCCACATCAGTGTTAAATTTGCAAACTTGAGGTGAACACAAGCATATTGTGTTAGTCTGTTCTCACACTACTAATAAAGACATACCCAAGACTGGGTAATTTATAAAGGAAAGTGATTTAATTAACTCACAGTTCCACATGGTTGGAGAGGCCTCACAATCATGGCAGAAAGTGAATGAGGAGCAAAGTCACGTCTTACATAGCAGCAGGCAAGAAAGCATGTGCAGGGAAACTCCCCTTAATAAAACCATCAGATCTCATGAGACTTATTCACCGTCACAAGCATAGCACGGGAAAGACCTGCCCCCATGATTTAATTACCTCCTATGATTCAATGTCCCTCTCATGACACTTGGGAATTATGGGAGCTACAATTCATGATGAGATTTGGGTGGGGACACAGTCAAACCATATCACATATCATTGAATATTTTGTGTGTGTATTTCCAAAAAGGTACTAAATTGTTCCTCCCCCATGCATAAAAATGTAACTCCAGGTACTTTCACCTCCAGGCTGCTTGAGCCTGCTGAGAATCAGACAACCCATGAACATCCTCCATGTTCAACTCCACACGTCACAGGTGGCTTTCACGGACAGCCAGCAACCACCATGCTTTACTGAAAAAATATAGGAAGAGAAACATGCAAAATGCTGCATGGTACACGAGGACTGGAATACGTTTTTAGAAACTCATGTGTTCCTTATTAGAACATACCAAGTAGATTTTTGACTCCTTAAATAACTTTATTATGGATCTTCATGTCAAAGAGGGAGTTTTAAACGGAGACATTGATAGGCTCAATTACTTCCATAGGTTATTACATTTTCCTTCATTGTAGACCTGGCTATGTGCTGTGGTCAACACATTTGTACCTGCCTACCCTTGGATGGATTTTACTACATTTAGTGGCTACAAACACCCAATTTTGATGAGTAGATTACAAGGCTCTTTGAAAAATAGGGCTAAAATCCCCTATGGATGGAGTCCAAAAGCATGCATGTGTATTTATTTTGAACTACCAGAACAATCTTGGTCATGTCCTTCTATCTGTTCAGTGCACAGGCTTCGACTTAAAGTTTTTTATTGCACAAACACCATGCCGAGGATGTTTGAGTCTGCAAAGGACAGAGCGGAAGCCCAGCTGTAGCAAGCTGCATTTTCATTCTGAATGTCTCGGAGATTAGAATTTAATGTAGTTCACAGGAGTTAAGGTTTTCTTCCAAATCCTTTGACATGTTGTGGATTGTGGATTCCAAGTTTATGATCATGTTTATTAGCGCCTTCCGCATTTGTGGGGCAGATTTGCCTGTGGGGGAACGCTTTACTCTTTCTGGTGGATAGACTTGTTTTTCTGAGGTTTGGGAGGCGGGGGTAGTGGTGATGATGCTAGAGAGGTTGTGTTGCCCCAACTTTTCCTCCTCCCTGTCTCCTCCCAAGATGTGGGAGTCATAAAACCTGAGTTAAACTGAGCAGAAATGCAAAACCTCACTGCCTAGGCAAGACGCCCCAGAGCAAAGGTCCTGAGACGTCATTGGGGTGCGCACCCACATGGACTGATTTCAGGGACACGTGTGGTGGGTTGTGGCTTTAAAACGTAGCCCGAATTCTGTGATACTCCTCCAGTTGAGAGATGGGGTCCCCCTCTCCAAGCAGCCCTTCACAGTTGGTAACCCCATGACTCCACAGCAGCCGAGCACAGGGAGAGTGGGCTGAGGCCCGGCTTGGTCCATGGCTCTCATGGCTGTGACCTGGAATCATCTCCTTTGTTAAGGCCTTGTCCTGTTGGGAGGCTGAGGCTTCTATCTGTCATTAGGGGTATAAACATCAGGTGGACAGTTCTCGGATGAGGGAAGGAAGAGACATAGGAAGTCAGGAGGAGAGGGCACTGAGGAGAGAGCCGCCCACCCCAGACCCAACCAAGCATGCCCACCTAGGACTCCTTCTGTCTGTGCTTGTGGACAACACAGCCAGACGGAGCTGCATGCCCCACAGTGTTTTCTTTTCCTGGGTGGCTCAGCTCCTGGAAGCTCATCCGTCTCTTGTGTAAGGAGGTGGTCTGACAAATGCCTTTTGCTTGGGAATGTGACTCTGTGTTTGCGATGCAAGCCTGGGGCCACTGCTGCTGTTGCAGGCTGTGAAACATGGAGTGGCTGCAGGGTTGGGGGCTTTGGAGCTTCCTCTAAGGAAAAGGAAGGCACCGAGTTCAGGGCTCTGGGTGGCCTCCAGCTCAGTGTCTGCTTTCATGGGATATGGTAACACGGAGAGCAAGGCTGGCTGTTTGGAAGAAGCGAGCAAACTGTCCCCACACGTGAGAGAAACCAGGAGACTCAATTCTAGTCACAGGGAAGTGAGCTGTCATAGAGCCCTGAGTCTGAGAAGGCGTCTAGTCGGGGACACACCAAGGCAGAGCTTGGGTGTGAGGCCAGAGCAGGATGGACCGTCCTGTGCAAATACAGGGTTGGGAACAGAACTCTTGCTGGTGGAGACTCCCTGATAGAAGTACCCGGGAGGCCCCACTTTCCATCGCTGGGCCCCCCTTGTCTGTGCTGTGGGTCCTTCATGCTGTACCTTTGTGAGTGCGGTTGCTGGTGTAAACTCTGTCTGGGTAGTGGAGTGGGGCTGCTGAGAGCTGGAGGGAGAGTTTTGGGAGAGTCAGCACCGGGGGGCTACTTTCCTTGCTGTGTGGGACCCAGTGCCCGCAGCCATCTCCTTGAAGTGAACTTTTAACAAAGTTCTTTGTATGGTGAGCTAATCACTCCTTCCAAAATGAGTATGGCCGGATGTTTCCCTTCTCTGTCTAGGAACAGAGGAGCACGTGTTCCTGCTGCACTATCCACATGTTACAAAAAAAAAAAAAAAATTAAACAAACGTCGAGCTGAGTTCATGACACTTACGCCCATGTGCTTAGGGCAAAGGTCCGGATGCCTGCCCTTGTCTTTGAAGTAGGTACATAGCACGATGGACTGATGAGTGGGTGGACAGATTTGAGAGAAAGCAGGTATGGCAAAATGTTCATGGTGCATGCACACCATGGGGTTGAGGGTGCAATTCTTTCCGCTTTTCTAGAGATTGGAAATGTTCACAGTGAAACACTGGGTGATCTCAGAGTCATGGGGCCCCTTAGGGTCGCCCACTCATGTCTCTACTCTGCATTGATCGCACTGTCAGCGCACAGAACTGGAGATGGGACACCTGCCCTTTGGTAGTGCATGGTGTGTATTCTTGGGAAGGACACCCTGTGGTGGAGGACAGGCTGCCTCCTGCAGGCCAGTCAGCAGCCCTGGCCCCCAGGCACTGACTCCTGGGAGAAGCCCTCAGTCACTGAGAGGAGGCCAGACAGGGCAGATGAGGCAGTACCACCCCAGGTCGACAAGCACTAGTCTAGGCCTGGAAGGCCCAGGGAGGGCAGCCTGCCCTGGGGAGGGTACACAGTATGGGAGTGGCCGCCACCACCTAGAGCCTGGGAGCCTGAGTCCCTGGTTGGACTCTTTGTTCGTTCCCTTTCTTCTTATAAAACCAAATGGTGCTTGAGCCAGTCGTTTAGGGAATGGTAGCAGTTCTCTGCTCTGGGTACCACTGCATGTACTGAAAATCACCGTGGTCGTGCTTTCTCTCCAAGTTCATGAAACTATGGGGGAGGCGGGGCAGTGTGTGTTTGGAGTTGTTTTTCCAGGAACCGTGACAGGTCCTGCTGATTCACACACAACAGAGAAGTATCTGATAGGGCTGCCAGGTTTATGGCTGCAGCCTGTGACCTTGAAACGATGTTTTTAAATCTAAAGTTACTGATCTAAGTAGTATTAAACCTGAGACTCCACCTGTTCCTAGCTGGAGCTCACAATTAAAGTCAGTCGACCAGATTTACCATTTGTGGTGAAGTCACTGTCAGTGCCACACACTCTTTGGGGGAGTGGGGGTTGCACTGTGACTGCTCCAGTGGCTGAGGGGACCTCACTGTTTCCAATGTCAAGCCTGTGTTTCTATGGGAACCCAGCCATCCCCCCACTACAGTAAGACCCAGCCCAACTCACAGGACATTCAGCTACTTTCCACTGAGAGATATTTTTTCTTTGGGGAGATTTCTTGCCTCATTTTGGATCAAGCTTTTATTTTAAATTAGTGGTGAGCTCTAAGCATCGTGGAGATCAATGCAGGAAGCTTCCCCCTTTGTTCTTGATATTGTACATGTACAAGAAGCAATGGAAGGTGAAGCCTGCCTGGGCTCAGAATGACTGTACAGATATGGCAGTGATTTTGCTGTGGCTGAGGGCGACCGTGGGGCACACCTGTTTCCCAAGTTACTGCCTCAGTTTACCTGAAGTGATTTTAATTTGGCTCTGGGTTTACTCATTTAGAAGCACTAAGGAAAGCTTTGCTGCAATTTCTGGTTAAAATTGGCACATCGATCATGTGTGTTTTTCTGCATTCCCTCTGAATCATCACAAAATTATAGTAAATGAATAGGAAAAGATATCAATCCAAAGGGAGGTGGATACCAGCAGATCCGACATGTCAACACAATTTTGGAAAACAGAAAATACATGGCTTAGCTTAGTTAATACCTGTGTATTTAGTTAATACACAGGTATTAACTAAAACCTATGTACCAGCAAGTTTGTGTGTGTGTGTGTGTGTGTGTGTGTGTGTGAGAGAGAGAGAGAGAGGTACTAGTATAACAAAAAAGAAAAGCTATGGTTGTTCCAGTTACTGTTGGTGCACAACAAACTAACCCAAATGAGAGTACACAAAGGTCATTTTGTCATCCCCACAGATTCTGTGGGTCAGGAATTCAGACAGAGCAGAGCAGGGCTACCTTATGTCTGATCCACTGTGTCAAGAGCCCTGGCTGGGAATACTCAAAAGCTGGACTCAGCTGGAGCTGTCAACGGAGCACCTCCATGTGGCCTCTTATGTGGCAGGGCTTCCTCACAGCATGGTGGCTAAGTGCACAGTGGGAACATTCCAAGTCTCTAGGTGACAGCCGCTTGGCCTTTTCTGACTTAGTTGCAGATGCCACATTGCCCTTCTTTTAACCATAATCAGTTGTTTGAAGCAGTCACAAGCCTGCCAGAATGACGGGTCCGTAGACTCCTACCTCTCAACAAAAGAGTAGCAGAGAACTGTGGAACCATGTTTTACAACTGCAACAACGGTCACACAGAACCCCAGGAGACTTGCAATCAGAAGCACCAAAGGCCAGGATGTGGCACAGCCACCCTGTAGAAGGCAGGAAAGTTACTCCTTGGAGACACTGACCAGGGAGGCTCTGAACTTGGAGATTCCAGTCAGAGTTGAGGACACAGAACCCAGATGGAGAGCAGATGAATTAAGTGAAAACCTGCTTTTTGAATAGTCAGATCCCTCCCACTCAGCCCTCCACTCGGTTTTGGGAACGTTGCCACCAGGATTATGCCCGTTACCCAGAATGTCAAAGGGTTCTTCTTTGGTGAAACTGAGAAACCAAAGAAAAATGACCTATTAATTGACATAAGACCACCAGGTACCCACCTGATAAACCTACAGTGAAGTGATCCTATGACAAGCTCCACTCATCCTCACTGAGCTTCCAGCCAGCCGACTGGGGCCTTAATTAGTGAAAGAGATGGCCCTAGACACCTGGGCAGCTGGGGAAGACCTCTGTTGGGAAGACACAAACACACAAACAGACGAAACAGCAACAAACAGAAAAAAGGAACTCAGGGAAAGAAGTACAATGCATTAGAAAAACAAAGACAACTCAAAGACAATGCAAGAAATAGCCAATGGTGAGATGTTAAAAAGAGAACTTTTAGGGTATGTGAAAGAGCCCTTAGAAAATTAAAAAAAAAATGTGGCAGAGGTAAAAAACTCAATAGGAGTTTGGGAAATGGTGTTGAGGAAATCTTCCAGAAAATGGAACAGAAAACCAAAGAGACATACAAGAAGAAAATTCAAGGACTAATCAAGGAGATACATCTGACAAAAGAGGAGTTCCCGAAATAGAAAACAGAGAGAGAGGAAATCATTACAGACATTTACCAAGATGGAAGGAGGGGAATTTTTTAGGCTGGAAGAACCATGAAGTGCTTAGCACAATGGTGGACAAAAACCCCCCACATCAATGCATATCATCATGAAACTCAGGACTCCAGGGATAATGAGAAGATATCAAAGGCGTGTTGTGGAGGAGTGGGAAAAAAGAATGAAGGGAGAGAGGGAGGGAGGGGGAGAGTGAGAGAGAGAGAGAGAGAGAGAGAGAGAGAGACTGAGAGACAGTGAGAGAGAATAGATCCTATGCAAAGGATTTAAGATGAACTTGACCTCAGACTCCTGCTCAACAGCCATGGGAATCGAACACCAGTGGAAGGATGCCTTCCACACCCTGAGGGGAAATGACATGCATCCTAGAATTTCATACTCAGACAAACTTTCAGTAAGGTGCAAAGCTCAATGAGTAAATTTGCTGCAGAAAACTTGACTGACTGCTTATGAAAGTGTCCACATTTTCCTTGGTTTAGATTCACACAGAATCTTTCAGAAGATTCTGAAAGATCTGCAGCCTCATCTAGTATGGTGTTTATCCCAAATGTACAGGTACCCTCCTGACATGCTTTTCCCTTCAAGTGGGTCCCATGTCTGTTTTCCTTTATGGTCAAACTTCTCGAAAACATAGTATACATCAGTGCTTCTAACTTTTTAGGACCTCTTTTTTTTTTTTTTTTTTTTTGGACACAGTCTGGCACTGTCGCCCAGGCTGGAGTGCAATGGCAGGATCTTGGCTCACTGCAACCTCCACCTCCTGGGTTCAAGCAATTCTTCTGCCTCAGCCTCCAGGGTAGCTGGGACTACTGGCATGCACCACCACACCCAGCTAATTTTTGTAATTTTAGTAGAGATGGTGTTTCACCAGGCTGGTTTGAACTCCTGACCTTGTGATCCGCCCCCCTCAGCCTCCCAAAGTGCTGGGATTACAGGCGTGAGCCCTGTACCTGGTGGATCCCTCTTAAGAATTGATAAAAGTGACAGAACATCTTTTAGAAACGAAAAATGAATGTATGCATACATATGTGAGATTTTCCAGTTAACCTGGAAGGTCCACAGGTACACAGGCCACCTGCTCTTTCTCTTCTCACACCCAGTTTTTACATGCACTGTCTTATAACTACCTTCTTCTTATTTTTTCTTTTGTATTACAAAAGTAATATAATGCAGAAAAATAAAATCAAAGAGAAAGTCCCAATTTATCCCTGTCTTACTGGATTATTCTCCCTCAGGTGTTCTGATTTATCCTCCAGGTATTTTTAAATTATGTGTGTGTATCTGTGTGTGTGTGTGGTCGGCGGGGGGTGGGGGTTCATGTATACATACAAAATAACTGCTTATAATCTATCTTACAGTCACATAGTGTGTTTTGAATAAAACCCATATTTCGAATCACAATATAAATATCCTGCTACAGGTTGAGTATCTCTTATATTAAATGCTTGGGACCAGAAGTATTTCAGATTTTGAATTCTTTTGGATTTTGGAATATTGACATTATACTCAGTGGTTGAGCATTCCTAATCTGAAAATCCAAAATCCAAAATGCTCCAGTGAGCATTTCCTTTGAGCATCATGTCAGCACTCAAAAAGTTTTGGATTGTGGAGCACTTTGGATTTTCAGATTTAGGATGCTCAATCAGTATTTGGCTCCTCATGTGATAAATTATGGACGTCCTCCATGTTAACACATAGAGATTTTTTTTTCCCACTGATTTTGTCAGTTCCATTATATTCCTTAGAATGAGTCCTCTTTTATTAACTTCACGCCTTTTTGGTGGCTATTTAAGTTGTTGAACTTTTTTTTGCTTATACAAAGAGTGCTGCAATGAAATAAATACATAAATATATAGAGAAATCAGTAGAAATATATACATATATATTTATATCACCAGCAATACGTTTGTAGAACAGATTCTTAGAAGTAGAATTGCTAGGTATGTATTTTAAATGTTCTGTGGTTGTTGCCAAGCTATTCTCCAACAACATTGTACGAATGTATACTTCCACCAACGGAGTACTGGAAGGCCTCTGTCCTCATGCCTTCTCCAATGCTGGATGCTAGCAATAGTTTAAAAATATTGAGGATGGGTCAAAAGTAGTATAGTAGTTCAAAGTTGCTTTAATCCTCATACATTTAACCCAACTTAATTCAACCCAAATGAATGCTAACTCTTACAGTAGACAGACTCCATGATCGAATGAGCTAACACGATCAGGTTGTATTTTCTAGCTTACTCTGTCTAAAGCCCTGCCCTTGGACTCATGGCAGCTGACGCAGGGAAGGGAGGGGCACAGGAGTCAACACACTCAGTCTGCCTCAGCTCTGCAGGGGTTCTTGTCACCTGATGCCCTGTCTCCTTCGCCAGACTGGTGGGTCTGTCCCCTGCCAGGGAAGTTGGGAAACTCTTGCTGTCACCAAAGTTTGTCTTTGTTTTGCAAAGTTTTGCAAAGTTTGGCAATGTTTGGCAAAGTTTTGCTTTGCCAGTGTTTTTATTGGTTTGTCTTTTTCTTTTACTAATTTGTAAAGGCTTTTGATGTATGATGGACCATAACCCTTAGTTTTGTCATGGGGGGCTTAAATATTTCCTCCCACTTTATTGTTTGTTTTAAAACTCTGTGTTCTCTTTCGCCCTACACACATGTTTCGGCTTTATGTGTTTCCAGGTAGCAATATTCTGAGAGCTTCTGGATTTTCGTGTTTTGCTTGGGGGGGTTGTCCTGTGCCAAGGTTATGACATCTCCTTCCACATGTTTCTATTAAGTTGATAGTTTTTAAAGTGTATTGATATATTTAGCCCAACTGGCATCTGTTTTCATGTACATTGTGAGGGTGTGGGATTTTCGGGGCAGCTCTCTTCACCCTGCTGAATCCCTTGTCGCTAGGACACTGCTGGCCTCTGAGGGACTGGATCCCAGGGCTGTGTTTCCTGCTCCCCTTGCCTTGCCCTGTGACGCCCCCGGCTGTGATGCCCACTCCTTTCTCGCAGTTCCTTCCTGGGTTTCAACAGAGGCCTCCGACCCTGATTTCCATCCTTCTGCTGCAACTGCTCCTTCCAAGATCCTCCTTGGCGCCTCCCCTGCCTCATTACCCTTCCTCCAGCCTAGCTGGAGATCCCTTCCCAGGAGCCTCAGAGCTGGTTTCGTGCCTCTGTCTCCTGCCAGCCACTGTGGTCTGTATGCCACTGGCTAGCCCCCTGCAGGTGCCTGCACACCTTCCCTCTCTGGACACCTGCCTCTTTCTCGTCCCCTCACCGACAGACCCTAGGCACTTCTGTCTTCCCCTCCCATCCCGACAGGTCCCCTCCACTCTGGCCGTATGGCTGACCCAGCCGATCTCTCTTCCCAGCCTAGACCTTGTTTCCAGTGACCTTCCAGCTTCCTCCTACTCAAGGACTCCTGCTCCAGACCATGGCGCTGCCTGCGCTTCCCGCAGTCTGACACCCCATAGCTCCATGGCTTTGCAGGGGCCACGTCTTCTGTGCAGAACTCTTCCTCCAGCTCCCTTTCTGGCAAATGCCTGTTCCCTTGCAGCCCGGTTTAATCTACACCCTCTGCAATATCCCCTGACCTGCCAAGTGACTGGGTCTTCCTCTCTGCCACTTCACAATCCGGCAGAGCCTGCGCAAGCCGAGCTTGGCCTGAGGCTCTCGTGTGCCAACTCACTGTCAGTTGTCGATGAGACCTTGAGCTCCTGGAGGCCAGAGCCCCAGTCCTCCCGCCCTCGGCTCCCAGTGCCTGGTGCCTCGCAGCGGCGGGGACCTGATGAGAATAAAGCTGTGAAACAGATGGTCTTGGAAGGCGAGGAGGGCAGAGGCTGTCCCTGTATAGGTCAGGTGGGCCTTGGCAGCAAGAGTAAGTAGCCAGCCACGCCAGGCACTGCTGTGGGAGCCCAGGCCTGCTCTGCCCTGTCTGTCCATTCAGCTGCAGCGCCACAACAGGGAGGGTCCACGGCTGGGAGCCTGCCCAGCTTGATTGAAACTTCTTTTTAAAAGCACGCATTTGTTCTTCACATTCCAAAGCCTCACCCAGCCCTCCTAGAACTACCCTGCTGTGCACAAGGCCCCCAACACCCCTCAGAGGGAGTGATGACTGTGAAGATGTCTTGGAACTGGGATCTCCCACGGGGTCAGGCGGGCCCTGCCTGTGCGGGCACACACACCACTGGATGCGTTTCCCTAAACCCCTGGAGTGAAAGTGATGCTGCCCTCCACTGCCTTCAGCAAGAGGCTTCGGTAGGAGGCTTTCCAGGCCCTGAGTGCGGAGTCATCCGGAGGGCTGGCTGCTGCGTCCAAGCACACACTCTGACCTGGCTGGAGCTCAGGTCCGGTCACAGGCTGGGTCACCTTGGCCTTTCGTCCTCTCAGCACGGAGTGACTGAGGAGGACCAGCTGCTTTTCAGCCTCAGAAGTTGGCTAGCAGTGGGGTGCAGACCCTGCCCCTGATAAGGAGAGTTTAGCTGTCCCTTCTCTGTCAGTCCATCTACATTACATGCAGTCCTCTCCCCACCGGACTTCCTTTAAACCTGGGTTGGCAAAGCATCAACATGTAAGTCGCCACCACTTCCTTCCTCTTGGGCAGCCACCATGAACTCACCACAGGCTGTCTGAACATAGCCTCAGAATCCTTCTCAACACTGGAGGAGAACCACCGTGTGAAATGAGCGCTGCAGACTGTGCGTGCTGCTGGGGCGGTGATGAGACACCTCTGAAGGTGCCTGTTGTAGCTCGAGGGAAAACCCTGACCATGTCCACAGTGATCATCACAGATGGTTGGCAACGGGGTCAAGGGTGCCTTGGGGCTTCTAGTTCAACTCTCTTGTTTGGAGGATGGCATGGTTTGGATCTGTCTCTCCACCCAAATCCCTTTGCAATCCCCAATATAGAAGGTGGGACCTGGTAGGAGGGACTGGATCATGGGGATGCTTCTTGTGATAGTGAGTGCTCACGAGATCTGGTTGTTTAAAACTGTGTAACCCCTGCCTCCACCCTTGCTTCCTCTTGCTTGCTTGCCCCTTGCCTTCCGCCATGACTGAAAGCCTCCTGAGGCCTCCGCATGCTTCTGGTGCAGCCTGTGGAACCATGAACCAATTCAACTTCCCTTTATCAATTACCTAGTCTCAGGTATTTCCTTATAGCTGTGTGAGAATGAACTAATACAGAGGACGAGGACACAGAAGCACAGAGAAGGTGAGTGACGCCCCATCCGTGTCCAGCACAGCATTCCAAGGCATGCCTTGTGGGCCACTGGGCCCTGTGGAGTGGTGGGGACCACATGCGCAGCTTGAGGACACCGCATTCTGGGGCTCCCTCTGAGGGACTGTGTATGTGGTTGATGTTACAGGTTCTAACAAGCATGGCTGTGAGGAGCTGATTTTGCTCACAGCATGTGGTGCACTATGCGTGTGATCATACGCATTCCCCGTGTGGTCCTCCAGCCCCCAGGGAGAAGCCCACACTGGGGAGGCTGTGCCTGCTTCTACCTGAAAACACTGAGGCTGGCTCAGGTGTCCACAGTTGGTGATGCAAGCAGGAGCAGGGCCAGCTGTTCTCTTTATTTCCATCAGAACCAGAGTGGTAGAGTATCAGTCACTGGCTCCATCGCCCATGGGACTGACGATGCATTTCTGCTGTCAGAATCTCACACTCTTGGGACCAAGCTGAGCGAGATCAGGTTTCCAGGCATCCACATGTGGTTCCTATAATGAAGACAGACGATCTCCTTGAGTGGAAAGCAGTTTTCCATCACTGGCATCCCAGAAACAGTGCCTGGGATCTATTAAAGCCTCAGTAGGTATTCACTGAAAATTTTAAAAATCAGTTAAATGCTTGTCTGTGCTAATAATGCCTCTTTGTCCAAGCACATTAACCCAAGCATGAGTCCTGCATGTATTGAGGTGTGTGTGAAAGTGCATTTGCACGCAGATATGTCACTACTGTCAAAACCAGGTAGCGTTGCTTTGACCAGGTTGCATGCACCAGGATGCAGCACAGAGAGCCCACGACCGTGCCGTGTCACTGCTGTGACAGGTTGGTGCTGCTGGAGACGTGGAATGAGCTCATAGAGGGGACTGAAGGTGAAACAGAGACTCAGGTCCTGATGATGTTGCTGCATACACACCACCCCCATGTAGACACTGGGAACAACCATCGTTTTATTGTATCACCTAATTGTGCGGATCAGGAATTTGAACAGTTGTTCCCTGCCCCACAGAGCTGATAGTGGTTACTTGTGATACCACATCTGGCACATGAGTTGTTCGGGGAAGTCCAAGACAGATTCACTCCCATGCTGGGGCCTCTATGGGGGTGGCCAAGAGGCTGAGCTTTGCAGGGGCCATTGACCAGAGCACCCACATGTGTCTCCATCTCAACTGTCTTGGGGTCTGTGGACTTTCTCCCCGAGGGAGAAGGTTGCAAGAGAGGAGGTAGAAGCTGCCAGGCTTCTGTGAGTGAGCCTCCAATGTGCGTCTCTCCTGGTACGTCCCCTGGAAAAGTCAATGGAACTAGCCCAGATTCATGGGACTGGGAACTGGCTTCACTTCTCCATGAGAGCAGGAGCAGAGGCTTTGCAGCCACCCTTCATCTGTACAGACTGACGGGCCCTGAGATGAGTGCAGTGTGCCGTGGAGAAGGGAGAACCAGCCCTTCCCACTGAGGAGGCAGGGCTGAGCCTATGTGCTTGCTTCTCTGCCAAGCCCCTCCGCATTGCTCTGTGGCCTCTCTGCCAACTCCATGCCCCTTGAGGCTGGCCCTTAGCAACAGCATCTTCCTCTCCCTTGCTCTTCACCCCTGCCCCTAGGCCACGCCTGCTGCACTGCCCTTGTGCACACCTCCCTTCATGAGTCCCTCTTCTGTTAACCCTGTGCCCGTGCCATCTGTTTTCAACATGGGCCTGACCCCAAAGGCACATTCAAAAAGAATTAATCATATTTTTACGATAACAAAATGACAAAAATTACATGATCAATTTGTAATAAAATGATACATGCTAAAAAGTAACTTGGAAGATTTTCCTTCTTTGGAGTGTCTGAGGGGTTATCAAGGCCCTTCTGGAACTGACGATATGCAGAAGTGTTTGCTCCACCTTACGGATACCAGGCCCGGGAGAACCCCTGATCTCCAGCAGGAGATCACACGTCTGCCCTGCTGCCCAGGTAGCGTGAGGCACTTGGCTCGGCTTGTCTCCTCGGAGCATGGGGCACCCTCCATCCACCTTGGGAGGTGTGGCACAGGGTGTGGCCAGCGGGCGTGTTGGGCACTTTCCATCCACCTTGGGAGGCATGGCATGGGGTGTGGCCTGCAGGCGGTAGCTTCTGCATCAGACAGTCCACATGTGAGACGCGCTCCCCACCCCTCTCGAGATGCCTGCTATCTGCAGGAAGAGATTCCACTGGGCAGCCCCCAGAAGAGGAGACTTCAGCATACTGTTGGTGGTTAATAAATGCCAGCTCCCCTCTGTGATCCTGTTGCTTCAGGAGGGTAGGTGAGAGGGTCCAGACTCACGGGGCTTGCCCTCATATTTTCTTGAAGAAAAACACAGAATTCTGAGTCCTATGTTGGGTGTGGGTGGTGAGGGTGGTGAGGCTGAGTGCATGCTGCATTTGGGGAGGGTTTGAGGTGCCCGGGTTCCTTCACGCCTGTATTCAGAAGGCAGCACTGATGCTTCTGATTTGATCCTCACCGCAGCCTGCCAGCAGGGTCATGTGGCTGTGAGCACCTGAAGTGTACAGTGAGGAAATGGAGACGGGGGCGTTATGTCTGGTACCCAGAGCCCTTGGCTGGCCCAGGAGAGACAAGGCCGATCTGGAGCTCCAGTGAGCCCTGGGCCAGGCTGTGCCCACTGAGCTCCTCACTGAGACCCTGATGGATGCAGAGATGAAGGATAGGGGAGGCAGGCTGGGGAGTGTCCTGGAATGTGGGGAAACCCAGGGAGTGGGAAGATGAACCAAGAAGGAAGGAATGAGCATTCTTCCTTGCAGCTCCTCCTGCCCCTCATATCTGCAAATGCCCCTCTGGGTTTCTGCTACTGCTGTGACCTTTACACTAGGATGTTCACATGAGCCCATCCCTGCCCCCCACCGCTCACTGAAGCTGGGCCATGCAAGGTGAAGGGCTGACTTGGACCTCCTTAGTCTGCAATCCTGAAGTGGGGTGCAGGGGCAGGGAAGGCAAGCCCCGGGGCCAGTGGGTCTAATTCAGAGGCATCACGGTGAAGGGAGGGAAGCTAAGGAGGAGGAAAAGTGGCTTCGTAGTGAGAACAGACGCAGAACCACTTCCTTCTAGGGGAAGCTCGGGCTTCCTTCTTGGAAATGAATAACTCGCTTGTATTGACTGGTTCTAATTGAGGGCACCTTCTTTGACAGTGCCCTGACCCAAGGCTGCATGGCCCAGGAGCCAGTGGACCTGGCTGGCCTTGCTGCCTCCATCCATGTCATCCCTATAAGTGTCTCTTCTCTTCAGGCCACGACATTGAAAGGCTTTTGTTCCTCTTCTTAGCAGTTTCTACTTCTCCAAGTATCTGACAAATGAAGGGCCATTGCTCACCCTGGAGGCCACTCTCCCCTTGACACCGCATCCCCAGGCAGCTCCATGTAGACCTCCACCGTGAAAATGCAGCAGAGAAGCTTTGGCCTCATGCTGTGTCGTTCCCCTAACACTGGAAAAGACACCTGAGGTCACGTGAGGCTGGTGGGCCAGGAGTTTGTCTGCCCCGACCAGGCAACTCTGGCCTGCAACCCACATGGGACTGACCACTTCCTGAGAAGAGGAGCTCCTCACGGCCACACTCAGGGCTGTTGTCTCTCCCTGCGCCAAAAGACTGGGTCCCCGGCATGCCCCTAGGCCTCCTTGAGGTCCTTCTGGCCAAATCCAGACTCCCGTTGGCATCAGTGCTGTCACTTCACCATCTATGCCTCTTTCAAACCCTCTGTGCTTCTCAGCAGGGTGGGGTTGGAGGGGTGGGGACCGGGGCTGTGGGGTGCAGTCTCTTTCCTTCCTCTGCCTTCTAGGCCCTCCATGCTCTTGAGGTGCTGCGCACAGGGAGGAGAAAGCTGGGTGACCTCCAGAGGGAGAGGGGAGCCCGTGAGTGCCATGTCGGGATGGGAG
The DNA here is from genome assembly GCF_003255815.1 of Theropithecus gelada. Taxonomy (NCBI): domain Eukaryota; kingdom Metazoa; phylum Chordata; class Mammalia; order Primates; family Cercopithecidae; genus Theropithecus; species Theropithecus gelada. The sequence continues at coordinate 102,777,929 of NC_037683.1, forward strand.
AAGCAAAGCCTCAAGGACAAGAAGCTGAAGGTGCAGTACTAGAATGCTTTGCAGACTTGCTCCTCTTGTACCAAGACAAGTGTGGCCCCCAGACTCTTTCACGTATTTGATAGACAACCCTGTCACGTGTCCACCAGGGTTTTGGAAAAACCCTGTTGCTTATTCTTGAATGGAATCATCCAACAATGATGGGATATCACTTAGGAAGCATCACATCTCAGCAAAGTCTTGTGCTCTGTAGAAGGGCAATTTTGGGAGCATTAACGCTCTCTCTGCATTGTTTTCTTAACGCTTTCTGTAGTGTTTAGTGATGATATTTGGGAATCAAAGTGCATAGTTAATTTGAATTTGCAAGAAGAAAAACTTCTAAGAGGTAATACTTTTCTTCTTTAGCAAGAGGGGCCATGCTCTGCCCATGCACCAGGGGAGGGGCAGAAAGAAGAAAGCTGTGGAGCCTGCAGGAGGCTGGCTGATTTCTCACCAGCTGAGCCCTCCCCGGGCAGCTTTGTCCAGGCCTTCATGGCTGTGGAGAACAGATCCTGCATGCCTTTTGTCCTCTGCGAGCATCTGCCACTCCGGTATGGCCACCAAATGTTCTTCTCCGTGGTGCATGCCAGGGAGCTTTGCACACAGCATTCCATAGATAGCGGGGACTAGGGGACACACCCCAGGTGGACATGTGACAAGCAGAAGAGTAGTGCAGTGTGCTGTTCAGGGCGAGCATGCAAAGATCGGGCCACCTCTTGGGGAGACGGCCCATAGTGCAGAAAGAAATCATCTTTCTTTCTGGCCATTCTCTTTTTCTCTACACACGAGCCCTGCAATAGGACTCCGTGGCTGCTGCCTTCATTCTGGGCTGGGCCACTCCTGCTCTCCAGGGTGGAACACTGAGATCTAAGGGCCTCTCCCTGTCATGATCCCTGTTTATCCTTCGTTGTGCTAAACACGATGTTTGTCATTACTAAAGGGCTCTTAAAATTGCATCTGCACGTCTGAATAGCCTGCTAATGCAGAGCTTCCCTTTGCATTTCACAGAGGAACCTGCTTCTGCCTGGCTCTAGGACAATGCTTCTTGCTGGACTCCTGCCAAGTGCAGCTGGGCTGGGCCTGGAGTGACCAATCCACTGATCCACCAATCCGGAGGGCAGCCCAGGAGGAGCGAGATCTTAGTGGAGGGACGCCCTGCCTGTCTGTGGAATGGCTTCTTCCTGGGGCAACCCCGAGAACAAGAGGGAAAACAGCCTGTCCTCCTCGCCTCCTGCCCTCCTGCAGGCAGCCACCTCCCCAGCTAATTGAAAACAAAAAGGGACGCCGTCGTGAAATTCAGCCCCCAGCGCCATCATCATCTCCTGCGGGCTCAGGGAGCTCCTCACTGTGTTTATTTACACATCAGCACATGCTGTTTTGGCCACGGCAGCAGACAGTGACCCCAGAGAGGCAGGCCCGGAGCACTACACAAATTGCACAACACAACCGGGTCATCTGTCCCCTTTGCTGAAGATTCTTAAGAAAACAGAGGCAGCTGACTGCGCGAAGAGGCCATCTGGAAGCCACCCTCAGGGGCCGAGGGCTCGGGGCGTGTACGCCAGCCTTGGGGGTGCTATCCGGACACCAACAATGTCACTGCTGCTGCCAGCCTCAGTTTCTCCATCTGCCAAGGGCGCATGGTGGGGAGGGGAGGCGGGGGGTCAGCATGCAGTGATTAGCAGCCACCTGGGGTACTCTACCGGGCAGGCGTCTGTGCTGTGTCCTATAGTTTCAGCCTCACGTTCTCTCTCATTTTACAGATGAGAGAGCAGCTGGGTGGCTGCCGATTGTCGCCCTGCCCATGGCTGCCCTGGCCTGTAGCCGAGGCTGTGATGAAGGGCAGCAGGGGCTGCTGTTCTGTGCGAAGCAGTTAAGCAAGGTGTCCGGTGGGCTGCATGGTGACTGGGTCAGCCAGGCCCTCCCCTTTGTCTTCCTTCTGCTCGCAGAGCTCGGGGCTCAGTTTCTGGATGGAGGCTGCCGGAGCTGCTTCCTGCTTCGTGCTCCCACACCGTTCTTCAGCTGACCAAGGAGTGACAGCAGGACCCCAGGGATCTGCCCGTGTGCGGCAAAGCACACACTTTCAGTGCCGCAGCTGATGCTTGAGACATCCAGTGGGAGGTCATTGCTTGGACTAAGACACAAGTCCAAGCACAAACGTCCCCCTGAGGTGTCGCCGGGGGTGTTCGGAGTGGGGGATGGGAAGAGGAACAGTCCTCGGATGGGGTCCTTGAGAAGACTTTTGAAAGGATCTAAGAGGAACTGACCCCTCCACTGCCCCCAGACGGTGCACAAAGAAAACGGGCCCAAGAATCCCCAGAACTGGACTCTGACATCCACACTGTCTCCTTGCTGGTCACCAGCAATTGCTGTGGCTCGCCCTCCTGGTGCTTCTGTGGGCCATCTGGGCACCTTGGGGAAGTCCCAGGGATTTCTATCAGCACCCCCTTCTCCCTGAATGTTCTATCCCACTGGCTCCCCAGGGCGGGGCTGGAGGGAAGAGCAGTGGCCCGGCGTTGTCAGGTCCTGCAGGGCTGATGGGAGTGGCTTCTGTGGGTGCCATGGCTCTCCTGTGTGGGTTTCCTGCCCTGGGCTCTGGGTGTGGGCCTTGATGGGCACAGGACTGTTCTTCTACCTCGTGGCACCTGGCCCTGTAAAGATGACAATTTCTGAAACAAGAGCATTTCCTCTGAATTCCAGGGATCTTGGCTCAAGGGCCAACTTTGCCTTATGCAGGCTGGAGCCTGAATGTTCACTCTGCTACCTGCTGTGTGACCTTGCAAAAAGTCCTTAAGTTCTCTGGGCCTTACTTTCTCTTTGGGATAATATTACAAAAGGCTGCTTGAGAAATGGGATGCTTTCAGAGATAACATAGAATGAAAGCACCGGGCACAGTAAAATTCAACTGCTATTCGTTCCTTTCTCCCTTATTGAAGAAGGAAGGCAGATGAAAGCAGCTTTCAGGAATGGCAGCTTGGAGAAGAGGAGAGGGAGTGGAGGCCTAGAAGAGGAGAGGCAGTAGGGGCTATGAGAATCCTCTGACATTGGCTGAGAGCCAGCAGTAAGAAAGAGAAACAAGTTGTCCTTCATGTACCCACTGGCTTCTTCCTTGCACCCTCGGGTGCCGAGCTGAGCTGCAGACACCCAGACCCGACAGCCCTTCCTCCGGAGCTGGCCGTCCAGGTTGGGAGTGACATTTGGCCAATTTCTGATTTTGAAACACAGAAACCAGGAGAGTTGAGTTAAACCAGGTTTACCGATGTGAGTGACTTATTGACTACAGGTGCCCCGGGCCAGGCCCAGAAGTCCAGGGCTGGAGGGTGTGTGAGCCACCCAAATGCAGGGCCGGCCCTGGCAGGTGAGCACACAGCTAATGGTAATGGATGGCATCGGAATACGGAGCCAAAGTTTCTGGCAAGAAAACAATGAAAAATGCGCTATCTCTGAATTTTGCTCTAGGACTCAGTTGAATTTTAGTGGTCATGACCAGAGATGAAATTCAACCAGTTGACTGATATTTTTAGAAATGCCTCTGGCTTTGTCATCTCAACACTGGGGAGTAAGTATCCCAGAGATCTTGGGAGTGTGGGTCACAGCACCTGAACATTAGTCCTGTACACCTTAACATCAGAATCATGGATTCCCAGGTTCCCCTTGCAGAGAGTCTAGTTGGGTTGGAGCCTGGGAATCTGTGTAAAAATACCTCCCCAGATTTGGAACCACTACCATAGACAATTAAGCAAAGAATGAGGTAAGGCATTCTTTTCTCCAAAATGTAATTTTCTGGGGCCCTGCTAGAGATGTGTCACCTGTCTAGGTCTCTTCTCTGGTGGGAGCTCAGCGTCCTCCTGAGAAGGGCATGAAGGAGAGAGCCTCTGGCCTTTCCCTCTGTCCTTTGCTCTAAAAACACAGCCCTGTTTAACCCGACAGAGGGTGACTTTCTTCTCTGGAGTGCTCCGGGTCACGCTTGGGGACACATGAAGGATACGCCCTCCTTGTCAGGCTCCCATCGCGCACGTTGAACCTGGCTTGTGAACACAGCCGTCCTGGACACTACTAGGAACAAAGTGTTCCCGGCGCTGTAGGAGCTCAGCTGCCACCTGGAAAACCTGTTTGGCCACTTTAGGTCCAGATGACGGGAGCCAGCCTGGCTCAGGAGAACAGAGTTGGCCCATGAAACACCCCACTGCTGCTTCCTCCATGCTGCTGAGACCTGGGAGGGCTCTGCCCAGCATAGCACACTGGGGTGGCCCCGCAGCAGCATCTGGGCTGCTGTACCCATCGTGCCTCCCAGTTGGAGGGGCTCCCGGCAGCTCTGGGGCCTCCTGCTGTCATGTCACCTAGCCCCTCACCATCACTGTCCTCATTATCTCCTGGATGGGTGTGTCCACACCATTCCTAGCCTCATTTATTTATTTATTTTTGAGAGAGGGTCTCGCTCCATCACCCAGGCTGGAGTGGAGTGGCACCATCTCGGCTCACTGCAACCTCCACCTCTGGGGGCTCAAGTGATCCTCCCACCTCAGCCTCCTGAGTACTGGGACCACAGGTACACACCACCATTACCAGCTACTTTTTTGCATTTTTGGTAGAGATAGGGTTTCTCCATGTTGCCCATGGCCGGTCTCGAATGCCTGAGCTCAAGTGATCTGCCTCCCTCAGCCTCCCAAAGTGCTGGGGTTACAGGTGTGCACCACCACACCTGGCCTCATTTAGAGACTGAGAAAACCAGATCCCAAGAAATTTGCTCACTATTGAGGATAGCTGTCAACAGACACCAGATTTGGGCATCGAGTTAGCAAGCTCTGGCCATGTGCTTTAGTACTAGCCCAGAAAACATCCCCAGAGTCATTTTTAGAATGAGTTATTCTTACTTAACCTTATTAAAAGACTTAAATGTGCATCAATAGTTCCCACAAAAGCCTAGTGTTACTGTTTTAAATACTGAGTTCATGAGCCAGTCAAAGACTGGGGCTCTCGCTGGTTCATTAGCTTGTTTCACGTTTGGAAGGAGACCCACGTTTATGTCCAGAACCTGATATTCTGTGTATGTGCTGATCTTGTTGGGAAGTGGTTTGAATAAAGCCAGAAATGCCGTATATTTAGTTATGAATCCTGGTTTGCAAAGGTGCTGACTTTGGCTGTCCACAAGATCATTGGCCCCATAGCTTTTGTAACCTTCCCACACAGCTGTGGTCTTCTCTGTGGGACCTAGACGGAGGAACACCCGAGGGGAGGAGCAAGAGTGGGTTGGTTGATGACCAACAGGGCAGGGCACTGTATCCCATTTGCATACTCACATTCTGGAAGCCAAGGGGCCTCTAGAACGAAGATGTTCAGTAGTAAGCAAAGTGGACAAGAAATGAGAAAAAAAGGTGCAATGTGCAGGGAGCAGGGCTGGGGCCACTGGGAGAGGAGGAGGCTTCCTGGTTCAGAATCCGGTCATCCAAGGGCAACTCTTTAGAATCCAAAACACCAAAACACGTGGATGCAGGGTTGATGGGTAATTTACAGGTTTGGGCTGACATGTGAGGGACTCTCCAGTGCTTTTGAGCTGGCCTAGGGCCCACGCTGCTGGCTGTGGGAGGCTGGCATGTCAGAGGCAGAGCTAACCAGCTGCCTGCTTGGATCCCCCCGGCACTCAGAAAAGGGCTGACTTTTTTTTTTTTGTGCGTGGCCTGGGTTTTGTGCTTCTGCACAGGTTTGACCACACAGTCCAGGGGCTGACAAAGGGGACTCGGAGGGGCCACCAAAGGCTCTATGCCTGTGCTGAGGATGGAGTTTAGGAATCATGGTTGGGCATGGACGGTGGCAAAGGGCTGGCCCCTGCTTACCCTCACTGCAGGGCTGGGTTCTGCTGCCTGCGTCAGCATTCACTGTGGGAGTGGGTCTCAAAGGGGCATGCTGGAAATTTGTGGGGGCATTTTTTGGTGGAAACAATGACCACAGGGACTACTGGCTTTGTGGTCCAGGACTGAGGACGCTCGAGGTTCTGCCAGGCAGAGAAAGCCCCACACAGACAGACGGCACTGTGGCTATCGTCACTCCCTTGGCTTCTGATTTGGGTGGCAGATCTGTGTTTGGGGGTCTGGTCTAGTTCCATGCCTGTGTTCTGTCAACACCACCCACTTCTCTCATGGCTGTGATAGACCCTGGATTTCCCAGTGCTGCAGCTATGGCACAGACGAAGGGAGGATCCAGACTTTGTTTTGCTCCAAGCTTTGCCAAGCTTTGGTCATAATTTCAGAAAACCACAGCCCTAGTGAATGCTAGAATTACCAAAGCAAGGCTCACTGTCTGGTGGAATCCTCAGAAATTTTACCTGAATGCACGCATCTGAGGACTTGATTTGTCATCTAGGGTAGTTGTGCCTAAACATTTACTATCAGATGTTATTGTGTATTGTATCTATTTCCGTTGTTTTTGTATTACCGTTAAAGCATTACATATATGATCTATCTATTTATCCATGTATCAGCTATCTGTTATATCATCTATCATCTATCTAGTCCATCTATATCATCTTTATTTTTCTGTCATCTATCCATCTGTAGCATCATCTGTCCATCACGTTATAGACACATTATGTTATCCAAAAGTTTCATTGCAAGATAGTAGAGAGAATGTTAAAATTATTCATGATTAAAGGTGCTGTTTGAGTCTAGCATTCATATACAAGTTGCTGATGGAATGGCCCTAGAGCTCAGCCTCCCTTCACGGAGCCCCCGCCTTTGGAAAAATGGTCTGCCTAAGGCTCACCATGCCCTTGCTGCTTTGCTCTGCAGGTGCTGGGCCGGATCCCCCAGGCCAGTGAGCCCTGGCTCTGTCTCTCCCTCTGTCAAACTTGCCTGGAAGTTTGTTGCTGAGTGTGTCCTGGCCGAGGCACCTGCTCCCTTTAGAACATCACATCCAGCCAGTTCCTGGAGGTGGCTGAGTGTTTGCTTTCAGGACATTCAGTAGTACTGGGAAATGTGTGTTGACACAGGAGATAAGACGGTCAGATGGGAAGAGAGGAAGGAGGCGGCCACTGCCCGGCAGGCAGCCGGGAGGCCTGTGGATCCCAAGATTGGGGGCGATTCCTTGGGTTCGTCTCAATATTGTGGGAGGAAAACATAAAGGAGCCCAGAGCCACTTCTTGAGGACTCTGGAAACTGTGCGTATGAAATAGGCACCAACACTGAGCTGTGACCTCTTTGAATATGACGAGGGTAAATTCCTAATTCCCCTTTTCCAGGTTTAGAACACTTAAAAGCATTTTCCTGAAGCCCTTCTGCCTCCATCCAGTAGGATGCCCTCCCACCTTCTCACAGAGGCCCTATGGCTTTCCATGTGGCAGCTGAGTTGGGTTTGGGGATCCCCCTTTGAGAGGCAAAGCCTTTGATGTGCACCAGGGAGCGGACCGATCTGAAGCAGTCGTTTGACTTCGGCAACTGCTTCCGTTTCCTCATGGCAGGTGTGCAATGGGTCATGTTTCTTTGTTGATTCTGAAATTAGCTTTGAGAAGAATTCTGGAAGAGGGGACCCAAAGCTATCTAGAATAAAATCCTGGAAAGAAGTGGATGGCCATCCCCAGACAACGTGACTTTGGTTGTGTAAGTTCTGGTGGTTTTCTGGGGAGACACCAGGCTTAGGGTCACTCCATGTGCACATGCTGGGTGATGCTGAGTTGGAAACCATGAGTGCATGCTACAGCTGGTTGTTATGGAGTCCCGTGGACTGTTGTCCTGAGAAGAACTTGGATAGGGAGGGTGTGTGTGTGCATGTGTGCCTAAGTGCTGTGTGTATATGTGCCCACATGTGTACGTGTGTTGTGAGCATGTGTGTACAACTGTGTGTTTGTGTTGCATGGGTGTGCATGCCTGTTCATGTGCCTGGGGAGGGTCATAAGAGGGGTAGGAAGAGGACAGACAGGCCCCCAGAAGCCCTTTGCAGCAGGCACTGGGCAGGCAGGCAGGATTCACAGGACCTAGCCTGGCTCTGACAGGCATTTGGAGGCCTCCCTCTGGGTCTTCTAGGAGCTTCGTTAAGCTGTGGACACATCTATTCCAGTTTGAGAGATGGGTGCACATGAGACTTGATGTGTTCCTGTGTGTGTTTGCAACTCCTTGCACCATCCAGTGACAAGCAGACCCTGGCAATGGTGGCCGAGTAGTGGAGCCTCATGGAGACTCCAGCCTTCCTTGAGGATGGTGTCGTGCCCACTTTCTGTGCCCATGGACCTTCACCTGCACCTTTGGAGCAAAACAGCATTTGGACCTGGGAATTTTTTGGATTATGGTGTGGATACTACATACCCTACACCACCCCTCAAGGTGTGGGGAGCACCCTGTAAGCAAATGGGTTAGTGTTTCACAGTGAAACCAAATCAGGCAAATAAAGACTCACGGGCATTCAGGTTAAGCTTGGCCTCCAAATGAGTTATGGAGTAATGGTCAGTTCTCAAAGTTCATTGGGTTTTGAGTGACTGCATAGCAATTTCAGACCTGCAAAAGTCAACAAACTCAGTTGACCAAACAAACCCAGTTGACCCAAAAATCAGGCCCCTTCTTGGCCACAGGACTTGGCTCTGTTTGCAGATAGGCCCTGTGCCCTCAAGCGGTGGCTGGGTAGGGGACCTAAAGGCCAGCACCAGAGGTGGATGCTACTGGGAAGAGACCTGGGGCAGGAGCGACCTGAGGATGAGCTGCTTGGCCCAGGTCCAGCCTCTGCTGAGGTGAATCAACCCTTGGATAGTCTGGAGCCCCCAGGAAGGTTGGGTGGGGCAACAGCCAGGACAGCCAAAGGATTGACCAGAGACAAGTGGCTCTGGGCTGGGCACAGTGCTGCAGGCATGTAATCCCAGCACTTTGGGAAGCTGAGGTGGGAGGATTACAAGGTCAGGAGTTCGAGACCCATCTGGCCAACATGGTGAAACTCCTGTCTCTACTAAAAAAATACAAAAAGTAGCCAAGCATGGTGGCACATGCCTGTAATCCCAGCTACTCAAGAGGCTGAGGCAGGAGAATTGCTTGAACCTGGGAGGAGGAGGTCGTAGTGAGCTGAGATCACACCATTGCACTTCAACCTGGGCGACAGAGCAAGTCTCTGATGAAAAAAAAAAAAAAAAAAAAAAAAAAGTGGCTCTGGTGTGGGCACCAAGTACTTAAGAGTTCATCTGCTTGGCCCAGTGAGTGCCCTGGGGTAAGAGAGGGGTGGCTCCTTTGTCCCATGTCACACTGCCTTTTGTCCCAGTGGACCCAGCAGAGGCTGGACCTGGGCCAAGTAGCCCATGTTCAGGGACAGGGGCAAAGGGGGAAGGCGAGAAGGGGAGCCTCCCTCCCCAGTGCCCTGGCAGGTAAGGAGGCCACAGACGTGAGGGCTCTGTGAGTCCCGTCACTAAGAACGCTGGTGCCAGCTGTCCTGCATCCTGAGTGTGTGGGGCTGTGGGGATCCATCATCCCACCTACAGTCCTGAGGGGAGCCTCCAGGTTCAGGCCTGCTCAAGGCTCTCCTAAATCTGAGATTGGGTTTCCTATCTGCCTGGAAGAAAGAGCTCTAGATTTAGTTTTAAATCAAATTAAACAGGAATAACAAAATGTAATGTGTTGGCCTAAGATTTATAATCACTATGTCTACCACGTTAGGCCTTCTGTGGAGACAGAGGCACCTAGGGCCAGACTTGTGGAGGGTAGATGGCCACAGGCAGGAGCCCCTGGTCAGAGTAGCCTCTAGAGATGCTTCTCATCATCCCTTCCGGATTTTTTTTTTTTTTTTTTTGCCTGGTTGGAAATTAAAAAAACAAAATTGAAAATTCTGAAATGAACTATACACACAAAAGAGTACCTGTAACTTACATATACATGGAAAATAGCAATAATAAATGAAGACGCACCCAGATTAGCAGTTTGAATGTTACACAGACCTCTAAATGGTCCCATAACATTCTTCTTCTTTTTTCCACTTTCACTGCAGTAACCACTGACCTGGATTATGTGTTAATCATTACCTTGTCTTGTTTAAAGTTTTACTGTAAATGTGTGAGTCGTCAAGCAATAGATGGCTAAACTGTATCTGTGTTTGAACATTTGTCAATAAAGTTATACAGTACAAATTTGGTGACTTGCTTTTTTCTGCTCATGAGATGTGTGCATGTTGAGGCTTATACCTGCTGGTCAATCATTTCACAGTGCTCCCTTGTAGGAATTATTCAAAGGGTTTACAGTTTTTGCTACTGCAAACAATGCCCACCTGAATATTCCCTTAAGGGCACAGGTTCCTAAGTGTGACTGCTGTGATTCAAATTCTGCCTCCCAGCACCTGCCTGTGTGGCCTTCTATGGTCCAGAGTCATCCTTTTTAAAATGCAGATAATAATACCACATGCACCAGGTGGCTCTAAGGAGGACTAAGAGAGTGAATTCAGGTAAAGCATTTAACATGGTACCTCACACAAGATTAGTTTAAAGTTTAGATATAATGATGGTAACGGTGGTAGTCATGATAGTGGTGATGATGGTGATGGTGGTGATGATGGTGGAGACAGTGGTTGTGGTGGAGATGGTGGTGATGATGGTGATGGTGGTGATGATGGTGGAGATAGTGGTGGTGGTGGTGGAGATGGTGGTGATGGTGGTGATGGTGGTGATGATGGTGGAGACAGTGGTGGTGGTGATGGAGATGGTGGTAATGATGGTGATGATGGTGGTAATGATGGTGGTGAGGGTGGTGGTGGTGGAGATAGTGGTGATGATGGTGATGGTGGTGATGATGGTGGAGACTGTGGTTGTGGTGGAGATGGTGGTGATGATGGTGATGGTGGTGATGATGGTGGAGATAGTGGTGGTGGTGACGGAGATGGTGGTAATGATGGTGATGATGGTGGTAATGATGGTGGTGATGGTGGTGGTGGTGATGGAGATGGTGGTGATGATGGTGATGGTCGTGATGATGGTGGTGAGGGTGGTGGTGGTGGAGATGGTGGTGATGATGGTGATGATGATGGTGGTGATGGTGGTGGTGCTGTTGAAGATGGTGGAGATGATGGTGATGATGGTGGTAATGATGGTGGTGATGGTGGTGGTGGTGATCGAGATGGTGGAGATGCTGGTGATGTTGATGACAACTCTTGGGTACTTATTTAGAAACAGAGTCTTTACAGACACAGTCAAGTTAAAATGAGATCATGAGGGTGTACCCTAATCCTAAATGACTGGTTCAGGTGTCCTTATAAAAAAGGCAGTTTTGAGACACAGGCACACAGGAAGAATTTCATTTGAACATGCAGGCAGAGATCTACAAGCTAAGGAACACTAATGATGGCCAGCAAACCACCAGATGCTTAGAAAGAGGCCTGGGTCAGATTCTCCCTCTCAGCCTCAGAAACCAACCCTGCCGATGCCTTGATCTCAGACTTCTGGTTTCTGGAATAAATTTCCGCTGTATAAGCCACTCAGTCTGTGATAGTTTGTTATGGCAGCCCTAGCAAATGGACACAGAAAGCACAGAAAGAGAATTCCTCTCAACTGGAAATGTTCCTACCATTGTCAAGAGATTGAATTTTTAAAATATCATTTTATGTGGGCCAGGTGTGGTGGCTCACACCTGTAATCCTAACACTTAAGGAGGCCAAGGCGGGCGGATCACAAGGTCAGGAGATCAAGACCATCCTGGCCAACGTGGTGAAAGCCTATCTCTACTAAAATGCAAAAAAAATTAGCCGAGTGTGGTGGCACGCACCTGTAGTCCCAGCCACTTGGGAGGCTGAGGCGGGGGAATTGCCTGAACCTGGCAGGTGGAGTTTGCAGTGAGCTGAGATCACGCCACTGCACTCCAGTCTGGTGACAGAGCAAGACTCTGTCTCAACAACAACAAAAACAAAAAGATGTTATGTGCTATAAAATTTTTCTTAAAAGATTTATACTACTTTGACACTCTGTGTTACAAAAGGGAAATCTAGAAGAAAACACTTTGGGTAGAATTTGATGATGGCCAGTGTGGGCAGAGTCCATGTAATTCTGTCTGTGGCATGCAGTGGCTCTTGAAGACACCATAATATGGATGCTGCACAAAGGGCACTACTTCCTGTTGCTTCACTGTAGGAATTAAGACATTGAAGGAACAGAAGCAGGCAGCTGCTAGCATTGCATTTCTGTCAAGAAGCTGCCCCGCAAAATGTATGGATGTATCTCTGTGTGCACCTCTACATCCAGTAGTGAAAGCTCTGCTGGATGAATGGCTTATAAAGATCTCCCCTGAATAAAATTGTGCTTTTTAACTTTAGTCTAGAAGAACAATGTCAATTCTCTGTGCATTCTTTATGGCAGCCTCAGCATGGGTTCAGCACTGGTATTTATTCTATATGACTGCTTGTTAAGCAATAGGCTGAATTAAAATTGGAAAGCTCACTGAGAAGTTTTCTTGAAATACTGTTTTTCTAGCACAGAGAATATAGAAGATGGTGAGGCAGCCACGGCTGGAGAGCTGACTGCCTAGAAGCAGAGGGGCAAAATGCTCTTCAGTGTGGATTTTGGTCATTGAGGCTTTGCTGAGAGCATGCTCCAGGCTGGGTTCACTGTTGCCTGAAGAGGCTGCAGCAGAATGAAAACTCAACTGTGCAAAACAAAACACTCAAATTCTAAAAAACAAAAGATTCTGCTGGAATCATCTGGCAGCAGGGGCAGCAGGAAAGACGTAATAGAGATTTCAAAGCAGGCTGAGGAGGAGGACAGGGCATTCCAGCCTCTGTGGTTCAGCAATCTCACCACCCCACAACCGATGATGGCTTTCCAAGTACGCAGATTTGAAGGGTGCCCTTCCATGGAGGGTGATCGAGGTCTGCTAATGCCATTGCTCTATGGGTGTCACAGTGAACACAAGTGCCTTGGCCAGTGTGCACATCCCAGGTGTGATTAACTGAGTGTTCATGTCCCCAGTATGTACATACTCATGTTTCCTCCAGTGTGCACATCCCCACAGTGTGCACATTCCCTTAGTGTGCACATGCCCCCAGTGAAAAATTCTCCCAGTGTGCACATGCCCCCAGTGTAAACATCCCCCCAGTGCACACATGCCCCCAGTGCGTACATCCCCCTAGTGTGCACATACCCCCAGCGTGCACATCCCTCCAGTGCGCACATCCCCCCAATGCTCACTTCCCCCCAGTGCACACTTCCCCCCAGTGTGTACATCTACCCAGTGTGCACATCCCCCCAGTGCATACAACTACCCAGTGTGCACATCACCCCAGTGTGCACATCCCCCAAGTGTGCACATCCCCCTAGTGTGCACATACCCCCAGCGTGCACAACCCCCTAGTGCGCACATCCCCCCAATGCTCACTTCCCCCCAATGCTCACTTCCCCCCAGTGCGCACTTCCCCCCAGTGTGTACATCTATGCAGTGTGCACATCCCCTGTGTGTGCACATCTTCCCAGTGTACACATCCCCCCAGTGTGCACATCCCCCCAGTGTGTACATCTACCCAGTGTGCACATGCCCCCAGTGTGTACAACTACCCAGTGCACATATCCCCCCAGTGTGCACATCCTTCCAGTGCACACATCCCCCCAATGCGCACATCCCCCCAGTGTGTACATCTACCCAGTGTGTACATCTACCCAGTGTGCACATCCCCCCAGTGTGTACATATACCCAGTGTGCACATCCCCCCAGTGCACACATCCCCCCAGTGTGTACACCTATCCAGTGTGCACATCCTCTCTGTGTGCACATCTTCCCCAGTGTGCACATCCCCCGTGTGCACATCCCTCCAGTGTGCATGCCCCCCAGTATGCACATCTCAAGTGTACAGATGCCCCCAGTGTACACATTCCCTCAGTGTGCACACCCTGCAGTGTGCACATTCTCTTAGTGTACACATTCTTCCAGTGTGCATGTCCTTCTATTATGTATGCCCCCAAGTGTACACATGCCTCCAGTGTACACATCAGCCCAGTGTTCATGCCCCCAGTGTGCACATCTCCTAGTGCACTTCCCCTAGTATGCACATCCCCCCAAGGTACACACACCTAGAGTGCATTCCCCCCAGTGTGCATATCCTCCTAGTGTGCCCTTTCTCAGCATTTACACCCCAGTGTGTACATCCAATACACCTGGTGTGCACAGCCCCCAGTGAGCAATCCTTCCCCCAGTGTTCACATGCTCCAGCGTCCACAGCCCCCGGCCAGCCTGTTCCAGGACATCTGTGCAGGCTCAGCCTATGTAGGCACATGAGGACAATGCAGCAGAGTCAGAAGCGCTTGTGCTGAGATGATGATAAGGACAGGATGCAGGGCACATGGTCCCCACTCTCAAGCACCTTCTAGTCCCCGGGGTCAGAGTGCTTAGATTGGAGAAGGCTGCTGGACAGAGCTGAGGGGGTCTTAGCTGAGTGAAAATGCTCCATCAGTGAGGGCTCCTGTGGGGACCGAGAAGGCAGCACTCCCCTCACTCTGAGTCTGCTGATCCGGTGAGTTCACTGCGCAGGGCTTCGGGACGGGGTAGTGCTGCTCGTGCTGCTGATGGGAGGAGTCCTGGGCTCGCAGCGCCTGCCTTCCCCGCCCAGCAGGCAGCTCGGAGTTCTGCCCAGCAACCAGGCCCCCTCCATCTGCCGTCTGGGATAATGAGCTGACCCTGAGGCTGCTGGCACAAGCCCACTTTGTGTCTTCTATTCACTGGGATTACCTTTCAGCTTCCCATTGTTCTTTGCTAATGGCCTTAAAACATGCCTGCCTGTTACCTTCCCTAGCCCTGCTGGCTGCTGGAGGAAAGCCTCATCTCCCCCAACTTGAAAGGCCTCCTCTACTCCATCCTGGCTCGGGCGGGTGGCAGGAATGCCAGCCTGGGCACAGGGATGTGAGCCGGCCACCCAGCCTTCAGCTGCAGCCATTAGCCAGGCCTCAAGTGTCACAATATTTTATGGGATGCCTCTCCCCGCCCTTGGTGAACTGGCCGGGTTGCCACATGGCCCAGCTTCTGTGCTTTCCAAGCCCTGCCTCCACTGAGAGCGTGGCTGTCCCTGTGTCTGGACAGATGGCTGAGGTGGGCTGGAGGCTGCTGGCCTCTGGCCCTGGCAGGAGCTCATTCACTGATTATCCAGTCGTCACCCTGCAAGGGCAGAGGGGACAGGGCAGCAGTGGCTGCATTGACTTTTAACCCTTTCCAGAGTGAAGGGCTGGATCCTCGGGGAAAAGAATTCATCCAAATTGGATCAGCCCTTCACACTCGCCCTCATTATTATCGACGCGTGCAGCAAAAAGGGGAAGCCAAAGGTCTCCAGTTATTTACACTGCATCTGGCAAAAAGAGAATTCGCTTCTTTTGGAGGCGTTTGAAGGCTCAGCCGTAGTGAGCTTTCACCTAATGCAACCATCAGCATTAGGATGAAGCAACGTACGATAGCGTTATTAAAACATGGCCACTCATTGCCTTTTTGCTTAGCTTTAGAGATGATGAAAACATAGAGTGATTCCTTGTTTGAAAAGGAAATGTCAAAGGACAGACGCCACCAGGGTCTCATTTATCAAAGTGTGGGCAGAGTCCAGCTTTCCTGGGCAGCATCTGTAGGGGACTCTGGACACAGCTCAGGGGCTGACCCCTGGCCACTGCCAAGCTACAACCTTCTCAAGGCCCTGAGTCACAGAAGACAGTCTGCGGGTGGCAGTGTCTGTGGCCCGTGTGTGCACATGTGTACCGGCTCCTGTGCACGGCCCCGGCACGCGTCTCAGACGGACTGCTGGCTTTGTTGTTGAAGGCGCAGGCTTCTCCAGATTGGCTGGTCTTCAAAGCAATGACATGCCGTGTCAGATCTGCCATAGTCCAGGCACGTGGCAGGCGTCCAGCATGCAAATGAGTCGGAGGCTTTGCACTGGCCTGGAGCGCCCTAGACAGCCGCCCCACACCCCTGGGAGGCCCAGCAGGTGCCCGCGAGGCAGGTGTGCAGCTCACCATATGCTCTGCTGAGCGTCGGGTTTCTGCCAGCATCTTTCAATGACCGGCCAGGTGAGATAAAGTGAGTGGAAAGGGGCCCGCACCAACCTGTGGCTGCACGGGCCACTTCTCGGTAGGGACAGCCCTGAAACCTGGGCAGGGCAGGCAGAGGAGGGACAAATGTCAGGGTGGATAATTGCTTTAAAAATCCCCTGCATTTTAGAAACAGGGAACGTTTATGGCTAAATTAGATGTGTGCCTTCCAAATGCACTGTCTGTCCCTGCAGAGCCCAGATTTGGAGCTGGAAGCCTAAGACAGGGCCCCAACTTTTCTCCCCATCATGGCCACCTGGGGAGCCGTAAAAATCCCCATGCTCAGGCTACTATCGGAGCAGTTAAATCAGACGCTCTGGAAGTAGAACCAACCTAGGCATCTGAATTTTTTGTTTCTCATGTGATTCAAAGTTTGAAAACCCATCGTTTAGAGCTGTACTATCTAAGGCAATAGCCACCAGCCAGATGTGGCTACCTTAATTTAAACGTATTAGCATTTTTAAAAGTTAGTCTGTTATACGCGCAAGCTGCATTTCGAGTGCTCAGTGGTTGTACTGAACAGTGCAGACCCTGTTCAGAGAACCTTCTCATTATTGCAGAAAGTTCCACGGGGCAGTGTGCTGTGGAGAGTCCTCTCAGTCCCTTGTCCTCCTGCCCTGACAAGGTGACCTGCCCTGCTCCGGGGCACACTGGCAGTGTAGGGCAGTACTGTGCTATTCTACTCTCATTCCCTAATGCCTTAGGCTGCTGGGGGCACAGGTGTGACCAGAGAAAGGCTCCAGAAAATCAAGCTACCACACGCCTTTCAGCAAAGACTCAGCATGCAAACATGAGGTGCCCCCAAACACCTTCATGGAGGCCCCTCCCTGGTGCCAGGCCAACTTTGGTTGGCTTCGGTAATATGTATTTCCACAAGATCCTCTTGTCCTCTGGTCATGCATGCCCAAGTCCCAAAAAGCATGGATGCTCCTAAACAGCCCCCTTGCCCTGCCCCCATGAATGTCAGCGTGGGGGGCTCTGGCAGGCCCATGTGGGCATGTGCCGGTGAGTGTGAAGCCTCTGTCTGTCTGTCTGGGTCCCCTGTAATTCATCAGATGCATGTTTGTAACAAAAGGATCATGCCACACGCCAGGGATCTTTGAAACTGAAAGTTTGGTTCTTAAATGAGCCCAACTGCAAACCAAATGGTGTGCGGAGCGCTGAACGGGTGGGGACAAAAATCGTGGTGGGGGAGGTGGCTTTTCTAGCAGGGCAGCATTTCACAGCACGTGCTGCCAACTGTTGCAAAAAGAAAAAAAACCCTAAGAAGAAGAAAGAGAGAGGGAGATGTACATATTCCTGCAGCCCTGCAAGTGCCCTTTCTTCTTCATTGTTCTCTGGAGCAGGCAGCAGGCCCGGCCAACAGCTGTGCATTGCGTGTATCACTAACAGCTGCTTTTTCCTGGGGTGAAATTAAAAGATTAGGGGATATGGGCACGTGCTGGCCTCAGGGGCCCAAACAATGCTTGATTTAGGGTGAAACTTGTCTGGGGAGACTGACAAAGGAGGAGGCTCCGAGTTGGCCAGGGGTCAAAGAGGGGAGCTGGCTTTGACAGAGACAAAAGGAGGGAGGGGGCGGGAGGCAGAGGGCTGGGGGAGCCAGGCCAAGTGAAAAGAGGCCTGCAGCAGCTGCTCCTGCCCCAGAAATTTGAGACGGGTCTTTTCACAAACACAAATGCCTGAGAAGAATAGGGGGCCACGCTTAGCTGAAATGGCTCGTTTGCAAATGAAAAGGAGATTGGGAGCCCTTACATTTTCCAAGTTTTCACCTAAGAGGATGGAAAATGATTAGTGTAGGCAAGAAGTGTGCAGAGGAGCAGATGGGCTAACCACCCTGGCGCTGCTCTGTGTTTATATAACAAGCATGCCCACTGCCGGGGGGCAGAGGCCGGGCCCCCTAAATGTCCAGCAAGGACGCTGGCACCCCGGGATTCGATCAGTGCAGTTCCAGCTGGGACTCCACAGGACGTCTTTGCTACAGCGCGTGCGGATATTAATTTAGGTGCCAGGTAAATGAAATACACTCATAGCCATGAAGTGGCAAGGTGACTGCCGCAGGAGGCAGGCTGGCAGACAGCGCGCCGGTGTGGTTGTTGTTCCTTGGCAGGATGTCTGACTTCCCAGATTTGCTGTTTCTTCTTGGCCACTGCTGAGAGCATTGGAGGGGGACCCCTGGCCTGCACTTCACCGTGTGTGACGAAAAGGGTTTGAACCTTGAGCAAACACAAGGTTGGAAGTCAGTCCCCCAAATCAGGCAGCACAGAAGGAAGATAGCAATAGCCATTTTAATAGGAAAAGCACCTGCCACACCTCAGGAGCTTCCCATGTGCCTGGTGGGGTCCCACGGCAGCTTCGTGGGTTTGCAAGGGTGCCCCGAGGGCAGTGAGGCCTTGATTCTAGAAATATTCCTGACAAAAATGCATGACCTGAGGTAACCTTGAGAAAACATCTGACAGACCCACATGACCTCTGCTTCGAGTTGGATGCCAGGGTCCTGGAAGACAGAGAAATTTTGGAGACAGAGAGGCAGGCCAGCTGCGAGCAGCACACACTGGGGACGCTCTTCTGTGGTAAAGGACATTGTCGAAACAACCGGCAAAATCGGAATCAGTTCTGCAGATTAGACCACACGATTGCATCCTTGTTCATTTCCAGGGTTTTAGGACAGTACCGTGGTTACATAATAGAATGTCTCTGATTTTTTAAGGAAATAAACAGTAAATATTCCGAGTAAAGAAGCATCATGCCGACAACTGACCCCCATATGGTTCACAAAAAAATTACAACTCTGTCTCTCTACACATATCTCCATTAAGGGGTGACGGAGGAAGAGAGAAGGCAAAAGTGGTAAAACATCAACATTTGGGAAATCCGGGTGAAGATTATGGTCATTCTTTGTACTGTTCTTGCAACTTTTTTTCTAAGTCTGAAATTATGTCAAAATACAAATGTTAAAAGGGCCAACTGGGGCAGTGTAGGTGTAGACCATCTGTGTGGTCATCCTGGTTCCCCTCCCAGGTAGAGACACATCTGGAAGTTGTTAGTTCCGGGACATTTTGGCACCTCGCCCAGCAATCCCCTGGGCCCAGAGCGGCCCTGGCCCAGGCCTGGTATTCTTATCAGCTCCTAGTACATCTGTGACGGACAGTCCCTGCCACCTGGGATTATGTTGTCCAGTGTTGAGTGTGTGGAGGAGGAGACAGGGCTGCTGTTTTGGGCACGGACACTCTCCTGGGCCAGCCTGAAGGACAGAGTGTCCTCCCAAAGTTGACTCAGTTGGAGAGGTCTGAGTCTCTGCTCTGGCTGTGGGATGTGATTGGGTCCCCAGGTGGGAAGGTTTCCCCAGGGCCAAGAGGACAAGTCTACAGTTGATCTGGTTGTTGTAGCAGAAGAACAAGGGGCTCAGTCAGCAAACAGGAGACAGGAGACCCACATCCCAGAGAGGCCCCCGGGCACTGTGGTAGTGGCCACCTCTAACATGCTGTCTTTTTTGTTTTGTTTTGTTTTGTTTTTGTTTTTACAATGAGCTACCCTCTTCATACAGTGAGTGATAACTGGATCATTGCATTAAATTGACTGCTTCTCCTGCTAGGTATTAGCTGACACTTTTCTCTTTTGGCCCTGCCTCTTGCCTATACATTTGTATCACCTGGACAGGTTATTAAGAGATGCCCAGGCCTCATCTGTCCCCGAATAGCTGTGTCAGAATCCCTGGGGATGGGGAAAAGGTGGAAGCTGTGTTTTATTGTGCTGTGAAAAGTCAAGATTGGGGTTTTGACTGTTTTTTCAGCATTGCAAAGGTCTGTCTGGTAGGTTGGACTCAAGGACCTAGACGTGATCTCAAGAAGAGCGTGGGCTGGGTGCAGTGGCTCACCTCTAATCCCAGTACTTTGGGAGGCTGAGGCAGGAGGATCACGAGGTCAGGAGATTGAGACCATCCTGGCCAGCATGGTGCAACCCCATCTCTACTAAAATACAAAAAGTTAGTCCAGTGTGGTGGTGCATGCCTGTGGTCTCAGCTACTCAGGAGGCTGAGGCAGGGGAATCACTTGAACCTGGGAGGCAGAGGTTGCAGTGAGCCGAGATTGCACCACTGTACTACTCTAGCCTGTCAACAGAGTGAGACTGTCTCAAAGAAAAAAAAAAAAAAGAGTGTGGATACAGCTACCTGCACATGTACCTTGGTGCCAGAGAGGTCCTGGGGGCCAGAGTCAGGCATGGGGACATGCTGACCCGTGGCTTCAGGAGACAATGCGGCCACCTCAGCTGTTGAGAGGCTGGTGTTATTTCAAAGTCTCTATTCCAACCTTGGCGGCTGGCCAGGGCCAAGGAATGCATGGAGAGCATGGAGTTTGCACTGCAAGCACCAAAGGGTGAAAGCTCACACACTAGACATTGATGGCAGGAAGGTGAGTGTCTTCTTAGCTCCTGATGGTGCAAAACCTAGAGATGTCCCACAGCTCCTGTGAACACTCAGCAGGGCCCCATGGGCAGGGCTGGCATAGGTCAAGAGCCGCAGGAATGCTTCACAGACCTGTGCTCTCCATTGAAAGGGCTGGCCACAGTTATTTCAGCAGTGAAGTTTCAATCACTTCCTTTCAGGACTTCTGAGGTATACATGTGCCATCTTTGCTTTCTGTTCATAGTGCAGGCTGCATAAAAACCTACCACTTGCCGTATGTGTTTTTACACAATGTCAGATGCAGCAGGGCTGCTTCCAAAGCATAGAATGGAACTCAGGAGACTTGAGCTGTCCTGCCAATTACTCAGCTAATGTTAGTGGCAACAACAAGTGCGTGCTCCCAGTTCTCTGGGGACCGGAGGGTTACCCAGGTGTGTCTGGAGGGGCTGTAAGGACGCTGCCTTGGAGCCATTTATTTAGAAAGGAACATATCTGAAGGCATCCGCATAAGCTCTGTGCCTCCTCTGGCTCCAGAACTCATGGAAATGCACCCTGTCTGCAGGAAGATGAAGAGGCACGGCTGTTGAGAAGAGCATGGAACAACAAATGTGGTCCCTTGATTCAGCCTTGGACCCAAAGGATGAAAGAGCCTTGCTGGATGGGTTCCCAACTGTTCTTCATGCAAAGAAGCTTAATTATATATATGATATATTGTATCATATAGATGATATGATATACGATGTGTGTATATGTATGATATATGTATTATAGTATACATATGTGTATGTATGATATCTATGATATGATTATATGTGTGTGTGTGTGTGTGTGTGTATATATATATATATGAAGAGGCAGGTGGAGAACAGAAACCCCGAGAAGACTGCCTGCCTGGCCAATGTGCTCCCAGCAGCCCTCTGGCTCTGGTGTAAGCTCCAGAAGGCAACACTGGAACTTGGCCTTCCAAGGTCGAGCTCAGTGGAACTGAATGCCAAGTACAGGAGATATGGGAAAAAGTCGTTGGGGCCGTTTGCTACCAAACTGAAAAAAACTTAACAAAAGTTATCAACCAGGAGAAAATCATTTTGCTGCTCTTTGATAAGGTCATTTCAATTTCTCTGAAGGCTTTTGGTGTCGGAGAATACATGGCACTGACGTTTTTCTGGGTTCGATGGTCAGCCCTGGTCTCTCTGAAATTCCTTTCTTGCTGAAATACTAGTTGAACTGCTGGGAGGAGCTGTGTGCCCGGTATGACGATTCAGCCTTAAAAAAGAGGGAAAGCTTGTCATTTGCAGCAACTTGGATGAACCTAGAGGACATTATGTTAAGTGAAATAACCAGGCACACAAAGACAAATGCTGCATGATCTCACCTGCAGATAGAGTGGAGAAGTGGGGCTTGCAGAAGTAGGGTAGAAAGATGGTTGCCAGGTGCTGGGGGCCTGGGGAACAGGGAGATGCTGGTCGAAGGATATAACACTGTGCTTAGGAGGAATTAAGTGCAAGAGATCCATTGCATATCATGGTGACTCAAGTTCATAACAATGTATTGCATACTTGAAAATTGCTGAGAGTAGTTTCAAGTGTCTCACCACAAAAAAATAATTATGTGAAGTGACAGATATGTTAAATAGCTTGATTTAGCCATTCCACAATGTAGCCATATATCAGAGTTATACATCATGTTGTAAGCTATAAATAGATACAATTTTTACTTGTCAATTTAAATAAATAAATAATTTTTTAAAAGAGAAAAGATGGCTGGGCACAGTGGCTCCCACCTGCAATTTCAGAACTTTGGGAGGCCGAGCCGGGAGGATGGCTGGACCCCAGGAGCTCAAGACCAGCCTGGGCAACATAGTGAGACCTGCTCTCTATTTTAAAAAATAGTAATGATAGTAAAACAAGTTTTAAGAAGAAAAAAATGGGAAGAGCCAATGCAGACGACGTCTTTCCTCGGCCAGCCCTCCACCATGCCTCCACGGAGGGCTGGCTTTGGTGAGAAGCAGGTTTCAGGGCAGCAGGCAGCAGTGACCGTCCTGGTCGCTCGGCGCTGGCATCCGCCTCGTGGGCTGGGGGAGGGCAGCAGGGGGTCAGGGGCTTTTGCGGATCACAGGACACCAGGGGCCTCCGGCACAAAGGCCCAGCTGCTGGGGACAACACGGCCGGAGGCTGTGGTTTCTGGCGTCTTGGGAGGCAGGTGAGAAAGGCTGACCCGAAGCTTGCCCACCCCCAACCATCGCAGGGTGCCTCAGCCATAGGGGGCCCCCTGACAGAGTAGCTGCTTCCAGCCCAGATGTGGCCCGAGGATGTGCACAGCAACCTGCCCTCTCAGCAACAGCTTCTTCACAGTAAAAGGGTTGCTCAGTAGGTGGATTGCCTCATTTCATTCTCCATCTGAATCCAGACTTTCTCTCTGGCCCAAGATATTCGTGCCGTCTCAAAGCTTGACTGAGCACTGTCTGATTTTGTGCTAGTAACCCTGGAGTGAGTCTGCATGCTCCATATAAAAATAAAAAGCAGAACCCATAAAAGACAGAATTCAGAAATGGCATGTTGTCCTGCAAAGTCAGTGAGCAGGGTGGCCCAAAGCAGGGAGGGTTACCTGAAGTTACACGGCCTCTCTGGGCTTCAGTGTCCTCATCTGTGAGCGGGAAGAGCCTTGCCACCATGTGTGAGCACCTGCAGGGTGCCTGGAACCATGCATGGCTCCCTGCGGCTGCACATGCTTGTCTGCTGAGTATAAGAAAAAGACCTGAAAGAAATCATTGCTGTTCAGAACAATCTTCACTCAGCACATTGCAACATGCCGGGGCTATGCTCGTGTCCATGCACACGACCTGTGCTCAGGAAACTGGGGAAAGAGACTGACAGTAAACCAAAAAAAACCCAGCATGTTCTCAGGGCACACTATCACACACACCCGCACTCAGCTGACTCCTGTGTGACTTGCTTATTTGTGGCCCAAATCACCGTTTTGCTCCTACTTCCGACCTTCCCAAGCTCGGAAGGTGTTAGTAGAGAGTCGAATTGGCAAAGTGTCATTGCCATACGGAGGGTCCTGTGGGCAGTGACGTCTTGGGGAAGACAATGCAGAAAGGTCAGCTGTACTTACTTGCTCCTGGCTTTTACCTCTCTGCTTCCGCAGAGATTTGGAGCTACAGAAGTCAGACTCCCTGTCACAGGTTTCAAGTGCCGTGGAAGTCCTGCATGGGGACAGACAGGTTCCCTCTAGTGCGGGGCCTTGTGACATCTTGGGACACAAGCCCTTGGAGGCAGAGGGAGAGGCCACAGACATCTCCAGAGAGAGCACAGAGCCTTCAGCAGCTGGCCTCACCAGGCTCTGGAGGAGGTACCTAGGCTTGCCTCTTTCGAACTGGCATCTTTTCCAGGGCCCAAGTGACTTGCAAATCCACCTTCATCTGCCATAGCATGTTAAAGTTCTCAAAAACCATGGGGCAGGCTGGGCGCAGTGGCTTATGCCTGTAATCCCAGCATTTTGGGAGGCTGAGGCGGGCAGATCATGAGGTCAGGGGTTCGAGACCAGCCTGGCCAATATGGTGAAACCCCGTCTCTACTAAAAATACAAAAATTAGCCGGGTGTGGTGGCGCAGGCCTGTCATCCCAACTACTCGGGAGGCTGAGGCACGAGAATCACTTGAACCTTGGAGGCAGAGGTTGCAGTGAGCATAGACTGTGCCACTGCACTCTAGCCTGGGTGACAGAGCAAGACTCCGTGTACAAAAAGCAAAACAAAAAAAAAACCCCACCAAAAACATGGGGCATCTGAAGGTACGATTTCCAGATCATTCAGCAGAAGAGATAGGTTTCAGAGTAGGAATTTAGCTCCGATTTTTTAAATTAAATTTTTTAAAATGTGAAAGCACATATTGTGCTATCTCTTAGCCCCAGAGCCAGAGGGCAATTAGACTGTAGTGTCCTCATCGTCCCCTAAAGCAAAAGTGAAGTGTGCCTCTGGCAGGCACGGGCAGTAGGAGGGCCTGTAGGCTGCCCCTTTCTTGGTGGTGCAGTGATCCTAGCCTGATCCAGGCATACGCTTGGCCCCCGGTGAGGGGCTGGCAGGGCTGTGGGAGAGGGTCTGTGTGGCCCATGCTGAGTAGTGGATTGTTCTCAGAGTGAAGTGAGTTTTTCTTCTCCAGCACTGCCTCTCTGTAAAGACACGCCTGGCCGGCAGCAGAAGCTCCAGCTCTCTTTGTCATCACCTCCCTGGACTATGTGAGAAGAAGTCCACCTGTCTTATCCCTCTTTACTTTCCAACTGGGGTTGGAGCCAGCGACTGCTGCATACTGTGGGTGGCAGTTTTGAGATGCACCCACATATTCTTCAGCAGCCCTACCCCTGAGGGGTGAGGTCTGCCTCCTCCCCTGCGACCTAAGCTCATCTTCATGACTGGCGGATCCACAGCGTCCAGCAGAAGGGGATGGTGCCTGACTCCTGAGGATGAGCACTCAAAGGCACTGCAGCTTCTACACTGAGTGCCACTGGGAGCTTCTCGCTGGAGCCCTGAGCGTTAACAACACCCAACAAGTCTTGCCACCTGTGGCTGCCATGTCGCCAGGAAGCACAAAATATCGCATGGGAAGAGAGCACATGGGAAGAACTGAGGCCGTGTGATGAGATGCCTGGCCATCCTCTGACAGCTCCTGTCACTGTCTGACTACACTGCAGAAAGCCCTAAGTCAGAGCCACCCAGCTGAGCCTTCCTGACACCAGGAGAGAGCATAAAATAATTGTGGTTTTAAGACACTCAGTTTGGGATGATTTGTTACACAGCACTAAACAACGGGGATACCTGATGCTCCCTACTATTACCCATCTCCATCCAGACTGGGAAACCCCATGCTTCCCTGGACAGTCCATAGATTCTCAGAGAGACGGCCCAAGGGTTCTTCTCCTGCCATTTCCAGCTCTCAGCCCTCAACAAGGCTGCTTCAGATTACGGGGCACAAATGCCAAGCCCTACGCTTGCTTACTTACAAGTGCCTCTGCTAATTTACTTTTATTTCCTCCCCTTCTTTCAAAAGGCTTGCAGCACCTGTGTTGCTCCAGGCTCAGCCCTCAACCTCAGGGAGCATCAAGGTCAGAGTCAGCAATGTTCTCACGTGGTTCTGAACAACATGCCCAGGCAGCTCCCAAGAGCAGTTCTACCGAATTCTGCCATTCCCATTCTCCTCTTGGTGACTATACGCTTTCTCTTTTATAAAACTATTTCGTTCTCCTTTATGGGCAGATCACTCAGTTTCCTTATGCCTGAGTTTCCCCCTGGGTAAGTGAGAGATCAGATGTAGGATGCCTAGAAGCCCCTCTGCAAAGGACGTCTATGGCTATGATACGGATGATGTGCAGCTTTCTAGAAGCATTGGTGGACCCTGCTATGCTTTCCAAACTCCCTTCCAGGAAGACCTTGCTGCCCAGCTGCAGGGATGTGGTCAGCAGACAGCCCCCAGCTGGCCTCCCGCCAGGCTCAGGGTCACCTCAGCTTCCTGAGCCACTGCACCCATCCCAGGTGGCCACCTCCAGTGCTGGGGTGCAGTCCAGGAGGCAGTCGCACAGGGCCAGCAGCTGCCTAACAGGGGCAAGGCTTCAGCGGTATCCCAGACCTACAGCCCCCTCGGAGCCAGCCCAGGCTGGCAGGAAGCCTGCATCTTGCTGTCATGTACCCTGCCCCACGCTATGGATCCCAGGGTGCTCCTTCATCCAACCCTGGATGCCAGCTCTGTGAGACTCTGCCAGGATGGGCACAGATGTCAAAGCTGGGGGGCCCGAGAGTTCACTTCCAGCTCCCTCTTTCCATCGGTGAGGCGCAGCATGGCTGACCTGCAGCTTAGCCCCAGCCTCTCTCTGCCTATTCATTGGGACAGCAAACAGGAGGCCAGAGAGCCAGTGCTTCCGACAGAAGCCAGGGAGGCCTGCGGAAAGCTGTATTTCCTTGTGGTTTATACAATGAGAACACTGGTGTAGAGATTCAGGCCCCTCCCCTCTGTAGGGCATTTTATTTCTTGGCTTCAGTGTCAGAGGACAGAATGACATTAGCCCCTGTTCAATATTTCTTTCACGCTCTCAAGGGAAGCTGCAGGGCTCCACCTGCCCATCCTATATGTCTGTAATTTCTGCTTCTGGTTTATTACTTACTCACATGCGCAATGTAAACACGTGCCTACTGAGTGGCCAGGCCGGCCACAGCATTCCCCTCCTGAAACCTGTCAGGAGGGGCAGGAGGGGCTCAGAGCCACTTGTGTCCTGGGAGCACAGGACTGGGAATCGGATGGGCTTCAAGTCTCCCCTCTGACTTTTATCAGAGCCACATGACCTAGAGGGCTGTCTTAGTCCATTTCCCATTGCTTGTAACAGAATACCTGAAACTGGGTAATGTATAAAGAAAGGGAATTTCTTACAGTTCTGGAGGCTGGGAAGTCCGGGGTCGAGGGTGTGCCTCTGGGGAGGGCCTGCTTGCTGGTGGGGACTGGCGAGCATATGCTCAGCAAGGCATCACATGGTAAGGGGGCTGAGCATGCTTTCCTCTGCTCATAAAGCCACTGAGATAACCCTTTAATCTGTTTATCAATGAAGAGATTAATCTATTCCTAAAGGCAGAACCCTCGTGATCCAATCACCTCTGATAGGCCCCACCTCTCAATATTGCCACATTGAGGATTTAGTTTCAACACAAGCTTTGTAGGGAATATTCAAACCATACAAGGGTATACACATTCCCGGTCCTCACATATAAACTGGGTATAATCATCTTTCATGGCGGGAGAGCCTCAGGAGCTACAGTACTGCCCCCTCAAGTTTCCCTAAAAGCAACCGCCTTTCTTAGAGCTCAAGGCCGAGGGCACAGCACTGCCCAGCTAAAGCTCGGCTGCACTGTATTCTGACGGATCCTTATTGACAAGGCCTGGAAAAGACATATCCAGGGGAAAAGAACCAATAGGAGAGAAATTGTGATTCAGGGCCTGGAACAATTTTGAGACTGTAATCAAGCCAAATACAGAAGGAAGAAAACCCATAAAAACAAGGTAACTAAAAACAGGGTAAAATGATAAGCACTCTGAGAGAGTTGTAGTGCAAATACGAAACAAATAAAAGGATGCTATGAAATGAAGCCATGAAGAGCTATAAGACAGGAGGAATTAGTTGATCTTCATGCTGGGAATATTGTTCCTGGCCTGCAGGATGGGAGAATGGGCAGAGAAGGAAGCTCCTTCCTAGGGTAGCTCCACTTGGCTCAGAATTGAACAATAGTTAATAGTTATAACAATGTGAATGTAATCCTAGCACTTTGGAAGGCCAAGGTGGGTGGATCACTTGAGATCAAGAGTTCGAGACCAGCCTGGCCAACATGGTGAAACCCTGTCTCTACCAAAAATACAAAAAAATTAGCTGGGTGTGGTGGTGCACGCCTGTAGTTCCAGCTACTTGGGAGGCTGAGGCAGGAGAACTGCTTGAACCTGGGAGGCAGAGGTTGCAGTGAGCCAAGGTTGTGTCACTGCACTCCAACCTGGGCAGCAGAGCAAGACTCTGTCTCTGGAAAAAAAAATGTGAATCATGTTTATTTGTTTTTAACTGATAGAAATCATTTATAAACAGAGCACATGCTGCATGTTTGTCACTAAAGTGAAGACGGTCAAAAGTAAAAGGTGGGGGCGGGGAAAGGGACATTTAGAAAAAGGTAGGAAAGTCAAACAAAGGTGGGGGAATTGCTATTCTCATGGCTATTCTTTCATCTTAGAAAATAAGGTGTCAGGAATGACTCCTGAAAGCTGGTAAAACAGATATCGAAAGATATTCTTAGAGTCCCAAAGGTAACAAATAAACTAACTAAAATCATAAATATAAATGTCAGACTTTGGGAAAAGAAGGTAGTATAAGTTAGCAAAATATTCACCTTCCTTTTTTTTTTTTTTTTTTTTTTTTGAGACAGAGTCTCACTCTGTAGCCCAGGCTGAAGTGCAGTGGCGCGATCTCGGCTCACCGCAACCTCCACTTCCCAGGTCCCAGTTCAAGCAATTCTCCTGCCTCAGCCTCCCGAGTAGCACAGGCACGCTCCACCAGTTCATTTTTGTATTTTTAGTAGAGACGGGGTTTCACTATGTTGGCCAGACTTGTCTTGAACTCCTGACCTCGTGATCCACCCACCTCGGCCCCCTAAGTGCTGGGATTACAGGCATGAGCCACAGCGGCTGGCCGCAAAATATTCACTTTTCAACTGGAAAGTCAATTGGTGTTTCCCACAGCTGATAACTTGTCAGAACAGAGGCGTCTATCACAGGCAATCACAGATGACTGAATCCAGGAACAGCTATCAGATTTTCCCCGGAGAGGTGGAGAGGGATGAGTGTAAGACCTTTGCCTTGCGTCATAAGCTCTTTTGTTGTTGGTTTTTTTTCCACTGTGGTTATCAGGTGATGTATTACATGGTACAAATAAAACTTTTTTTAAAAGCAATATGTCTTTGCAGAAAACTTGGAAAATATAGAAAAGCAAATAGAGAAAAGAAAAATTACTGGCAATTCTACTAATCAGGGATAATCAGTTAGGATTCTTATTGTTGGTAGATTTCATATTCCATTATGGTCACTTTTCTTAAATAATTATTATGTATATATTTTTGACATTTCCTTTTTTTTTTTTTTTGAGACGGAGTTTCGCTCTTGTTGCCCAGGCTGGAGTGCAATGGCACGATATTGGCTCACTGAAAGCTTCGCCTCCAGGGTTAAAGCGATTCTCCTGCCTCAGCCTCCCAAGTAGCTGGGATCACAGGCATGTGCCACCACGCCCAGCTAATATTTTGTATTTTTAGTAGAGACGGGGTTTCTCCATATTGGTCGGGCTGGTCTTGAACTCCTGAAGTCAGGCGATCTGCTTGCCTGGCCTCCCAAAGTGCTGGCATTACAGGCGTGAGCCACTGCACCTGGGCAACATTTTCTCTTTTAAATGATAGTATGTGATAAATTTAGATTTCTTTGAAAATGAGGTTTCAAATATTATGCATTAATATTTGCGTATTATCCTCCATCACCTTATGCATCACAACATACAATAATTCCCCTAATATGCAATATTTGGGTTGTTTGCAGTATATGTTATTATGACAAATTCCAAGGTGAGCTTTTTTTAAACATAAATCTTAGTATTCCTAAAGGTTTCCCTAGGATATATTCTTAGAGCATTACAGGGTCAATATGTATACAGATGTTTAAAGCTCTATGTTGCAAGAATGCTTTCAGTAAGACTCCACTTAATTTCTTTTTCTTTGAAGGTCTACTGGTCTACCCTTTGCCATGGTTTGTATCCTTTGGACCTATAGGTTATACTGAAAGTTAACATCTAATTATCAGAGATTTGCTATTTATATGGGAAAAATTCCATTATTGTGTGGTGTTGCTAGCACACTGTAAATATTGACCTCTGTAACTAGGTGTAAAACCACAGGACTTGTGAATTCAAACCACTAATGAGTCCTGAAAATAGCAACTCTAAGAACTGAGTATAGGGTTGACTATCATGCTGAGAAGAGGAGGGAAGTATTGCTGACTATGCAAAGACTAATGAGTCAAAGCCAAGCAAGATCAACCTCAAACTTTACCAGCTTGTATCTTCCTTCCCTCCTCTCTCTCCCCCTCTCTCCCCTTCCCTCCCCTCCCCTCTGTCCCCTCTCCTTCCCTCCCCTCCCCTTCTCTCCTCTCCTCTTTCCTTTCCTTTCCCACCATCCCTCCATCCTTTCATTCACCTGTCTATCCTACCAAGATTTTTCTTTTTTTTTGAGATGCTGTCTCACTCTTTTGGCCAGGCTGGAGTGCAATGGCACAGTCTCAGCTCATTGCAACCTCCATCCCCTGGATTCAAGCAATTCTCCTGCCTCAACCTTCCGAGTAGCTGAGATTACAGGAGCCTGCCACCATCCCTGGCTAATTTTTGTATTTTTAGTAGAGATGGGGTTTCACCATCTTGGCCAGGCTGGTATTGAACACCTGACCTCGTGATCCACCCGCCTCTGCCTCCCAAAGTCCCATCAAGGTTTTAAAGAGTTTCTTCAAAATACTACTGCAGGCCAGGTGTGGTAGCTCACGTCTGCAATCCCAGCACTTTGGGAGGCCAAGGCGGGAAGATCTCTTGAACCCAGGAGTTCAAGACCCGCCTGGACAACATGGAGAAACCCTGTCTTTACAAAAAAATACAAAAATTAGCAGGCATGGTGGTAGGCGCTTGTGGTCTCAGCTACTTAGGAGGCTGAGGTGGGAGGATCACTTGAGCCTGGTAGGCGGAAGTTGCAGTGAGTTGAGATTGTTCCACTGCACTTCATCCTGGGTAACAGAGCGAGACCCTACCTCAAAAAGACAAAAAAACAAACAAAAAAACCCCAAAAAACAAAAACAACAGCAACAATAACAAACTACTGCAGCAATCCCTTTCAGCGTCTCAAAAGATCAGAACTTTACCACAACTGACTACTATGAAACTGAAGCTCTATGGGGCATTTTGACTTCAAAAGCAGCCACACGAAATATACCTCAAGTAATCCAAGGACACAGACAATGTTTGTGGGGAGGCTCAGAAATACTCCCCCACTTCTGAGAAAATCAGATATTTTTATCTAGAGTGAAGAAAGCAGAAAATGACAAAAGATAAAATTCGTATACCAGAAGTTTAAGAGGACCGTATAGACCAAATTCATTTTTGTGCAGGTCAGGGTGGGGAGGTGCTTCTATAAAGAATTCAAAGGCCTCTAGAAGCTTCCAGTCACTGTGCAGGTTAGAGTTTGAAAAAGTGCAAATAACTGAGAGGGAATCCATCTTAAACTGTGGTCTCTTTTCAAACTTTTTGTGGGTGCTCTGGTTCTGACCTCTCTCTTGGGTTGGTGACAGCTTTGCTGAGACAGAGACTTTCTTCCTGTCTCGAGAAGGGAGCATCTGCACCGCTATCAGTTCCTCCGGGTTGTTAATTACTTTTTGGTTTTGTGATTCTCTCAACCGAGTAACATATCAAGAGAGGATGTTGCCCAGGCCTGGATTTACAGTCGCATTATGAATCTTCTTGGACTGTCCTCTGAAGTTGGCCAAGCTCATCAAATATTTATAAACTCAGTACCTAATTCCACAGGGCGCCTCGAAAGATACACCATGAATGAGGCTATGGGCCTGGAGGCTAGGATCTTCAAGCTCACTGAAGCGACAGGGTGTCCTTATAGAAGAGCTTCATAAAAATGCAAATGAACAATAACAGTAGATCATCACTTACTCAACCTCCACTTTGAGGACTGTGGGCCACAATTAGGATGAAGGGCCGAGAACTGAGCCCCAGGGAGTTTGCAACTTTTTTACTCTGGGGTCCAAGGGACATCATGGGGGCTTTTAGAGTTGAAGAATAAAGTGAAATTTGTGCTCACACTACACCTACAGTTCCTTCTTGTCTTGATTGCCAGGAGGAAAGACTGAGATATAATACCTGTCAGAGAATACTGACTGAAAAATAATTCACATTAATGTTTATCCACAATGCCATTTTAATCATTAAAACATGGAAGACTTGGCTGGGCACAGTGGCACACACCTGTAATCCCAGCACTTTGGGAGGCCGAGGAGGGTGAATCACCTGAGGTCAGGAGTTCAAGACCAGCCTGACCAACATGGCGAAACCCCGTCTCTACTAAAAATACAAAATTAGCTGGGCGTGGTGGCTTGTGCTTGTAATCTCAGCTACTCAGGAGGCTGAGGCAGGAGAATTGATTGAACCCGGGAAGCAGAGGTTGCAATGAGCTGAGATTGCCCCATTGCACTCCAGCCTGGGCAACAAGAATGAGACTCCATCTCAAAAAAACAAAACAAAACAAAACGTGGAAGACTAAAATGTCAGAGGTGAAGTTTGGTGAAGTTACTGGGTCAGCTCCGTACATTAAAAAAAAAAGTGCTTGAAAAGTCATCCAAGATGTCTGCTGGGCCATCTGCAGATGAAGATGGTGTTCTTTGGCAAGTGCTAGTCAACACAGTGGAAAAAAAATACAGGAATAAAATGAATGGTGGTACAAGATGATGGCCTACAATTAATGGAGAGGGGGTGACACTGAAAATCTTTGGGGGGTGAGTAAATATTAAAGGCGGTTGGATTTTTTAAAATGAGAGAAAATGTAGAAACAAACAACAGCATGAGGTTGAGTAAGATGGAGATGATAAGATAGAAGACATTTGGGTGGGGACATGAAGCAGAGGCATTACAAGGCCAAGAATGTGCTTTGGAGATGAATGGAGAACTTAGGAACAATAAAGACTGCATGGAGAGAGAAAGGTGGAGTGAGAAAAAGAGAGGGACCGGCAGCTACAGTGGCACATGTGCACTGAAGCAGGCTCGTGGCTACTGCCGTACCTCCATCTCTCTGGCTCTCTCTCCTCCTCCCCAGCCTCCAAGGGGCCAGCATGAAAATGCAGAGGACAGAGATGTATGCTAGGCACAGTGCTCATATGGTGCACCCCCAGTTGGGAGACTAAAGCTGTGCTAGTAGGGGCATAAGATAGCTGGGTGCACTCTGGTGTGAATTTGGGGTAAAAAGCGAACCATCCAATATAGCCGTAGGAGGTACATCAGTCGCCTTTTCCTTCGTGTTCTTGGAGGTAGAAGGGCGAACTGTTTCTGAGAGTAGAGAATGCCCTTTCCATCCTTTCTCTACCATTGCATGACAGGGCTTGGGCAATGCTGTTTGCTTAGGCAGGAAGGCTATGTCCAGGGAAGCAGCATGAGAGGGAAGGGGACTCCTACAGGGAGGCTGGAAGGAGAGGATTCTGAGGTGGGGAAGAAGTGGACGACTCCACTGGGCTGTCTGCCAGCCCGAGGTACGACAGGCTCATCACAGGAGCATGCTCAGAGGACGGCGGGTCGTTACAAGGGCACAGGGCTGCTGAAGGAATGTGCTGCTATGTGGGGGGAGTTTGCCAAATGACAACCTTGGATGAAGAACTGCTCAAGTCTTCTTTGGTGTCCCTTGTGAGGTCACCCAGAGGAAACCTACCTACCAATGCAGAAACTGGATGAAGAGGGGAGAAGTCAGAAAGTCCTTTATCATGGATCATGGGGCCATGAGGGGTGCCCTACCCACACATGGGCATCCAGAAGGGAACAGTCCCCTGACCTTCCTCCCAAGTTGTAACTAGAAATCCCTACGGAACAAATAAGAAGAGGCTCTCACATATCCCAATATATAGATCGATTGATCTATGCATTTAGACAAATGCATAGATCAATTGACATATTCATCAAAGGATGCACAGATGGGCACATTCATACCTGGAACCTAGTGGGGCACACATTTTGAAAACACGTTTTCTGTAAAGTGATCTTGATAGCATCCAGGGGTCACTGAGTGCCTACTTGGACATTATGTTGAGTACTTCACATTTAATTGGCACAATACCCTTCTAGGTAGTTAGTTGCCCCGTGGTCTAGCTTGAGTGGTGATGCACTAGAGTTTGAGCTCCTGCTCAGGGTCTCACCACTGGGCATGAAGCTGGAGACAGAGCTCTAGCCCTTGGTGCTGCAGGGCCTACCCCGGAACAAACCACCCCCTCTCCCAGTGTAATGCAAATAAGGAGAGCGGCTGGAGTGAATGGAAAGCACCATTACACTTTTATGAAGATGAACCTTGATGAAGATGAGCAATGGAAATGTGTCCTGGAAAGTCAGCGATGCTAAGGAGCCATGGCTGGAAGGTTCTGCCGAGGCAGCAGGTGTGGAGGCTGAGGCACCGAGGTGCCACACCTTGCACAGGCTCCCCAGTTTGTCTCTAGTGGATCCTGTACTCCATCAGTAAACCTTGTTTTGAACATACTCTTCATCCATGTAAGAGATGAAAAAAAATATTAAGAGAAGCTCTAAAATGTTCTCCCTGCCCCTGCGGCCTTCATTGTGTGTCCTGCTTCACACCGGGGCATCTGGGAGCTGCAGAGACGGGGAATAGGAAAAGCGATTTCGGGGTCTATTGGCTCAGGCTTGAACAGCGAAAGGGAGGTTGGATAGGCGGAACTTGTATAAAAAGGTTTAAGGGCTTTCTCAGTAAGAGGCTTAATGAGGGCTAATATGTGCCATCTAATGTGGAGCATCTATTTTTAGGAAAGCTTGATTTTGCTAAGTGTCTCTGAGATGTTAGGATTCAGACGGTAGGGCAAATGATGGCTTTGGAATAAGGTGTTCTTATGTAAATCCCCGGGCTCTGCAGCCAATGAGACTACCCATTCCAGTTACAAGGGGGATATGGGAGGGGGTGGAGGCCCCAAAGGGTGGGATCAGGGGCCGGCTGTGGAGCCAGCTCTGCCCTGAAGGGGCTGAAGCCCACCCAGCCTGCAGCTGCTCCCTGCTGCGGGACAGCCCTGGAAGTTCTGCAGCTCCCATCAAAGGTATTGTCTCCCCGTGTTCACTTTGCTAAACTGATGTGATCAATGTAATCAACCTGAAAATCTGCAGACATATCATGCCAGAGACACAGCCTGCAGCTTAATTTTAAGAATGCAGCACTCCATGGTTCCTTTGATTCAGCTGGGGTGGGAGCTGCTGGAAGGTGATATGCAAATTGATGCAAATGCGAAGCAATTCAGAGTGGCTCAGAATCCAGATCCCTTTTGTTCTTGGCTATAGTGGGATTAGGCTCCTGGGCTGAGGATAGCAGGACTGTCTTATGAACATCTTGCCCCTGAGGGTAAATGCTATAGTTTCTCAAACCTCTGCTAGTTGTTAAATTGTCTGCAAGTATTTTGACCCAGTTGAAGCTAATTTGAGTTTATAACTACCTGTAACAGGGCACTGGAAAATTAAATTAATTGCAACTTAATTGACTTAAAAAAGAATTCACAAGGTTTTAGTTCCATTTGGACGTTCAGTCCTATTTTGATCCTTTGTGACCTATAGTCTCTGTCACTTTTGGTTTTTTTTGTTGTTGTTTTTTGAGACGGAGTCTTGCTCTGCTGCCAGGCTGGAGTGCAGTGGTGCCATCTTGGCTCACTGCAACCTCCACCTCCCAGGTTCAAGCGATCCTCCTGCCTCAGCCTCCTGAGTAGCTGGGACTACAGGTGCGCGCCACCATGCCCAGCTAATTTTTTGTATTTTTAGTAGAGATGGGGTTTCACCATGTTGGCCAGGATGGTCTCGATCTCTTCACCTCATGATCCACCTGCCTCAGACTACCAAAGTACTGGGATTACAAGCATGAGCCACCGCACTCAGCTGTCTCTGTCACTTTTAAACATGACACCTGGGACCTTGACAGGCTGTAGCCCTGAGGCAAGCGCCATACCTTTAGACGGTCTCTGGTTCTAGGTTCTACTAAAAGAAGACCTGATAAAGTGGCTATAGTTTAAATTCTGGAAAGCTTGGTCACCCCACGAGGTCCCTGGTGAAATTTGCATGTCACTTAGGTTGGCAATGCCTATGCCTTCCCTAGTGGTGCCAGCAAGGCAGTCATTTCTCTAACCTACCAGCTGCTTCTGTGAAAAGCGACATTCAGTGCAGAAAACTGGGATGGAAAGGAACTCCCCTCCACTTCCTGGGTGCTGATGAAAGATGCTGACATTTCCCCTTCCTCTAGGTGCAGAGGGTGCAGGCCCATTTCAGAATGGGGAAGACTGATGCTCAGAGAATAGCCAGTATGCTTGATCATACTGACGGCATGTGGCAGAGAGGACTGAAGTCCAGGTTCTACTGTGGGCAAAGCTTGGGCCCTTTCCACTCTGCTGTGCCTTCCTCACCACCACAGTGACCTGGACATGAAAGGCCTGCTTGGATGAGCTGGTGGTGTCACTAGCAGCAGCTGCTAGGGTACCAGGCCTGGCGGGCTTGCCATCCTGGCTTCCCTACTGGCCGGGTATGTGGACCTGTGTGATGGTGGATTGTACGTGTCAACTTGGCTGGGCCATGGGGTGCCAAGATATTTGGTCAAACATTCTCCTGGGTGTTTCTGTGAAGGTAATTTTAAATCAGTGAACTGTGAGGAAAGCAGATTGTCCTCCCGTGTGGGCCTCATCAGTTCATTGAAGACCTGGATAGAGCAAAAGGCTGATCTTGCCCAGGAGGAGACAGTTGCTTTGGACTTCTCTGTACCACTGGCAGACAGCCTTCAGATGCCCGCAGTGTCAGCTCTCCTGGAGCTCCAGCCTGTGGCCCACCATCTCTGCCAGTCTCTGTATTCATGTGAGCAAAGTGCTCTAGATTCTCTCTCTATACACACTTCGCTGGCTATTTTCCTCTGGAGAGCCCTGACTCATACAGTTGCACTGAGCTTTTTGACTTTTCATATCTCCCACTTTTCTGTGCTCTGCAATAAAACACTCGAATCACAGAGATGGGATGATGAAGGCTGGTGGTCTTTAAACTTTAGCAAGAACCACAACCATTCAGAGGTTTCTTAAAAGCCAGGTTGCTGGGTCTCAGCCCAGGAGATCCTGATTCAGCAGGTCTGGGATGGGACCTGGAATTTGCATTTTTACATGTTCCTGGGTGGTG
Organism: Theropithecus gelada; assembly: GCF_003255815.1. Taxonomy (NCBI): domain Eukaryota; kingdom Metazoa; phylum Chordata; class Mammalia; order Primates; family Cercopithecidae; genus Theropithecus; species Theropithecus gelada. The sequence continues at coordinate 102,814,854 of NC_037683.1, forward strand.
CTTTGAAAACGACTTCTGTCAATGACAGTCCGGAACAATGACTGACCTGCTCTAAGCATCTGATAAACAGTGGCGACTGTGCTTACTGACTCATGTGCTCTGAGAAATGTTTCTGCTGTGGGAGGGCTAGCAGTTTTGTTGGGCTTATTTGGTGTGGATGCAGTTCCCAGGTATCCCTGAACTCATTTTCAGGAGTGGGGACTTCGGGGAGACCATAAAGGAAGGACCTGGTACCCACAGACCCACCCTAATCAAGTTTGTCATGGTCTTTCCCTGCGTACAGCGCAGGTCTTCATGGACTGCAGCATTCGGGACCTGAGTCCATGCCCATGCAGAGGCCCACTGCGTTTCCAGAATGCAGGCAGGAGAAGCTGTAATAGATTCTCACCCTGCCATGCGCACTGATGCTCACATTCTGAACAGTCAGGTGAGTGAAGTTTTATTGGACTCTGAAGACGTAAAAATTTGTATATTTGGCACTTTTTAGAATAATTGAGTGTATTTTAAAACTGATCAAAGGCCGGGCGCGGTGGATCATACCTGTAATCCCAGCACTTTGGGAGACTGAGGCGGGTGGATCACAAGGTCAGAAAATCAAGACTATCCTGGCTAACACGGTGAAACCCCTTCTCTACTAAAAAATACAAAAAATTAGCTGGGTGAGGTGGCGGGCACCGGTAGTCCCAGCTACTCAGGAGGCTGAGGCAGGAGAATGGCGTGAACCCGGGAGGCGGAGCTTGCAGTGAGCAGAGACCGCGCCACTGCACTCCAGCTGGGCGAGAGAGCAAGACTCCGTCTCAAAAACAAACAAAGAAACAAACAAACAAAAAATCTTGTCAAAAATCATGGCTGGTTTAAGGGGTTATGCCAATCTGGATTCTATTATTTTAAAAAGAGCAGAAAATCAGAGAGACTAGTCTGAATTTTCAGAATCTTTGGAGATTGAGAGCCGGGGCCTACGGTCCCAAATTTGGAGAAAATTCCTTTGAGATGACACATTTTATTTTAAGGTGCCTTCGTCAAATTCCACAGGGCATCAGGAGCCGTGTTCTGCACCCTAAGAGTGGAGTGTTAGCTGTGCCTGCTGCTGTGGGATTCCTATCACAGGGGACTGGGTCACCATGGAATGACCGATGAGCTCCTCTCCTCTGTGTCTGGAACACAGGCAGCAACGGCACTGCATACACAAGGGTAACCCACACAGCTGCCTGCAACCACCTGCCCTTCACAGCCCAGATGAGCCATCATTTTACATTAGTAACTGCCCAGGCTCAAACTCGGGTGAGCCTGGGCAGCTGCCGGCCTCCACAGTGAGGGGAGAGGGGCAGAGAGCAGGTGTGGGCAGGGAGAGCCCATGGCAGTCCAAGGACCTCAGCCCAGGGCAGCTCCCTTGACTTCAGGGTTTTTGTGTGTGTGTGTGTGAGATGGAGTTTCGCTCTTATTGCCCAGGCTGGGGTGCAGTTGCACAGTCTCAGCTTGCTGCAACCTCCGCCTCCTGGGTTCAAGCGATTCTCCTGCCTCAGCCTCCTGAGTAGCTGGGATTACAGTCATGTGCCACCAAGCCTGGTTAATTTTTGTATTTTTAGTAGAGATGGGGTTTTACCATGTTGGCCAGGCTGGTCTTGAACTCCTGACCTCGTGCTCCACCCGCCTTGACCTCCCAAAGTACTGGGACTACAGGCGTGAGCCACTGCGCCTGGCCTGACTTCAGGGTTTTTAACTGAGCTCATTGTTGGGAAGAGCCCTGGGACAGTTGATGGACACAGCCTTGGTCAGTGACTGCCCAGCTCAGAGGCTCTTTGGAGGCTCCCAGGGATGGGCAAGGCTGGGCTGCTCGTGCCACGCTATCTGGGACTCAGGAGGGGTGCAGACCAGGATTAAAACCCCCTGTTTGATTCCTGCTCTCTTCCCAGGCAGAAAGAGCTTGGGTATCGCTCCAGGTCAATTATGTTCAGGATTAAATGGGGATGCTATAGTCTTTTGGGAAGCTGGCAGGAATGAGGGCTCTGACGCAGCAGGGCTGGGGTGGGGCCTGAGGGTTTGGCTTGCTACCCAGCTCCTGGGAGAGGCTGCTGGTCTACAGGCCACACTTTGAGTAGCAGGGTTCTAGTCTCCATGGATGCTCCTCTTGATAGAGACAAAAGCCACCTTTGTAATCCTGGATGTAATTTGGAGTAGGGGAAGTCCCTCCTTGTTTTCTAACTTCCCTTGGCACCGATTTTCATCTCTTAATGGCAAACTCTGTACCATTAGGGGCCATATGTATGGGTGGCTTCAGCAGTGCTTGGCAAAAATGTCCCTGTGTCATGAACTCATGATCAGTTGAATGAAAAAGGTCAGCGATGTCCCCCGCTAAAGCATTTATGGGAGCAAGGCACATTTTCCTTTTTGGTAAAACAGGAGGTCAACTTTTGCATGTGGGTCTCATGAGAGATTTCCAGCTCATTCCAGCAACAGGCCCTGGATTCTTAGAACATCTGCCTAGTGACTTATCAGCTTGAATTTTTTCTCAGGCCTGCCCGCCAGGCTCTCCTAGTCTGACGCAGAACATGTCACCAACTTAGTGGCTACCATCTCCCTTAGAGGCATTGTTTGCTTCAGATGCTCACTCCTGACGGAAGCCAAGGGTCATAGTCCCAAAGTCCATACTTTCTCTCCTCTCTCAGTGACAATCCAGTCCCAGTAGGACAGTGGCCCCTTGGCCACTGGGACTCGAGCTATGTTCAGAGTCACTTCTTTTCGCTTTGATGTGCTCACTTTGCCTGCTTTGAATTCACTCAGTCTTCCTCTTTCTCTGGCACATTCAATGCTTTGGGTTCAGGTCAACTAGTTACCCAATTCCCTCCAGGGCCAACCATTTCCAAACCCTCAACCCTCACTCCTCTTCTCCCAATCCCACTCTAGCCTCACCTACTCCACAGCCCTTTCCAGGGGACGTGTAGCCGCTGCCCTTCTCTCTCCTCCTGTGGACATACATCACCTTCTTCAGTTGCAGCCAAGGTGTCTTCATGTTGCACCATTCTCTCTAGTGTGTTTGTTCATATGTCTTATTTTCAGCTTTCTTTATTAGCTGGAAGGGCCCTGGTGTACCTGCATCCCTCTCCAGAGAGTTCTGTCTGGTGATTTGCACACAAGAGGCCAGGAGAATTGCCATGTAAGGTCTGAGTGTCCACCTCTAGCTCTTTCTTGTCTCTTAAAGAAACAAAATACAGGGGTTGGGAACAGTGGCTCATGCCTGTAATCCCAGCACTTTGGGAGGCTGAGGCGGGAGAATCGCTTGAGCTCAGGCGTTCAAGGCCAGCCTGGGCAAAATGGCGAAAACTCATCTCTACCAAAAACACAAAAATTAGCCAGGCACGGTAGCGCGTGCCTGTACTCCCATCTATTTGGGAGGCTGAGACACGAGAATCACTTGAACCTGGGAGGCGGAGGTCGCAGTGAGCCGAGATCATGGCACTGCACTTCAGCCTGGGTGACAGAGCAAGCCCCTGTCTCAAAAATATAAAATTAAATTTAAAAATAGTAAAATAAAATAAAATAAAATACACAAAATACAGGGATGTGAGTGTGTGTTGATCCCTTGGCGCCTCTTCATTGACAGTGAGATTGCAACAATCCCTTGATCCAGAAATAATCCCTGCTTCTTGCCCCTACCTCACAATTTACAATATGGCAAATTTTTCTGTAGCATTTGCATGTTAAATGGGCAAGAGAACTTAAAAAAGAATTCATTGACTGTCTCTAGTTAGAAAACAAAGACTCACCTCCTCTGTCAGAAAGCTGACCTTTAGAAACCAGGCTTGCAGATGATACAAGATAAACTAAGATAAACTCAACACCTGCAGTTTACACTGACATTCACATTTGCTAGCCTTAGGGACTCTCTCCAATGTTGTGAGGCTTTTCACATCATTTGAAAGCGGGGAAGAAAGACCTAGAATTCTTGAGTTTCATTAGGAACCTCCAGGAATGGAGGGGGCTGAGTATTTCCATCAGCCTGGTGGCTTGGAGCCCTGAGCTAGTGGCCCTCAACTATTTTAAGGTTGATTTGTATCTGCCCTGAACCTCATTCACATGCAAATTCTTTTTAAATAGGAATTTGTAAATGGAGTGCACACCTCTAAGAGCCCTGCAGCTACTTGTCCAGTCAGTGTCTTGCCTTCTTTCTGAGTTACTGTTGGAGCCACGGCTGAAATTAGAGAGGCATTTTCTGTAACGCTGAGAAAAGCAGGAAGCGGTGAGAGCCTTGTTGCAGAACACGCAAAGCTGTTTGGAAGTGGCCCCCCTCTCCACCTCCCACCCACTGCTCTGTAATTTCCCCAGGCAAAGCTGAAGGAGTCTTTCTTGGAAAAACCCTGATAAGGCTGCTACACAAACGTTGGGAGAGTCCCTGATGGCCTGTGAGGGGCCATGTGGGGCCAGGGGCGGATAGGGGAGCTTGACTCTGCAGTCCCCAGGGCAGTCTGACTGCCCAGTACCTGGCGTGGGTGAGCTCAGGGCTGCTCTGTGTGGGGGCGTCCAGGCCTGGCTGCTGATGCCCTGTGGCTGAGGCCACCTCCATCTGCATGAGCCAGTTTGGAGATTCAGCTGGCCCCCCAGGCAGTGGAGGCCAGTAAGGGTTTCTTCCGAGGGTGACCACTCAGATTGAATTGGTCCAGGTGTTGAGCCAGAATTGGCTCTATTTTCTGCTAATTTCCATTCCCTGATTCTGCTGCCTGCTACAGGAGTGATTTTGGATTTAGGCTGACCTGGTAGACTTCTGAAAGACAGTGCTTTGGGTTCAAGTTGTCCTCAGGTAATTTATTACCGAATTGCCTCCAGCACCATCCCGTTCCAAACCCTCACTCCCTCTTCCTTTCCCACTTCAGCCTTATCTTCTCCACGGTCCCTCTCCAGCTTGTATCCAGCAGCTGGACTCTTCTAAGAGCGTGGTATCAATGCAAGATGCTATTTGGTGCTTCCTAAGTAGATACTGTAGTAAGTCCGGGTTTTGGGGGCCTGATACTGGGGGACCTGCTATGAGAAAAAACACAGAATTATAATTTACATCCCCACCCACCCCCACTCCCACCGCTAAGATGGGGGTAGAATGTGAACTGCTGGCAGTCTGAATGCACTGCGGTTCAAATCCTTTACTTTGTCAAATTTAAGAAAAGGTACAATAATGATTATCTGCTGCTAAGACACCTCTCAATACCATGAGTGGCCTCTGTAGTTGAAGGGTCTTTAGGCCTAGTCATCATCAAGGCGTGGGGGGTCCATGCCATAGCTAGTAACATGGCTCTAGAACATTTCAGAAGCACCAATACCATGCTTTGGCCATGGCATTTATTCTAAAATAGTATCCCCATATGTGATAGCAATATTAGAGGAAATACATACCAGAAGGAATCTTCACACATTCCATCATTCTGGCAAAACAGCTGCTCTCATCTCAGTACGAACGCATGTTTTTAAACAGTTGTAATGATAACCTTGGAGTAAGGAAGGCCTTTCTAAGAAAGACACAAAAACCTGGGAAAGATTGACACACATAAAAATAAAATAATGTGGGCAATGCATTTCCAAGTCTAAAGACAAATGGAAACATGGGAAAATATTTGCAACTCATATCGTAGACAAGGAGCTAATTTTCTTCATTTATAAAGAACTCCTATAAATCAATAACAAAAAGACCAATAGTCCAAAAGGATTAAAATATATTAGTAAAAGTTTTCAGACAAGGGAACACAAACAGCTTTTAAGCGCATGGAATGTGTAAGAGCTATATTGAAAAATTTAAAGAGCAGGGTTTTTTGTTTGTTTGTTTGTTTGTTTTTTGTTTTTGAGACAGAGTTTCACTCTGCGGCCCAGGCTGGAGTGCAGTGCTGCGATCTCAGCTCACTGCAACCTCCACCTCCCAGATTCAAGCAATTCTCCTGCCTCAGCCTCCCGAGTAGCTGGGATCACAGACACCTGCCACCACGCCCAGCTAAGAGCAGGCTTTTTTGTTGGTGGTGAAAATTGACAAATTGATTTTAAAATGTAAGAAATCCAAAGGCCCAAACTCTTTGTGGAAGAAGAATAAAACGACGACTCACTCTATCCAAAGGAAAGATCTGTTAGAAATCTAGAGGAATTAAGACGGTGTGATGTTTGCACACGAATGAACAGATCAATGTAAAAAAAGACATTTCTAACTTAAAAATCACACAATCTCTAAGTTTGGAAAAGGAGACCTGATGGTTACAGCCATCAGTGTGGCCATCCCATAGGCCACGAAGCTTGCCTTTGGCCAAGGCCAGAGACAGGCACTCTGAAGGAGAGATTAGGGCAGGAGCTTTGTGCTAAATGGGTTGGATACACATGCATATTCAACAAGTTATAGGAGGAGCTAGGAGTATTCATGAGGTGGTCCTCATGCATGTGTGCCGAACTGACATGTATGTAACATACGACTCATGTCTACCTTGGGGTTGAGACTGAACACTTAAATGTATTACAATCAGGCCCTATACCTCAAAAGGTCTTTTCAGGACATGAAAGGATTCAAGTGCACAGCCTCTGTAAACCAGCCAGAGCTGGTAGTGTAGTTGTGGCTGGTGGAACAGGCGTTCAGTTATTCAGCCTCTGTGAGCTGGATGAGTTGTAATTGCTTTAATATTGCTTATCTCAAGGCCAGAGCTTGTTTAGCTGCTAGAGAAAGAGAAAAACCTTGTGGCAGTTACAACATAGTTCATTCTTTTCTCTTTTCTTTTCTTTTCTTTCTCTTTCTCTCTCTCTCTCTCTCTCTTTCCTTCTTTCCTTCCTTCCTTCCTTCTTTCTTTCTCTTTCTTTCTTTCTTTCTCTTTCTTTCTTTTTCTTTCTTTCTTTTCTTTCTTTCTTTCTTTCTTTCTTTCTTTCTTTCTTTCTTTCTTTCTTTCTTTCTTTCTTTCTTTCCCTTCCTCCCTCCCTCCCTTCCTCCCTCCCTCCCTCCCTCCCTCCCTCTCTCTCTCTCTCTCTTTCTTTCTTTCTTTCTTTCTTTCTTTCTTTCTTTCTTTCTTTCTCCTTCCTTCCTCTCTCTCTCTTTCTCTCTTTCTTTCTTTCTTTTCTTTCTTCGGAGTCTCACTTTGTCACCCAGGCTGGAGTGTGCAGTGGCACGATCTTGGCTCACTGCAACCTCCACCTCCCCAAGCAATTCTCCTGCCTCAGCCTCCCAAGTAGCTGGGACTACAGGTGCGTGCCACCGTGCCTGGCTAATTTTTTGTATTTTTAGTAGAGACGGGATTTCACTGTGTTAGCCAGCATGGTCTCAATCTGCTGACCTTGTGATCCACCTGCCTTGGCCTGCCAAAGTGCTGGAATTACGGGCTTGAGCCACTGCGCCCGACCAGTTCTTTCTTTAAGTGGAGGAGGTATGTGACTTAACCCTTGTCTGGCATGGCCTTAGGTCCTGTTTATAATTTGGTATTTTATTGCCACAAACAGTCTGTTCTGTGAGTCTTACGATCTCTATTTCAACATTAGTGCTGGTCAGTTGTTTTGTCTAAACCCCAAAAGGAAGAGAGTTTAATGAGGTGTGTCTGACCGCCTGTTCCATCATGGAAATTAGTTCCATGGGGTCTCCTTGGCCAAGATGGGGTTTGTTCAGTCATTAAGGGGTTTAGAATTTTATTTTTAGTTCACAAAATATAGGGTCTAGGAACAGTTATGTATGGTTATTTGTATGGATGCTTGATTTATGCAGAAAAGATACTATAGTACAGAGGGAACATTTTCTTCCCTCGATAAATGAGGAATAAAATTTCTATCCACATAGAAAATATTTCTTTTGACTCCCACCTCCTTTCAAACTCAGAATGAATTGTACTTCTAAATGCAAAAGGCATGAACAATACGGCTTTGAAAAATATAATATTTTTATGACCTTGGAGCAGGCAAATATTTCTTAATTAGGACACAAAAGGTGCAAAAAGGGGAAATGTTGGTAAGTAGGACTCCACCAAGATTGAGCATTTCTGTTCCTCCGAGGATAACTTTAGAAGACTTAAAAGGCAACCTCAGAATGGAAGGAGATATTTGCAATACATAAATCTGACAAAGAACTCATAATCAAAATATACAAAGAGCTCTTACAAATCGATAAGACATGACAAAAAAAAAAAAAAAAATCAATGTAACGCATTGGCACTGCCCAGGAAAGGAAATCCAAATGTTCACGAGCAAAAGGAGGTGTTCAGCTTCGTTAGTCACCAGGGAAAACCACAAGGTAATATCCTCATGTACAGCCACAAAATTGGCCAAAGTGAAAAAAATCCTACAACTGACAAGGGCCAGTGTTGGTGAGGGTGTGGAGCAGCCAGCCCCCATCCACTGCTGGTGCGGGGTACACACTGGTACAGCCAATCTCGGGGCTGTTCGGCAGTTTCCACTGAAGCTGAGCACACACCTGCCCTGTGACTAGGAGAAACAGTGTCTGAAAGGAATCAAGAATGTTACGTGAATCGGTTCACTTTGTGCATGCCTCAGTATGTAGGATATACTTCAATAAAAAGTTAATAAAAAGAGCAATGAAAAAAAAACAAACTTTGCAGAAGTTCCAGAAATGTTTTAAAAATGTGATAACACTAGTTTAGGGAAATAGGCATTCCCACATATTGCTTAGTATAAATAGTTTAAACAAAAACACTGGTCACTACCCTCTGATATTTAAAATGGGAGTTTAAAATGATGCACCATCTGAGAAAGGCCATTTGGCATTCTCCATCAAAGTAACAAATGCAGTTTGACCCCTAGTTACCTCTAGAGAGACTTGCGCAAAATGATGTTGAGGAAAAGAGTTCAACTCTGTAAAATACTTGAAGAGATTTATCCTGAGCCAAATATGAGTGACTGTGGCCTGTGACATGGCCCTCAGGAGATCCTGAGAACTTGTGCCCAAGGTGGTTGGGGCACAGCTTGGTTTTACATTTTTTGTTTGTTTGTTTGTTTTGAGACTGAGCTTTGCTCTTACTGCCCAGACTGGAGTGCAATGGCTCTATCTTGGCTCATTGCAATCTCCGCCTCCCGGGTTCAAGCAATTCTCCTGCCTCAGCCTACCGAGTAGCTGGGATTGCAGGCATGTGCCACCACACCTGGCTAATTTTCCATTTTTAGTAGAGACGGGATTTTTCCATGTGGGTCAGGCTGGTCTCCAACTCCTGACCTCAGGTGATCTGCCCACCTCAGCCTCCCAAAGTGCTGGGATTACAGGTGTGAACCACTGCACCGGCTGGTTTTACACATTTTTGAGAGACATGAGACATCAATCAAATTCATTTGAGATGTACATTGGTTTGGTCTAGAAAGGCTAGACAACTTGAAGGGGTTGGGGGAAGTGAGAAGTCCTTCCAGTTATAGGTAGATTTAAAAGTTTTCTAATTGTCATTTGGTTGAAAGAGTTTATCTAAAGACCTGGAATCAATAGAAAGGAACTGTCTGGGTTAAGATAAGAGATTGTGGAGACCAAGGTTCTCATTATGCAGATGAAACCTCCAGGGTAGCAGGCTTCAGAGAGAATAGATTGTGAATGTTTCTTATCAGATTGAAAAAGGTGCCAGACTCTTAGTTGACTCTCTCTTGGATCAGGAAGAAGGTCTGGAAAAGGGAAAGGGCATTCTCTATAGAACGTAGATTTTTCCCCACAAGAGGTGACTTTGCAGGGCAATTTCAAGATATGGCAAGAAAATATATTTGGAGTTAAAATATTTTGATTTCCTTCCTTGTTATGTGATGTTATGCCAGAGTCGGGTTGGAAAGTAAGCCACCACATTATATAGGGTTAAATAAAATCCCTCTGATGAGACTTTATGGTTTGTAGAGTGTGACTCTCCAGGCCCCTTAAGTAGGAATTTGGGCAAAAGAAGAAAAACAGTCAGCGTTTAGTCCTCAGTGATATCACTTTTTGTGTAAAGCAAAACTTTGAAAATAACTTCAAATGTCCCCTGTTAAGTTGGGAAGATTCATTGAACAGTTCTTCATTTTGCCCATATGTGGGAAGAGGAACTGAGCTTGGTGTGTGTAGTATGGTTTTTGGGATAGATTTCCTGTAATCATAAATGTCTTGATTCTCTGAGTTTCCTTCCTCCCTCCCTTCCTTCCTTCCTTCCTTCCTTCCTTCCTTTTCTTCTCCTTCTTCTTCTCCTTCTTCTTCTCCTTCTCCTTCTCCTTCTTCTTCTTCTCCTTCTTCCTCTTCTTCTTCTCCTCCTCCTCCTCCTCCTCCTTCTTCTTCTTCTTCTTCTTCTCCTCCTCCTCCTCCCTCCTCTCTCCCTCCCTCCCTCCCTCCCTCCCTCCCTCCCTCCCTCCCTCCCTCCCTCCCTCCTTCCTTCCTTCCTTCCTTCCTTCCTTCCTTCCTTCCTTCC